>NC_137786.1:126334894-126645402 GCF_963383645.1 Muscardinus avellanarius | reverse complement strand
TTTCCTCTTAAAGTGGAGTCCCTCTAGTGTCTTTTTTTAGCCCCCTACTCATCTACTTTCCCTTGATGATGCCATCTGGTTCCATGATATCATCTCTACCTATAGCCCAGACTGCCCTGAGGTCATGCAAATGAATCCATCTCCTATTATATAACCCCACTTGGATATTCTACAGGCATTCTTTTTTTTCTTTTCTTTTTTGGTATTGGGATTGAACCCAGGGGCATTCTCCCCCTGAGCTATAACCATAGCCCCACTTATATTTTTTGTTTTGAAACAGGGTTTCACTAAGTTGCTGAGGCTGGCCTCTAACCTGTGATCCTTCTGTCTCAGTCTCCCAAGTATTGAGTTTACAGTTGTATGCCACCATGCCCAGCCTACAGGCACTCTTCATTTGAGGTGCCCCACATTAGCATGGTTTTTCAGTTCCTGGCCCCTTCTTTCACTCCATGATCCATTCTAGAAAGTTGCTTTCCACCTGCTATGGTCTAAATGTTATACCTGCCCCCCAACCCCCAATTCTTTTTACAGTACTGGGGATTGAACCCAGGGCTTCACATATGCTAGGCAAGTGCTATACCACTGAGATGTACCCCCATTCCTCTTTATTTATTTTGGGTACTGGGGATTGAATGAGGCATTCTACCGCCAAGCTACATCCCCAGACCGATTTTATTATTTGGAAACAGGGTCTTTCTAGGTTGATGAGAGACTCGCTAAATTGCTAAGGCTGACCTTGAACCTGTGATCCTTCTGTCTCAGCCTCCCAAGTACTAGGATTACAAATGTGCACCACCAATGCCTGGCCATTCCTTTTTATTTTGGGTCAGGGTTACTGAGTTGCTCAGGCTGGCCTCAAACTTATGATCTTCCTGTTTCAGCCTCCTGTAACAAGAATAGCTGGAATTCTCCTAAGTAGCTGGGATTATAAGTGTTTGTGCCATGCCTGCCCACCCCCAATTCATATGTTGGAACCTAATACCCACTGTGATAATATAATCACTTTGAGGAAGTAATTAAATCATGAGGACCCTGGCTGTATGAAAGGGATTTAGTGCCCTTGTAAGAGGATGAAGGAAGCTTCCTTGCTCCTTCTGCCATCTGAGGATGTAGGGAGAATGTGCCATATTTGATTAAGCATGTGCACATGCTTAATCTGCTGGCATATTCATCTTGGACTTCTCAGCCTCCAGATCTGTAGAAAACAAATTTCTTTTATAAATTACCCTTTCTAAGGCGCAAATGGGCTAAGACATATCTGCTGAATCTTGTATTTTCATTTTGTTTCTTTTCTTTTTTTGGAACTAGAGATTGAACCTAGAGGTGTTCTACCACTGAGCTATATTCTTAGCCCTTTTTTAATTTTAATTTTTTTTTTTTTTTTTGTGGTGCTGGGGATAGAACCCAGAGGCTTTCTACCTCCGGGCTATACTCCCAGACCTATTTTGTATTTTTTATTTGGAAACAGGGTCTCACTAAGTTGCTGAGAGCCTCACTAAGTAGCTGAGGCTGGCTTCAAACCTGTGTGATCTTCCTGTCTCAGCCTCCCAAGCACGGAGATTACAAACATGCGCCACCACACCCCGCTTCCCTTTTTTTTATTTTGAAGCAGGATCTATGTTGCTGAGGCTGTCCTCAAGCTTGCAGTCTTCCTAAACACTGGGGTTTCAGGTGTGTGCCCTTGCACCTGGTCTGAATCTTGCTCATTCTGTCTCTGGGTCTTTGCATATGGTTTTCTTTCTGCTAGGACGCCCCTCCTGCCTTCACTTCCAAGGTTAAACTGCTTATCCTTTAGGTTCTGCTCAGAGGTCAACTTCCCTGGGAAGCTTTATGGAGAAACCCCTTTCCTGCTCATCCTCCAGGCCCCCAGCCTACACGAGGAGTCTGTCTTGTGTTTCCCCGTCCCTGCAGAGGCTGCATTGTAATCTGAGCTGGCAGGGGAGGGAACAGGACATAGATGTGAAAGCTCTGGTGAAAACACACTGTGCTTTGCTTTGCTCCTCAGTGTAGCTCTAATACATAGCCCTGAGTCTGTCTGGGAGTTGGGCTGAAAAAAATGTTAAATACATGAATGGACTCATCCCTTCCTCCTATAGCCAGTGTTCCTGCAAGAACTTGGAAACAGAGACCACTGCTTACAAACAGGATGCCTACGACCTGGGATCTAAGAAAACTTCTGGGAAGAGGATGGGGCTATGCTCCTAGGTGTGGCGCCAGAGGCCAGTGGAATGCTTCAAAACCTTCTGCCATGGGCAGGATAAAAGGAACAGAAGACAGGTGGGAAGAAGTAAATCACGTTTATTGACTGATGAACAGGACAAACAGACAAGACAATAAACCTGAGCCAGCCTTTCCCAAAATGCTTCTGTGACTGGGCTCTGCCCACAAGGTCAGAGGGCATCTTTCTGGGTCAGTACTGGGCAGAAGCCAGTCCCGGGCCACAGTTCTCAGAACTCTAGCTGAACTGCCTTCGTGGGTGGCATGAGCCTGGGCATAGGTCAAGCCCCGGACCCTACCCCCTCGCTTCCTATGGTTTGGGCCTTGGTACCTGTGCTCAGCGGCCTGCTGCCCAGAGAACAGATGGCCCAGACTATAAGGGGCTAAGATCCTGGGTCAGTGGCAGGAGGGGATGCTGGCATGATGCTGGGAGGACTGGGCAGTGTGGCAGGCAGAGACCATGGGCCAGAGTGAGGCCAGGGTCATAGGTGAGCCACTGGGGCCCAGAGACCAGCCTCCAAGTTCAGATGATATTGTGTTCCTGGAACTTCTCTTCCAAGTGAAAGCGGTTGAAGAGGAAGGGGCTCATGTCTATGGTTTGGAAGCTGCCCTCCAGCACCATCTCTGCCACAGCTCGCCCAACAGCAGGGGCATGCTGGAGCCCGTGACCACTGAAGCCTGTAGCAAAGTACATGTTGACGACTAGCGGGTGCGGGCCCACCACGCCATTCTGGTCGAAAGTGTTGTAGTCATAATAACCAGCCCAAGCGCTCCGCACCTGTGGGTGTACAAGGTGCCAGGATTCTCAGAAAGCTGCACGTGCATAACACACTCTTTTTTTTTTTTCCTGTGCTGAGGATTGAATCCAGGGCCACATGCATGTTAGACAAGCACTCTGCCACTGAGTGCCATCCCTTTTTAAAAAAATTATATATATAATTATATATGTAATATACATTTATATATCTTTATATAAATATGTATTTATATGTTTTATATATAAAAATATATGTATATATTATGGAAGTACTGGGGATTATACCCAGAGGCATTCTATCTCCGAGCTATATCCCTAGCCCAATTTTTTTTTTTTTTTGCGGGTTTGGGGATGGAACCCAGAGGCATTTGACCTCCAAACTACTCTCCCTGCCCAATTTTTTATTCTTTATTTTGAGACAGGGTCTCACTGAGTTGTAGAGGGCATCACTAAGTAGCTGAGGCTGTCCACGAACCGCGATCCTCCAGTCTCAGCCTCCCAAATGCTGGGATTACAAGCGTGTGCCACCACGCCTGGCTCCAATTTTTTATTCTTTATTTTGAAATAGGGTCTCACTAAGTTGCCTCACTTAGTAGCTGAGACTGGCTGTGAACCTGTGATCTTCCTGTCTCAGCCTCCCAAGTAGCTGGGATTACATGCATGTGCCCCCACATTCAGCTTCAACCTTTACTCTGGGTCAGAGGTCAGCTGCTGAGGGGTCCCTGGGATGGACAACTAGAAGAGGACCAAGATGCTCCAGTACCATATGTCTGTCCAACGTCTAAAAGTAAACAGGGAAAACCATCTTCTGCTACTTACCTTAAGATTGTTAAAAGCTGGTACCCTCTCAGCCAAATGAGGCCACACCTTGTCTTGAAAGAAGTCATGGTCCACTTCCAGGTTGGCTGTGTCTGGTTCTTCTTCCTGGGTGAGAGATGGAGACAAGGCTTATATTGCCTAGGATATAAAGGTAGAGCCAGATCTAAATAAATTCGTTTAATCAGTCCTCTCAGTCGACGGGAAATAGGGACTAAAGATCCTAGTTCCAACCTGAGGGATGGGGGGCTACATATCAATAGCAAGCCTGGCTGTTTTGTGGCAATGGGTCTGTGTCTCTTTCCCAGCACCCTCCCCCACCACTCTTAGCTTACCTCAGTGGGACTTCGGCCACCAAGGTATATGTTGCCTAATCCTTCCCGACGGAAATAGGCTCCGTTCGTGTCTGCAACAAAAGGTGCCTCCAGGCCTGGTCCCTGAGGGCTGTGCCATACGTACACATACCTGCCGGTGTGGTGGTGGTGGTGGTGGTGAGTATTCAAACATTACAGTAACAGCAAGGCTGGCAACCTCCCTCCACCTCTGCACATCCAAATTTTTCCACCTGTGAGATATACCTGCAGCCCTATTTTATTTTTTATTTTTTTTGGTGGTACTGGGGGTGGAACCCAGAGGCTTTCTACCTCCGGGCTATACTCCCAGACCCATTTTATATTTTATTTGGAAACAGGGTCACACTAAGTTGCTGAGAGCCTCACTAACTAGCTGAGGCTGGCTTTGAACCTGCCTGATCCTCCTGTCTCAGCCTCCCAAGCGCGGGGCTTACAAGCATGCACTATCATGCCCGGCTATTTTTTATTTTGAAACAGAGTCTCACTAAGTTACTGAGGGCCTCACTCAGTTGCTGAGGCTGCCCGTAAACCTGCAATCCTATTGTCTCAGCCTCTTAAGACCTGGAATTACAGGTGTGCACCACTGTACACGGCTCACATCCAACTTTTCCTTTTTTCTCTTACCAACCTCCTCAGCTGCCCTGAGTGAAGCTACCTTTTCCTTGGCTCCACAGGTAGCTTAGTGCCCTGCAGGGTGCCAGGTGGCCCGTTCCCAATGCCAGCCAGCTCCGCGACTTGCCCAGACCAGGCTCCTGCAGCATTAATCACGATGGCACATTCCACTGGCTGGTACTCCAGGCTGTTGTCCATCTTCACCTGCAGGTTCCAGAAGGGGAAGGGAGGGAGGCTGGGCCATACCCTGGACTCCACGAGAGGGACACTTCCTCCTGAGCCTTTGTTTGCCCACACTGGAAAGCGGGTAGAAGAGCAGCATCAGGTCAGCCTCTATGTTTCCTGGCCCTCTACTGTGGTCTGGAGTATAGCTGGACTAGGGACTTACGTGCACCTCATAGATCCTTTTAAAGACCATCCTTTCCCCACTGGATGTCTCCATGGTGTTGGATGAGGTGATGAAACCTGTAGGAAAGAAATGAAACATAAGCCTTTAGGTGCTGGGGATGTGCTCTGCAGCAAAGCATGTGTTCAACATGTGAGAGGTCTTTGTTCCACCCCCAGCACCCACCCCCCATAAGAAGCCCTAACACCTTGAGGAGTGAATGGGGTCCCCCTGGTTTCTTTTCTCTCCTTCCTTCCAAACCCACAGTCATTTTACCTCCAAGCTACACCTCCAGCCTATTTATTTATTTATTTATTTATTTATTTATTTATTGGTACTGGGGAAGGAACCCGGGGGCATTCTACCTCCTAGTTACATCTGCAGCCCTATTTTTTAATTCTTTATTTGAAAACAGGGTCTCACTGTGTTGCAAAGGGCCTAAGTAGCTGACGCTAGCTGTGAACCACGATCCTCCTGTCTCAGCCTCCCAAATGTTGGGATTACAAGCTTACGCCACCATGCCTGGCTAGTCCTATTTATTTGGAAACAGGATCTTGCTAACTTGCTGAGGGTCTGGCTAAGTTATTGAGGCTGGACTTTTCTTTTCTTTCTGTACTGAGGACTAAACTCAGGGGTTCTACTTCTGAGATATACCCCCAGCCCTTTTTAATTTTGAAACAAGGTCTTGCTAGGTTGCTGGGAGTCTTGCTAAGATACTGAGGCTGGCCTCAAACCTGTGATCTTCCTGTCTCAGCCTCCCAAGTACTGGGATTACCTGCGATGTGCACCACCATGTCCAGCTGGCCTTGAATTTATGATCCTTCTGCTTCAGCCTCTTAACTAGCTAGGTTTACAGGTGTGAGTCATTGTGCCCAGTGTCACTGGTTTCTTTGTTTTTAATGTTGGAGATTGAACCCAGGGGCATTCTACCTCTGGGCTACACCTCCAATCCAAATTTGTTTGTATTTTGAAACAAGGTCTCACTAAGTTGCAGAGGACCTCATTATGTTGCTGAGGCTGGCTCAGAAACTTTGATCCTCCTGTCTCATCCGCCTCCAAACACTGGGATTACAGGTGTGCACCACCATGTCCAGTTTCCAGATTTTATGTGTGTTACTGGAAATTGAATTCAGGGCTATTCTACCTCCAATTTACACCCCAGCCCTTTTTTTTTTTGGCGATACTAGGTATAGAACTCAGGGACATTGAACCTCTGAACTACACCCCCAGTCCCATATTTTAGTCTTTTTATTTTTGGAACAGGGTCTCACTGAGTTGCGAAGGGCCTTACTAAGTAGCTGAGGCTGTTAGTGAACTGCTATCCTCCGGTCTTCGCCTCCTGATTGCTGGGATTATAAGCATGCGCCACCACACCAGCCCCCCCCCCCTTTTTTTTTTGTGGTACTGGAGTTCCTGGAAGCCCTTCTACCTCCAGGCTATACTCCCAGATCTATTTTATATTTTATTTGGAAACAGGGTCTCTTAAACCAGCGAGGCTGGCTTCGAACCTGCGCGATCCTCCCGTCTCTGCCTCCCAAGCGTGGGGATTACAAGGGTGCCCGGCCATCTCCAGCCCTTTTTTTTTTTGGTGGTACTGGGGTTCCTGGAAACCCTTCTACTACCTCCGGGCTACACTCCCAGACTTATTTTATATTTTTTTATTTGGAAACAGGGTCTGTTAAGCCAGCAAAGCTAGCTCTGAACCAGCGCGATCCTCCTGTCTCCACCTCCCAAGCATGGGGATTACAAGCATGCGCCACCACGCCTGGCCATCCCCAGCCCTTTTAAAAAATGTTTTTGATTTCAAACAGGGTCTTGCTGGATGTGGTGGCACACCCTTATAATTCATGCTTGTAATCCCAGTACTTGGGAGGTTGTTTGAGGACAGCCCCAGCAAGTAGTGAGACCCTCATTAACCTAGTGAGACCCTGTTTCAAAATAAAAATAAAAAATAGGGCTGGGAATGTAGTTCAGGGGTAGAATGCCCCTAGGTTCAATCTCCAGTAATACCAAACAAGTAAATAAGTAAATAAATAAGTAAAACAGAGTCTTGCTAGGTTGCTGAGAGTCTCATTAAGTTTCTGAGGCTGGCTTTGAACTTGTGATCCTCCTCTCTACCTCCCAAGTACTGAGATTACAGGTATGTGTCACCATACCCAGTTTTCCTAGCATTATTATTATTATTATTATTATTATTATTATTATTATTAATTTGTGATACAGGGGATTGAACCCAGGGGCATTCTACCACTGAGCTACACCCCCAGCCCTATTTTTATTCTTTATTTTGAAACAAGGTTTCACTAAGTTGCAAAGGGCCTCACTAAGTATCTGAGGCTGGCCAGGAACCTTTAATCTTCCTGTCTCAGCCTCCCAACTACTTGGATTACAAATGTGTGCCACCATGCCTGGTTCTTCAGGTTGTGTGTGTGTATGTATGTGTTACTGGGGATAGAATGCAGGGGCATTTTACCTCCGAGCTATACCCCCAGCCCTATTTTTTATTCTTTATTTTTTGAAACAGGGTATCACTGCTTTATTTATTTGGAAAGGGAATCTCACTAAGTTTCTTTCTTCTTTTTTAAAAATTTGGTACCAATTATTTCTTCTTCTTCTTCTTTTTTTTTTTCCCCCCCTATTACTAAGTTTATGAGGATCATCCTTGCTAAACTGCTAAGGCTGGCCTTAAACCTGTGGTCCTCCTATCTTAGGCTCCCAAGTACTGGGATTATAGGCCTGTACCACCATGCCAGGCTTACTGGTCTCTTAAAAAAGCTAGCTGGTCTTGGTGGCACATGCTTCTAATCCCAGTATTTGGGAGGCGGAGACAGGAGGATCACTGGTTCAAGGATAGCCTTAGCAAGTAATAAGATTCTCAATAACCTAGTGAGACCCTGTTTAAAAAAAAAAAAAAGGGCTGGAGGCATAGTTCAAAAATAGAATGCCCCTGGGTTCAGTAATCCCCAGTACCAAAAAAAGAAAAAAAGAAAAAAAAAGAAAAAAAGCAAGAAAGCTAGAGGGATGGGTGCTTTGGTAGCCGGGATGTACTTGATTGCAGAGGACAAGACAAGGATGGAACTGTCAAGCATGTCGTCAGTCACAAAGCAGCCCACAAGGGCCCCTTGTCAACCCCTGCCCAGTGGTGGGCAGCCGGCCTGGTCCAGGCTTCAGGTGGAGGCTGTGTCCAGGACTCACGTGTCACTTCTCCCTGGCAGAAGAGAACTCCCATGGACTGGACCTTGCGCCGAAGCCCCTGGAGCAGACACCAAGGGTCAAACCAACCTTCATCCTCCAACCCTGAGATGAGAAAAAGAACCCATTTAGAGACTGGCCCCTCCTCTCCTACCACACCCCACTCCCAATGTTTCTCTAGGGCTTGGAAGTCAAGGAAGATCATCTTGACCAACTGGACCACATAGTCCAGTCCTGCTAAAGGATAAGAAGTGGCATGGCCTGGGAAAGACCCTGTTACCCAGGAGAGAGACCGTTCTCCTTTGGCAGGGCCCTGGCATGCTAAGCTTCCAACCATGGGGTCCCTCAATCCTATCTTTGGGAAAAGAGCTATCCCTTTGGCAGGCGAGCCTCACCATAAGATGCCAGAGCCACTCCTTCCGTGTTTATCCAGGGAAACTTGTTCCGAAGCTGCTCAGGGGACATCAGACAAATTTTGGCCCCTTCCTGCCTGAGAGAAACGTGCAGATCTGTGTGTATGTTATTAGAGAGGGTGAGTGCGCAGGGGAGAGGTATGGACCCCAGTTCCTCAAGCGGGGGGTCAGCCGTCACTTCTCTGTCCCATACTCCTTGATTTCTTCTCACTGTCAAGTGGATAAAGACCTAGCCCTAGCCAAGGCCCTTCAGCACCTGAGCCATCTTCCTTTCCCTCGTCTGCCTTTAGCCCACCCCGCTCCTTCTCCTCCCTGACTCATGACATAGTGGAGATCTCTGTTCCCTCCACTCCTGCCCAGAACAGCCTTCCTTGCTGCTGCCTAATGCCATCCTATTCATCAGTACGAGTGTCTTGTCTGAGACACTGTCCCCCAAATGCAGACTGCAGGTGCTACAGAAAATGCTCGAGCCAGGGTGCCTGATTTGAACCAAATCCTAGTGCCAACATTTTCTAGGACCTTGGGCCTCTGTTTCCCCACATGTGAAATGGGGAATGTTCTGATAATTAAACGAGTCACTATCTGCAAAGCATTTGGGACATTTTCTGATGTCACTACTGAAAATTGTAGAGGCTTTGTTAAAGAACGCCTCCAGCCAAAGCCAGGTATGGTGGCTCACACCTTTAATCCCAGTACTTGGGAGGCTGAGATACGAGGATTCTGGGTTTGAGACCAGCCTTAGCAACTTAGTGAGACCCTGTTTCTAAGTAAAAAATAAGAGGGCTAGGAGTATAGCTCAAAGGTAGAATGCCCCTGGGTTCAATCTCCAGAAACACACACACACACACACACACACACACACCTCCAGCTAAAATATGTCACCAGGATGAGCACCCTTGAATGATGATGAGACTCACTTAGGACACAGACCAATCTGTTGCCTGTCTTTGTAAATGAGCCACATGCAATCATTTTTATTTTTGTCCACAGCTGCTTTTATGCAATAATGGCAGAACAAAGTGGCTGGCAAATTCTAAGCTATTCACTCTGCCCTTTACAGAGCATCTGCTGACCCTTGACCCTTGACTCACTCAGGGGTTCTTTTCTTTGTTTGTTTTGTGAGTCTGGGGATGGAACCCAGGGGCATTCAACCTCTGAGCTACACCCCTGCTCTATTTTTTATTTATTTTGAAACAGGGCCTCACTAAGCAGCTGAGGCTGTCTGCGAACCGCGATCCTCTGGTCTCAGCCTCCCAAATGCTGGGATTACAAGTGTGCGCCACCACTCCCAGCTGACTCAGGGTTCTTTAAAATCAAGATCTCCAGGCAGAATTCCCTTCTTATAGATTCTAGTTTGTTTGTTGATCTATTTATTTTTTTTGTGGCACTGGGGATTGAACCCAAGAGCACTGTACCTCCAAGCTACACCCCTAGCCTTATTATTATTATTATTAATTTTTGGTGGTACTGAAGATTGAACCCAGGGGCATTCTACCTCCGAGCTACACCCTCAGCCCTATGATTCATTCTTTATTTTTTATTTATTTTTATTTATTTATTTTTGGTGGTACTTGGGGTGGAACCCAGGGGCTTTCTACTTCCGGGCTATACTCCCTGACCTTTTTTTTTTTTTTTTAAATATTTTATTTGGAAACAGGATCTCACTAAGTTGCTGAAAGCCTCACTAAGTAACTGAGGCTGGCTTCGAACCCATGCAATCCTCCTGTCTCAGCCTCCCAAGCGTGGGGATTACAAGCGTGCGCCACCACGACTGGCTTTATTCTTTATTTTGAAACAGGGTCTCACTGAGTTGCAAAGGACCTCACTAAGTAGCTGAGGCTGTCCACGAACTGCGATCCTCCTATCTCAGCCTCCCAAATGCTAGAATTACAAGCATGCACCACCACGCCCGGCTCCTCCAGCCCTATTATATTTTTTTATTTTGAAACAGGGTCTTACTAGGTTGATGTGTCTCACTACTTGCTGAAGCTGTACCTGAACCTGTGATTCTCTTGTCTCAGCCTCACAAATATTGGGATCACAGATGTGCGTCACCACACCTGGCTCAGATTCTAGTTGATTAGGTCTGGGCTGCATCTTCAATTCTTTGTATGATCTGGCAAATGCAGGGACCACTGTGCAGTGTTGTGTCCACATCTGTTTACAACTTACTCCTGGGCATCAAGGGTCTGTATGCGTCCATCTTTCCTGAGAGACTGAGCTCAGAGAGAGGCCCTTGTGTCATCGACTTCAGGTCCTAACTTGGTGCAGGACCTCACAAAAAAATGTGGTGCCAAGAAGCAGCTCAGGGCTGTGCTGGGCACCCACCTCTGAATTTTCACATTGTTCTCCAAGGCTGCAGCATCGTTTTCTGAAGCCAGCAAGAGATAGCCTGAGGGGTTGAACTGGAGGTCCACTGGAGGCGCATCAAGCACAGCCAGGTATTCCTGTGTGAATAAGAAGCTGCTAAAAAAGCTTGACTTAAAAAAAGAGAGGGAGATTTCCTGGCCTTCTCACTGACAGTTTTCAGGGTTCAATGCCCCAAACCAGAGAGAAGCCCTACTCTACGCATCCACACCGAGAAGAAAAATGATGGCCCCCCCAACTTCTGCTAGCCTGAACCACTCCTGCTCCCTGGATCTCCTTTGCCAGCTGGACTGCTCCTCTCTCTGGGTTGAAGCAAGGGTCACCACCCCAGCCCCCCAAATCTTGCTGCACATACGTTGATGTTTCGAAGAAAGTCAATTGAAAAGAGGGAGAGCTGGACATTCTCAGGCAATGAAAACTGCTGTCGAATCCCGCCCACAGAAAGCACCGTGGAGGCCTTTGAATACTGTGGGAAGACAAGCAAAGTTGAGGTAGCTCAGCATATAAATGGAAAAGAAAGGAAGCTGAGAGTTATACACCTAAAGTTATGGGAATCCTATTTGCCAGTTTATAATCTAAGGTGAACGGGAGTGGATGAACCTATATACAAGTCAGACCAGCAAAGACAAAAACTTATTGACAGATGAGAACAGGGAGGGTCAGCGACCTACAAAGGGCACAATCGAACAAAATGGCAATGGCCTGAAGTTCAAGGGCAAGAGATTAATATTTGACTACTAATTAGAAAACACAAGCCAGGCATGGTGGCACATGCTTGTAATCCTAGTGCTTAGGAGGCTGAGACAGGAGGATCATACAGGTTCAAAGCAAGCCTTGGCTACTTAGTGAGGCTCTCAACGACTTAGATTCTGTTTCCAAATAAAGTATAAAATAGGTCTGGGAGTATGGCCCTGAGGTAGAAAAGCCCCTGAGTTCCACCCCCAGTACTACAAAAAAAGAAAAAAAAAAAAAAAAAGAGAGAGCGAGAGCGAGAGAGAGAGAGAGAGAGAGAGAGAGAGAGACACAAGAATGTGAGCCAGGCATGGTGGTATATGCTTGTAATCCCAGTATTTGGGAGACTGAGACAGAAGGATCATAGGTTCGAAGCCTGCCTTGACAACTTAGCAAGGCCCTCTGCAATTTGGTGAGACTCTGTTTCCAAATAAATAAAATGGGGGTGGGGTTTAGTTCAGAGGTAGAATGCCTCTGGGTTCAATCCCCAGTGTCACACACAAATACACACACACACACACACACACACACACACACACACGACCAAAATATCAGGATTTGCAGCTAGCTTGCAATGGCAAACAAGAACAAGTGCAAAAACATCAGAAGTAGTGATACCTAAAAGAAGGCTGAGACAACTATTTGCACAAATAAATAGTTTGAATGCAGGATCTCTTGGCCAGGCATTAAGATCTGGAAAGATTCAGTATTGCAAAATCTGAGCTCAGCTTGGTGGTATATGCCTGTAATCTCAGTATTTGGTAGAGGAGGTTTTGGTGAGAATCTGTTTCAAAATAAAATAGGGCTGGGGATGTAGTGCAGAGGTAGGATGTCCTTTGGTCCATTTACCAGCACACACACACACACACACACACACACACACACACACACAAAAAAAAAAAAAAAAGGAAAAAAAATGTGGACACTGTTTTCTTTCCTTTTTTCCCCCTGGCTACAGCCACAGCCCTATTTTTATTTCTATTTTGAAACAGACTCTCATTGAATTGCAGAAGGCCTCACTTGATAGCTAAGGCTGTCCGCAAACCACCTACCTCCAGACTACACCCCCTGTCTTTTAATTTTTTTTTTTAATGATGAAACAATGTCTTTCTAAGTTGCTGAGGTTGGCTTTGAACCTGCGATCCTCCTGTCTCATCCTCTCAAATACAGCGATTACAAGTGTGTGACACCACTTCTGGCTAAACTCTGTTTTCAAAAGCAAAAACCTAATTGGCAAGGCTCCTGATTTGAGACAGAATTTGGGACTGCTACTTATGAAGATCCAAAGCACAGTCTTTGCCCTTTGGCCTGCCAAAAATTAAAGCCTTTTCTCTAGAGTCCTTGAAATGAGTCATCTTCCTTGCCCCACTCAAGACTCTGTCTTGCTGCAGACCTCACCGTGTGGTCTCGGTCCACCACCAGCACCCGAATGGCATCTCGTCTCATTTCCAGCTTCTTCAGCCAATATGCCACAGACAGACCAAGCACCCCACCTCCCACGATCACCACATCAGAGTGTTCGGGGGGCAGGTGGCTAGTGTCGTACAGGGGAGTCCAGGCCCCTCCAGGCAGGACAGACTGAATCTTCTTCTTAATCTCGGTCATCTTTTCATCCCAGTCTGTGGGACATAGTTATGGTCAGAGGGCCAAATGTTTCTTTACCATATGGTGGCAGGTTGGAAGACGGACACAGGAAAAGGTGGGCTAAACAGACACTTGAGTTGGCAGTACACACTGTCATCCCTTTTCATAAGTTCAACTTCCACCCAACAAAACCGTCACAGCTTTGCTGGATGGTCTATATGCCATCAGTCTCCCTTTTCATGCATCATGCTCAGCACTGCAAGATTCAATTTCCTAAAATTAACACTTTCTGCCCCTTCCCTAGGCTAGGTGATTCACACATATTTATCGCCTGTGCAGACACCTCTCCCTCCTGATCCTCAGACTCAAATACTCAACTGCAGTGTCTTCTCTATTCTACACTGCCCTCTAAAGTACAGTATCTTATGTTGGACAAAGTGACGCCTTATTCTGGATACCACCACCGTCAAACCTCCATTTATGTCGCTTTTGGGAGGAGCCCTTTGGGACCCACACACCTGACCTGGCTACAAGATCCGATCCAACCCATTGTCCTGATAGCGTGGGTCGGGGTTCCAGGTTGACCTTCTCTGCCTCAGAAGGTCAAACAGCTGGAGGGTGGGCGTACCCCCAAACCACAACACCCTCTGCGGCTCTACTTTACCCAGCGTAGAGCCTCCTCTGCGCGTGCGTAGCCCCCGGATCAAGGAATCCCGGCCCAAACCGAGCTGCAGAACTCTGCGAAACATAGCGGCTCAGAACCCTGCTCTTCTGAGGGCGAGCTACCCTTTACCACCACTACATCCGCGTGGTCACAGCCCCGCGGCCCCCGCTTTCAGGAGGGCGCGCCCATTGGCCAGCTGTCCCCGCCAGGCCCCACCCCTCCACGCGATAGGCAGCCACCTCCCCCGGAGCCCCGCCCAGACCCGCCCGCACCCACCATTGGCCTGCCTGGAGTTGATGTCAATCCTGCGCGCCCTCGGAGGACCGGGGGAGAAAACCCGGCGGCTCCGAGCGGAAGTGCGGTGAGCCGGTTTCCGGGGCCGCTGGTGTGACGTGTCCCGCGCTTGGCGCAGCAGGAAGCGGCGGCGTTCGCGGCCCCAGTTCCCGGCGCTGGCTCCAGCTTCTCTCCCGCTGCCGCCATGCTCGACTTCTTCACCATTTTCTCCAAGGGCGGGCTTGTGCTCTGGTGCTTTCAGGGCGTGAGCGACTCATGCACCGGGCCCGTTAACGCGCTGATTCGTTCTGTGCTGCTGCAGGTACCGCCCCCGCGGGATCAGAACTCTGGGCTCTTTTCCTCTGGCCCGGTTCTTGGGCCCCCCTTGACTAATTACTCCGCGCCTCTCTCCCACCCTCCCTGCCCATCTCAAACTGTCAGCTTACCGGTCACCCGGCCTCTACTCCTTCCGCCGCCTTCAGACTAGCACCGCAACTTTGTGACGCCCCCACCCCGATATTTGCCAGTCTAGCCAGATTCCTAGCCATTCTAGGAGGAGCCATTTGGGACTTTACTTCGCTCTGTCCCCTCACCCCCAGCTGCTTGATTTTCCGTTGTTTCGGGGCTGGGTGAGATTATGGATGAGAATACGCCTTTAAGAAACTGTAGATAGTACGCAGCTGCTAGTAGATCTGGGGGTTGTTTATGTATGACTACTTCCCTTCTGGTTCCCACGTGTCTTGCTTTCCCTCAACTTTTCCTCCTCCCTCCAACGTGATGGTATCTTTTTTTTTTCTCTGATGACATGCTGGACAGAAGCATTGTCTTGTTTTGGGACAAGTTTGACTTTGGGGGTAATGGCTGGTAAGGGCCTAAGTCTGGGTTTTCTGCGGATAGCCCGAACCCTGAGATGTACTCTTCTTCCAGGAACGAGGAGGTAGTAACTCCTTCACCCATGAGGCCCTCACACTCAAGTATAAACTGGACAACCAGTTTGAGCTGGTGTTTGTGGTAAGTGGGGGCATTTGGAGGGACGGTGATTATATTCTCAAAATAGTCTTAGCATATTAAGAAAACCCTGAATAATCACACCAATGTATGTGATGAACAAACTGAAAAAACTAGGATGGCGGAGGGGAAGAAAGCAAGTAACTTCTAGGCCAGAGGACTTGGCTGCCTCTCAGGTCAGGGACACCTGCCAGGTGGCTAAGCCTATCTATGGAGGCCTGGGTTGAGTTGGCTTTCCTCTATTCTGGGTAGGCATGTAAGCAGATCTACTGGCTGTTTTTGCTTCTAAACAGGTTGGTTTTCAGAAGATTCTAACACTGACGTACGTAGACAAATTGATAGATGATGTGCACCGGCTGTTCCGGGACAAGTACCGCACAGAGATCCAACAACAGAGTGCTTTAAGTCTACTGAATGGCACTTTTGATTTCCAAAATGACTTTCTGCGGCTTCTTCGGTGAGAGGACTCCCCTCTTATTTCCATGACTTGGATGAGCTCTTTTCCTGAGGGTGGTTCAGGGTTATTGTGTGTTCAAAGCCAATAGTTTGCTGCCCAGTTTTGATTGCCCTTTTGGTATGATGGTCCTTTCTCTGGAATTTCATTTTCCCTTCTGCATGGGGTAGAAAGATCATCTATTTTCTCTTTAGTGAAGCCGAGGAGAGCAGCAAGATCCGTGCTCCCACTACCATGAAGAAATTTGAAGATTCTGAAAAGGCCAAGAAACCTGTGAGGTCCATGATTGAAACAAGGGGGGAAAAGCCGAAGGAAAAAGCAAAAAGCAGCAAAAAAAAGGGGGCCAAAAGGGAAGGTATGTTTGAACTCCTTTTGACATGTTGGGTCATGAAATGTGTTAATATAAGCCAGGCATGGTAGTGCATGCCTGTATTCCTAGTACTTGGAAGGCTTAGACAGGCAGACCACAGGTTCCAGGCCAGCCTCAGCAAATGAGTGAGACCCTATTTCAAAATAAGAACTGGGGGTGTAGGTTACAGGTAGAATGCCCCTGGATTCAATCCCCAGTACGAAGAAAAAGTGTTCACATGGTACAAAGGACTTAGGCGCTTCTTCCTTTTGTCCTTGATTGCCTACCTCTCTCAGATGCTCATCACTCTCATTATGATCCCCAAGTCTTGTGATTTCTTAAGGTGTTTGGTCCGAGTTTCCTCTTAAAGATTTGGAGCACTTTTAGCCATTGTCTAGTTGGCTGGGATTTGATTTGCTTTTTCTACAGTGAGGTGTTTCCTAACAGGTTCTGATGGTCCTTTGACTACCAGCAAAACAGCCCCTGCAGAAAAGTCTGGTCTCCCAATGGAGCCTGAGAATGGTGAACTTTCCAAAGAGGAGCTGATTCGAAGAAAGAGAGAGGAATTCATTCAGAAGCATGGGAGGGGTATGGACAAATCCAGGTGAACAAACTAGTTTCTACCAATTTAATGATTATCTAGCCATGTTGGGAACAAGTCTTTTGTCTGGCTCACTTTCTTTACCACCTTTCTACCATGACCTTTTCCTGTGACCCTTTGCAGCAAGTCCACAAAGTCAGATGCTCCAAAGGAGAAGGGCAAAAAAGCGCCCCGGGTATGGGGGCTTGGTGGCAATGCTAACAAGGAAGTCTTGGATTATAGTACTCCTACCACCAATGGAACCTCAGAGGCTGCCCTGTCTGAGGACATCAACTTGGTAAGAGACAAGAGCCAGAGTGAAATTCACCATTACTAAGCAATTGGGAGGCAATTACTACTAGGAGGTAGCAATATCTGGATTTGAGTGAGGGATTGAATTATATTTGGAAGTTCTCCAAATTGCAGACAATAATGTGAATAGGGTAAATCCTGGACTCTCTTCCCTCAGAGTCCATAGTCTTCCTGAATGTCCTTCCTTTCTCCAGATTCGAGGGACTGGTCCTGGGGGGCAGCTTCAGGACCTGGATTGCAGCAGCTCAGATGATGAAGGGGCCGCTCAAAATTCTACCAAACCTAGGTAGGGGAATTTCAGGTGGGGATGGTGTGTGGCCACAGAACCAATCAGCCATAATGCCTGCCTGCTGGCTTTATGAGTGTCTGTGATCTCCTGTGTCTGCAGTGCTACCAAGGGGACTCTGGGTGGCATGTTCGGGATGCTGAAGGGCCTTGTAGGTTCCAAGAGCTTGAGCCGTGAAGACATGGAATCTGTGCTGGACAAGATGCGCGATCATCTTATTGGTATGTTCTGAGAATTGGGCTGCCTCATTCATGGGATAGGACTGGTTGGGAGCAGATCTAGTTTCTTAGCTGGACCATAAGGATCAGTCACTGCTCACGGATCTGTTCCCCTTTCTTTTCAGCTAAAAATGTGGCTGCAGATATTGCTGTCCAGCTCTGTGAATCTGTTGCCAACAAGTTGGAAGGGAAGGTGATGGGGACATTCAGCAGTAAGTATTCCCATGAGCCAAAACATGCTTATGCATACTAAGAGATTCCATTCTTCCTGGGTATGTGACTTTTGGTAAATTCCTTAACTTTAAGACTCTATTATATAGCCTAGACTTTAAGAATTAATGGGAAGATTAAATCAGTTAAGTGCTTAGGACAGCATGGTCTGCATTTCTGGGAGGAGATCCTATCATGGTCCTGCTCCCCATAGCTCAGAAAGGTGCCAGGCATTGGTGCCAGGCATTTTTTAATCTATTCCTTGGGTTTCAAAGCTGTTTTTTTAACCTTTATTTTCAGCGGTAACTTCCACAGTCAAGCAAGCTTTACAAGAGTCCTTGGTGCAGATCCTGCAGCCACAGCGTCGTGTAGACATGCTCCGGGACATCATGGATGCGCAGCGCCGCCAGCGCCCCTATGTTGTCACCTTCTGTGGTGTTAATGGAGTGGGGAAATCTACCAATCTTGCTAAGGTCAGTGCAGTTACCCAGCCTGTCACTGGTACTTCTTCACCTCCACATTTTGGAAAACCAGTCCTAGGTGACAGTTCTCTTAACTCTTTTGAACAGATTTCCTTCTGGCTGCTAGAGAATGGCTTCAGTGTCCTCATTGCTGCCTGTGACACATTTCGTGCTGGGGCTGTGGAGCAGCTGCGTACCCACACCCGGCGTCTGACTGCTTTGCACCCCCCAGAGAAGCACGGTGGCCGCACAATGGTGCAGTTGTTTGAAAAGGGCTACGGCAAGGATGCTGCTGGCATTGCCATGGAAGCCATTGCCTTTGGTACAGTGCTAGGATATGTGGGGGCTTGTTGGGCCCCCTTTCCTCCTTGGGTTACCATGGAATCTGCAGAGGACCAGGCTTCCACTATTAGAAACTTACCACTGATTAACATGGAAAAGTCAAGATTAGTTACTTGCCATGCTCTACTTTGGGGCTTGTGTATAGTTTCAGGCAAAGCTCATATATCTGACCAAAGACACCTGAATTTGATCACCTTTATCCTTTTGCTATCTTTTTTTCCTGAATATTTTCAATGGTGGCCAGGAAGAGACAGGTTTCCCCTTGTAACCAAATCCAGAACCTGAGTAAATAAACAGGCTGTTAACAGCCACCCTAGGATTTCTTGAGGTGGCAGTGAGTGTGACAGGTGTTTAGAGTTGACCACTTTCCCTTCCTTTAGCACGTAACCAAGGCTTTGATGTGGTGCTGGTGGACACAGCTGGCCGCATGCAAGACAATGCCCCCCTGATGACTGCTCTGGCCAAACTCATTACTGTCAATACACCTGACCTGGTGCTGTTTGTGGGAGAGGCCCTAGTAGGCAACGAAGCTGTGGACCAGCTGGTGAGAGCTTGGGCCTAGTTTCCCTTTACAACTTAAATTTTGGTGAATGAGAAGGTTCTTATTATACCACCCTTGTGTTTTCCAGGTCAAGTTCAACAGAGCCTTGGCTGACCATTCTATGGCTCAAACACCTCGGCTCATTGATGGTATTGTCCTTACCAAATTTGACACCATTGATGACAAGGTAAATGTGGATGACACAGGACAGTAAGACTGGGGTGGGCAGATGGGGTGGGGGATGACTAATTCACAAGGGAACTGAGGCTTTAAGGACACTGACTCCAAAGTCTCCTGAGGGTGAGAGTGAAAATAAGAGCTTCCACTGATTGGCTGTCCCCTTTCTCCACTTCAGGTGGGAGCTGCTATTTCTATGACATATATCACAAGCAAACCCATTGTCTTTGTGGGCACCGGCCAGACCTACTGTGATCTACGCAGTCTCAACGCCAAGGCTGTGGTGGCTGCCCTCATGAAGGCTTAATGTGGCTCTTGCCTAATACCAAATTGCCGCTTCCCCCCAAAGTCCCTATTCCTGTATCAAGAATGTGCTTTAGAGTATGTGAGCAACTTGTCTTCTGTGTAGTCCAAAGGCAGAGTGAGGGGAGTCCAGGGGCTTGCAACTCCTGCTAACCCCACTCCCTGTTCAGCCCTGCCTCCATCTACAAGGAGGGCGTAATCATGTTACAATCACTGCCCATTGACCCTCCCTCCTCCTCAGCCTCCCCCATCCTACTCAGGCGTCCCTTCACTCTGCCTACAGACTCAGTCTCATTACAGCTTTGACCAATGGTTGGAAGACCCAACATCAGAACTTTGCTAACTAGTGTGGTCTTAGAGCCATCTGAGCCTAAGGAGCAGTTTGAAGTCCCAGCTCCATTAGGTTAAGAGACTCTTCCAGAGCCAGCGCTGGGTCTGGAATGGCACCTTCCCTAGGATACACAGCTTTCAGGTCCCTGGTGCCAAGATGACACCCACCTCACTGTGGCAGTGTATGGCCTCTTCTTAATTGCTGCTAATTCTAAATCTGATGATGACCCCTATCCCACTGTTCCCAAAAGCATCCGCTAGGCCAGAGTGATTTGTTACAAATGAGTGAAAAATGAGTCCCTGCTTCCCCCAGAAATGGAGGGAGCCAAGCGGCAGTGCTGCATTGGGCTCCTCGGCCTTCCCATTCTCCTCACTCCTGAATCCAGGTGTAAGCTTTGCATGTTCCCCTTCCTGGGAGAAAACCAATCGTCAGTCTGAAGGGTATCGGTTGTCCCCTCCCCACCCACCCTTTGCCTTTCCCTTATCCCTCTCTTCTACAGTGCCTGGTAGACAAGTGCTACGCTGAAGAAGACAAACCTCTTGTTCAGACTTGTCCTGTAGCTTGGTATTACAGATGTGCTATTAGTGCAATAAGGTGAAGGCTGTCTGCCCAGAGAAATACATAATTTATATAAGAAAATAAATTTCATAAATAAACTGCCTCTTAGATCTTGATGTTATTTTATATAGAACTCAGAACTAAAATCCCATACCACACTAACTGCAGTTCTAGGGCTTATATATAGTAAAGGTAGCAAAGCAGAAAGTGAGAATGCCACGAGGAACCAGGTAAGGAAACAGTTGTCCTGAGAATGAGATCACCCTACTGAGGTGAAAGAACACAACTCTGAAAACTTGAGTTGAGTTAGAAAAATTAGGCTTCTTAGTACCTTGATGCAAGTTGACAATTTTCTGCAGTGACTCAAAGTGGAGTCAGGGCCCTGGCAAGTAAATGAACAAGCTTTTAATACAGCTCAGTTATGTAAAATACTGTACACTGTAAAAGGTCTAGAAAACTAGAGCTTCAAGTCATGTTTTAAAAAAGCTGTTTAGCTTAATTGAAAAACCAAGTATAGAGTACAAAACTGCAACAAGAGCCCCACTGACTATGACTTCTAGCTCTCCAAGTCCTCCATACAGAGCTACAGCCACAATCAGTGGAGGTATCAACATTGGTCTGCTGTGGAAACAAGCATGTCCAGTCTGGGGTATGGGGAGCGGGGGCTGCATTAGGGTTGTCACTTAGGTACTCTCTTCAGCTAGAAGAGGCAGCAGGATGTCAAGAACCAGCTGGTGTGAAGGAAAAGTTGGAATATTTCCCCCCCAACTCTAACCCAAACTTCAACCTCTGGATACTGGTGCTTCCTGGGAGCTGTGTTGGGTTCTTGTAAGTTTGCTTGTTAGACACTGTCCACAGTAGGGCCTTGCTCAGTCAACTAGCCCACTCATGTACTACATCCTGTGGAGAGAAAAAAAGGAGAATATGAAATAAAGCCTCATAAAACAGGTTTATGCATCTAAAACTGTAGACATATAGGCCAGTCATTGTCTGTCAGAAGGCAAGACATAGAGTCTAGGAATTTTTTAACAGACTTGGAGGAAAAGACAGAATCTTTACCAAGTGGGAAAAATCATTCTTTTCCGCAGATGCATACCTCTTATTTCACTGTGTGCTGCTGATGAGCCATTTATCTGGCCTTCTCTTACCATCCCTGTTAAATACAGAGCACATTCAGTATTAGGCTTAAGAGCTCAAACTAGAAAGAGCAAAAAGAAAACCAAGTAAAGGAAGCTAAGGGTCCAAGGTATGACTCAAAAGGATTATTTAGAAGTGAAACAAAATGAAATGGGAGAATAACTGGATTAATCTTCAGTCTGTCACATTAAGTAACATGCAGTAAGGCTCCTTACACACAAAACATTTACTTATACACAGAACATTTTAAAAGGCAAAGTATGCTTGCTGTTCCCATTTTTGTCAAGTTCAGGCCAAAATTTGTTTCATCAAGGATGGGGAACATGTGAGTGAGCAAATGTGACCAAGTATGAAGAAAAAGCAGATTACTCCCACAATAGGAGTAATCTGGCCAGATCTGCACTGATATGGCACCACTAGCCACAGATGGCTACTGCAGATTTATTTATTTATTTATTTATTTATTTATTTATTTATTTATTTATTTATTTATTTTTGCGGGTCTGGGGCTGGAACCCAGGGGCATTCTACCTCCGAGATACACCCTCTGTCCTATTTTATTCTTTATTTTGAACGGGTCTCACTGAGTTGCAAAGGGCCTCATTAAGTAGCTGAGGCTGTCCACGAACCGCAATCCTCCAGTCTCAGCCTTCCAAATGCTGGGATTACAAGCGTGCGCCACCATGCCAAGCTTGTAAATTTAAATTAGAAATTCTGTTCCTTGGTCATACTAGTTACCTCCATAAAAGCTGTGTAAGAGGATAAGGCAGGAGGATCACAAGCTCAAGGCTAGCCTGGACAATTCAGCAAGATTCTGTCCAAAAACAGAAGTGAGGGGAGGAAGCTGAGGCTACAGTTCAGTGAGGGGCACTGAGGCCCTGAGTTTGATCCCCAGAATGTGTGTATGTGTGCGTGCGCACACAAGAGGGGCAGCTATGCTCACTTTACCTTTCTACCAGCACTACATGAAAAACTTTCTTTCCTTACAACCTTAGCCAAAACTGAGTAGTCTTGTGTTTTGAAATCTAAATTCTAACTGCATTTCACTGATAAATAGCGAAGCTGAACATTTCTACGTTTTCCATTACTCTGATGTCTACATCAAATTGCTAGTGTATACCTTTTGTCCATTCTCCTATCATCCAAATCGTGTTTCAGTCTAACCTGAAGACTGTGACCTCCCTTCACAATCCAGTCAGCACTCTTCCTCCTCAGGTAATGACTTTTTACCCATCACAAACATAGAGAAGGTCAAAGGGCTGCTGGACCCCCTTAGTTTAAAAATGCAGCTTACCTGATCTACCCCTCGTGGCAATCTCACATGTCAGTCGCCTAAAATATTCTGGAAGGTCAGCATAGTCATTTCCATAGGAGATGACCTTAATCCCCTTGTCAAGCATGTTTTCTCGAAGCTTCTTGAACTCGTCTACATCTCCTCTTCGAACCAGCATGAAATGTTCTAAATCAGATTTGTGTTTGACAGCTTCCAGGAAGAGGGCCTGGAAAGTGGTGTCATCTACAGTCCAGCCACAACCCAGGAAGAGGAATGACTTGTTTTCATAGAGTTTCTGAATCTCTCTCTTGAAGGAAAAGAAACAATACATTAATGACAATGAAGAGTGACACAAGGAATGTCTGAAATAAGTCAACAGTTCATTACTGCTACATTTAGCTGACAATAACTACCACTTTACTAAGACTTAAGGGAGAAGATATATGCCAGAAAGGAGGATCATCTCCTGCTTATTACTATAACTTGATGATTGGTCTAAAATTGAATCTTCACCTGACATTCTTCTGAGGGTGTCTAAACAGAGTTTTATAGGATTGGCAATGGTTTGCTGCTTTTGGAAAGAGGGAAGGTTACTGGGGATTAAGCTCAGGGACATTCTACCTCTGAGTTATACCTCTGATTCTATTTATTTATTTATTTATTTATTGATTGATTGATTGATTGCGGTACTGGGGATGGAACCCTGGGGCATTCTACCTCCGAGCTATACTCCCAGCCCTATTTTACATTCTTTATTTTGAAACAGGGTCTTACTAAGTCTAAGTTGTGGAGGGCCTTACTAAGTAGTTAAGACTGTCTGCAAACCACAATTCTCTTGTTTCTGCCTCTCAAGTACTGGGATTAAAAGTGTGCACCACCATGCCTGGCCTTAATCCTTTTTATTTTGAAACAGATTCTTGTTAAGTTGCGAAGGTTATCCTCAAATCTGAAATTCTCCTGTATCAGCCTCTCAAGTACTGGAATATAGTAGTACACCACTATGCCCAGCTGTTCTACTGGTCTTGTAGTTAATTTTTTAGAATTATGTGCTCAGAGATTATTAGGTAACAAGTGTATCTTCCTTCCTTTCCCTTCCCTTTATTTATTGTGGCATTAGGGATGAAACCCAGGGGCATTTTACCTCTGAGGTACATCTTCAACTCTTTTTTTGCGGGTGTGGGGATGGAACCCAGGGGCATCTGACCTGAAAGCTACACCCCTTGCCCTATTTTTTAATATTTATTTTGAAACCGGGTCTCACTGAGTTGCAGAGGACCTCACTAAGTAGCTGAGGATGTCCGTGAACCACGATCCTCTGGTCTCAGCCTCCCGAATGCTGGGATTAAAGTGTGACCCACCGCGCCCAGCTTCAACCCTATTTTATTCATTCATTTGTTTGTTTTTTATTTATTTATTGGTACTGGGGATGGAACCTAGGGCATTCTACCTCCGAGCTACACCCCCAGTCCTATTTTTTATTCTTTATTTTGAAACAGGGTCTCACTGAGTTGCAAAGGGCCTCACTAAATAGCTGATGCTGTCCTGGAACCACGATCCTCCTGTCCCAGCCTCCCAAATGCTGGGATCACAAGCATGTACCACCAAACCTAGCCCAAGTGTATCTTTACTATAACTTTATCTATAATATAACTTACTCCTTTCATTTTCTGAACTATATTTGCTTTTTGTTTTTTGGCCTTACAAACTCAATTACATATCATCACCAGGTTGGCTCAAAAGAGTCTGATTAATACTTAAGAGTATCAACATGTGTATGTATGTGTTGTGCATGTGCACATGTATACAAATACATACCTACACACAAATTTAAAAACATTAGAAATGATTTTGCCTAAGAAATGACATGACATAATTTTTTTTTTTTTTTTTTTTTTTTTTAACAGTTCTGGGGATGGGACACACAGGCATTCTACCTCCAAGCTACACCACCAGCCTCATTTTTTACTCTTTATTTTGAAACAGTGTCTTACTAAGTTGCGGAGGGCCCCACTAAGCAACTAAGGCTGGCCACAAACCTCTGTCAGCCTCCCAAGTACTGGGATTGTAAGTGTGCACCACCACGCCTGGCTGACATCAATGGATGTAGTTACAGATGTTAGGGAAATAATAAGTCAGTATGTTTTAGAAAACATCATATTTTCAGGGCGTGGTGGCGCACTCTTGTAATACCCATGCTTGGGAGGCGGAGACAGGAGGATCACGCAGGTTCGAAGCTAACCTTGCTGACTTAAGATACCCTGTTTACAAATAAAAAATATTAAAAAATAGGTCTGGGAGAGTAGCCTGGAAGTAGAAGGGTTCCATCCCCAGTACCACCAAAAAAATAAAAAAAAAATAAATAAATAAACCATCGTATTTTCTAGCCTTCCTTTGGCCCATCATGTAATAATGCTATGGTTCTATGTGATCTGAGTTGAGGACCAGTGATTTTCCCACATATCAATGGCACTTCTGGCTTAAACATGTACAAGTGAACAAGTACAAAACATACCCTAAAGATCAATAAACACAAAGGAAAAAACCCAATTTATCATCCCAGCCAAATAATAATAATAAAAAAAAATTTACTAGCTGGGTGTGCTGGCACACACTTGTAATCCCAATACTTGGGACACTGAGATAGGAGGACTGCACATTCACAGACAGCCTCAGTGAGGCACTCCTCCCTTTAGTGAGACCTGGTTTCAAAATAGAGAATAAAATAGGGCTTGAGGTATAGCTCAGAGGTAGAATAATGCCGGATTCAATCCCCAGTATTACCACCAAAAAAAGTTTCCTATTAAAGAGTGTGAATGTGTATAGTTAATTCAACACAAACCATTGCCAAGTACCCAAAACCTCTTTAGAATATGCACCCTCTTAGTGGTTGGTTGATAAAAAGCTGCCTAAATTATTTGGGCACAGAGCTATTAATGAATAGCCTGAATGAAGAAGTGTACTAGTGTCCTCTTTGTATGAGAAGACAATGCCAACAAGCAAGTAGCATCTGTTGGTTGTTCATCAGGTACAAATGCAGACAATATGGTCGAGACCCACAGGCCAAGAGATGACCTTCCAGTTTTTGACTAATGTTCCCTTTAGGATTGTACAGGTTCAAAGCCAGCCTTGCTGGCTTAAGAGACCCTGTTTCCAAATAAAAAATATAAAAAAATAGATGTGGGAGAGTAGACCGGAGGTAGAAGGGTTCTATCCCCAGTACCACCACCAAAAAAAAAGAAGAAGGAGGAGGAGGAGGAGGAGGAGGAGGAGGAGGAGGAGGAGGAGGAAAAAGAAAAAGAAATAAAGAAAACATTATATTTTCTGGCCTCCCTTGGGCTGCATCATGTAATGATGCTATGGTTCTATGTGTTCCCCCTTTAAGACCTATGGCTCGTTTAGAGAGACTCTAAGAGAGTTCCTGAGTCCAACAGGGTCAGCGGCACTCACCATAACTTCAGTGTTCCTGAGCACATTCTGATATCCAGCTGGATGAAGGACAATGCCACTAGGGTTGGTGTAGACCCCGTGGATGTGTAACACGCTCAGCTTCCGTTTCTCTTGAGCCCATTCCAGGACCTGCACAATACACACAGAGCTCAGCCAGCATGGCAGGTGAGCACCTGCTTCAAGGTCACAATGGGTAGGGGCTGTTTTAAGGACCAGATTTCTGATGTCACTCTCCAACTTCATGATATCATAAGACAAGAATGCAAACCTTGCTGTGGGCTGTTTCCATTTCATGTATAACTATCAGGAATGATGGCAGTAAATCTGCTGATTTCTCTTTGAAAGTGACAATCAGAAATGAGAATTTGTCAGCATTTACAGAAAATATGGGCTCTCTCCACTGGTAACAAACATAAGAACTATATAGATAACTGTTTCAGCGGTGGCCCAGAGAAATCAAGCCTATTTGTACCAGGCCCTGGTGCTGTCCCTTTTTATAGTGATTCCAGGTTGGCCACATAGCTTGCTCTACTCAATGGGGCATAAGCAAACATGACCAAAAAAAGTCCTGAAAAGTGTTGATACAATGAATCCCATTCCCACCTTTACTGCTTATATACCATGCAGCCCTAAACTGGCAACCAGAGAACTGCGGCTATGTGAATAAGCCACCAAGCCAGCAGAGCTGCCCATCTAGGTCTCTGAGCTTATTCGCTGGTGAACGTTACAAGGACAAATACAATGCTGAATTTGTGTGTGTGTGTGTGTGTAGAACTGGGGATTGAATCCAGGGGCATTCCACCTCTGAGATATACCCCTACCTCTATTTTTTCTTCTTTATTTTGAAACAGGATCTCACCAAGTTGCACACTGCCTTACTATGTAGCTAAGGCTGGCTGGGAAGCTGTGATCTTCCTGTACTAGCCTCCCAAGTACTGGGATTACAAGTGTAAACTACTATGCTCAGTTTACAATGTTGATTTAAATCCCCAAATTTCAGGGTAGTTTCTTGTGCAGCAGTAGAAAAACACAAAAGAATCAGAGCAATTACCCCTAAGCAACCTAAAAGGCTACCAATAAGAATGACCTCTAAATGGCAGTGGTTACAACATCAAATTAGACTTCACTGTCCCCTCTCCCAAGTATGGTGGAAACAGCATACTATTATCACATTTGGAGAAATAAGAGTATGAACTGGGAGATGTATAGTCCAGAGATACAAGGATTCAGAATGTGAATAACACTAGGCCTCATTCTGACTACCATTAAATGGTTGTAACCACTAGACTTCTATACTGCTCCTAATGTGGGACTCAAGGATGAAATGAGAAAGAAAATACCAAGACTGGAAGATATACTTGGCTTTGAAAAGGCCCTTATGAGCCAGCAGTGGTGTTGCATGCCTATAATATCAGTACTTGAGAAGCTGAGAGAGGAGGATCTTAGATTTGAGGCCAGCCTCAGCAAGTAGTGAAACTACAATCAACCTAGGGAGACCCTGTTTCAAAGTAAAAATAAAATAGGGCTGGGGCTGTAGCTCAGAGCTGGGTTTAATCTCTAATACCAAAAGAGAGAGAGAGAGAAAAAAAAAGCCCTTATGCTTCTGGTACCCATGAATCTTTGAAGATTGTATAAGAAATGGCATGGAAACTGTTCTAGCCACTAATTTTTGAATTCCATGCAATCATTTATTAATTCAAAAAAACATTTCCTGAGTCTAGCAAGTAATAGGTATTAAAACACGAAGGGAAGAAAGGCTGACATTGTACTCATCCAAATGAAGTTGCTATTCCTATGGGGTAAACAGTCTGAAAATAAAAAGAACAGCCAAGATAAAAGCTGCAAATTATAATAAGTGCTATCAAGGAAATGGCAAGGTATGGACCAGAAATAATGTCTAATTTAAAGAGGCTGGCCGTGAGCTGGGCGTGGTGGCGCACGCTTGTAATCCCCACGCTTGGGAGGCAGAGACAGGAGGATCGCGCTGGTTCGGAGCCTCGCTGGCTTAAGAGACCCTGTTTCCACATAAAGTTAAAAAATAGGTCTGGGAGTGTAGCCCATGGGAGTGTAGCCCATGGGAGTGTAGCCCGGAGGTAGAATGGCTTCCAGGAACCCCAGTACCACCAAAAAAAATAAAAATAAAAAAATAAAATAAATAAATAAATAAATAGGCTGGCCGTGGAAGGCTTCTCAGGGAAAGTGATCCTTAAGTTGGGACTCAGAAGTGAAGAAGGAGCTGGCCATACAAAGCATGAGGTAGCAGGCAGAAAACATTCTAGCCAAGACACATAGTCTTCGTGGACCATTTCTCCGAACCTGACTCCCTTTTAAACCTGACCTCTAGGTTAGCAATGCCACATGAGCAGTGTTCTAGCTGACTACGCTAGCAGAGGCAGGACAGGGCTGTGTGTGCCAAAAGGCAAATCGCTGATATATTCAGGCTCCATTTAACCAGGCCCTAAGCTGGGCACAAAGACAAGTTCTTGAGGAAAGCAAAGTATAGAATAAAATGTATAAAAATCACAGAGCAGGATGAATGAGACTTTAAGAACTCATCTCATTACAGCTCCCAAAGGTCAACATCTTTAATTCAGCATTATGGTGGATGGCCTAGGAATAATACATTTAAAATAGTCTGCTTAGTCAGGCGTGGTGGTGCACACTTCTAATCTCAATACCTGGGAGACTGAGAAGGAGGATCACAGGTTTGCAGCTAGGTTCACCTACTTAATGAAGCTCTTTGCAACTCAGCGAGACCCTGTTTCAAAATAAGAAGTAAAAATAGGGCTAGGGGTATAGCCCAGAGGTAGAATGTCCTTGGGTTCAACCCTTAGTGCGCATGCGCGCGCGCGCGCGCGCGCACGCGCGCGCACACACACACACACACACACACACACCCCCCCCCCCCCCCCCCCCCCCCCCCCCGCTTAGCCTCACAAGGAAGCTCAAGCATGTAATCCCACGCAGGAAGATCTCAAGTTCAAGGCCAGCAGAGAGAATTTAGTGAGATCTTATCTCACAATAAAAATGTTTATTTATTTCTGGAACTAGGAATTGAACCTTGGGGTGCTCTACCTCTGAGCTACATCCCCAGCTCTACTTTATTTTGAAACAGAGTTTAGCTAAATGACCACACACTGGCCTCAAATCTACAATCCTCCTGTGTCAGCCTCCCTAGTAGTACTAGTATTACAGGTGTGTAGTATTGAACCCAGTTCCTTTTTTTTTTTTTTTTTAATGTGGTACTAGGATTGAAACCAGGGGCTTTCTACTTCCATGTGACAACCCCAGTTCATTTTTTTTTGTTTTTGCAAACAGGGTTTTGCTAGACTGCTGACAAGCTCACTATATTGCAATGGCTGTTCTGTGATTGTCCTAACTCAGCCTCCCAAGTACTAGGATTACAGGTGTACACTACCATGCCCAGCTTTCAAAATACAATTAAAAAAAAAAAAAAAAAAAAAGGCTGAACGTCAGGCGTGGTGGTGTACACTTGTAATCCCAGCATTCGGGAGGCTGAGACCAGAGGATTGAGGTTCACAGACAGCCTCGGCCCTTCTCAACTCAGTGAGACCCTGTTTCAAAAATAAAAAGACTCGGGGGAGAGGGCACTAAGCACAGTCTGAATGCATGCCATTTTCAATATGTTCCACATAAAAAAAAAGATATAACATTGCTGGGCATGGTGGCATATAATCTCAGTACTTGGGAGGCTGACACAGTATAATCACAGGTTTGAGGCCAGCCTCAGCAACTTAGCAAGACCCCCAGCAACTTAGTGAGAATTTGTTTCAAAAAAAATAAAATAAAAAAAAATAAACAAATAAGAAGGGCTGGGGGAGTAGTTGTAGGTAGAATACCTTTGGATTCCTTCCTCAATACTCCTCCCCCAAAAGATATATGACGTTCACAATAAAATATTTTTAAAAGAAAAAAATAAAAAGACTAAAAAATTAGGGTTGGGGGTGTAGCTCAGAGGTACAATGGCCCTGTTTTCCTATTTTCTATACCTGGTATTGCAAAAAACAAAACAAAACAAAACAAAAAAAAAACAAGCTGAGGATAAACTGGGAGTGGGTGGTATATGCTTGTAATCCCAGTACTTGGGAGTCTAAACAGATATAGCTCAGTGGTATAGTAATTGCCTAGCAAGCCTTGTACTGGTTGTCCCAGTACAGCAAAAACATAAACAAAAACAAACAAACAAAAAATTCTAAGGTGCTAATAATTAAGGTTTATCATAAAAGTAGTTTTCAAGCCAGACGTGGTAGCACATACTTGCAATCCCAGCATTTGGGAAGCTGAGACAGAAGGATAGCGGTTTACAGACAGCCTCAGCTACTAGTGAGGCCCTTTGCAACTCAGTGAGACCATGTTTCAAAAATAATGAATAAAAAAAGGCTGAGAGTGTAGCATGTAGAATGCCCCTGGGTTTCATCCCCAATCCATAAAAAAAATAGTTTTCATACATTTCCAAAAGATGCAATCCTAGGAGACAACTATAATAATTATACCACTTGCTAACCACGAACTGCTAAAGAGATCTTACAGTTCCAACAATTTCCTCTAATTATGCTTCTTAAACTAGGTGAAACTGTCACAGCTCTAAACTCAATCTGTGCATTTTACTATATACTGATTTTATCTCAACCAAACAAATGTCAAAAGTACAAGTGGGGAAAAGAAGCTTCCTTTCTTGTTGTCCATAAATAATATACTAATCAGAACACAATTTTTCAATGGGTGTGGTGGTACACACTTGTAATCCCAGTACCTGAGAGGCTGAGACAAGAGGAACCAGTTCACAGACAGCCTCACCTACTTAGTGAGGCCCTCTGCAATTTAGTGAGACTCTGTTTCAAAATAAAGAATAAAAATAGGGCTGGATATGTAGTTCGGAAGTAGAATGCCCCTGGGTTCCATCCCCAGTACTGAAAAAAAAAAAAAAAAAAAAAAAAAAAAGAAAGAAAAGAAAAGCTTTTCACAGCAGGTATGGTGGTGCATGCCTATAATCCCGGTTCATGGGAGGCTGAGACAGGAGGATTTCAGGTCTGTGGCAGCCTCAGCAAATTAGTGAGGCCTTCTGCATCTTAGTAAGACTCTGCTTCAAGATAAAAAAAAAATAAAGTAGGGCTGAGGACGTAACTCAAAGGTAGATGTCCCTGGGTTCAATCCCTGAAGAAAGAAAAGAAAAAAAAAAACCCACAAAAAACCCACAAACAGCTTTTCTGATGAAAATAAGAGCCACTAGCTTGAGACACTAATACTTCATGTTTTACCTTTTTCTCATCAGTCAGGTCAAGGGATTCTAGCTGTTTTCCCTGGTCAGCTGCATACAGTTCCAGGAGATTATCAAAATTTGTAGTTAATACTAGGGCTCCATTTTCCATCAGGTGGAGAACTGACTGAAGTAGCTGTTTTCCAGAATCTTCCATTTTTGACTCCAGGTCATCAAATACTTCATATAAACAGTCTTTGAAAAATGTGGATCGAACATTACTGGTACGCTGGGGAGAGATATGAAAGACAAAAAGTAATCCAAAATGTTTTGTAGGTTGCTTGCTTAATTAAACCGTAATTTCAAAATTGTAAAGAATGCTATGTACTTTTTTATTTTTTGTGATACTGGGATTTGAACTCAGGGGCATTCTAACTCTTGAGTTTTCATTTTCTGTTTTGAAACAGGGTCTCACTAGGTTGCTGAGCACTTCACTACATTACTGAGGCTGTACTTGAACCTGTAGTCCTCTTGTCTCAGCCTCCCAAGTACTGAGACTACAGGTGTTGCACTACTTACCACCACGGCTAGCAAAAATGTTACGTTCTTAAAATAGGGGATAAAACATTCTATCTCTCCTAAGGCTGTAAGAAGGAGCTTGGCACTGATGTAGGCCAAGCATAATGCCTAGCACTTAGGGAGTGATTTAATACCATTTCATGTTACAAAAATAAGCAGAAGCTTTCTCAACAGACATCTTCATAGAAGGAAGAAAATGGGCATGGTTAAGAGATGTGGATTTACTATCAGGATTAAGGGAGAGCTGGGAACTAGGCATGGTAGTGCACACTTGTAATCCCAGTATTTGGGAGGCTGAGGCAGGAGGATCACATGTTTGAGGACAACCTCAGCAACTTAGTGAGACACTATCTCAAAATAAAAAATAAAATAGGACTGGGGATGTAGCTCAGAGGTAGAATGCCTCTGGGCTCAATCCAATAAATGAGAGCTGGGGTAGAAAGCACAGTACCAAGTAACCTCTAGTTAGGCCTTGGGTAAGAAGCTGACACTGTGTTCAACTTGCCCTACGTATATAATAACCACTAAAAGACAAATCTGTGGTTTAGTATCCTTTTCAGGCCCCAGGAGTTTTGTATAAGTGATGATGGAGTTAGGAAGAACCATCTGTTTCTCCAACCTACTTTTAGCCTGGTCAAGTTCATTAATTGGTTCACAGGCTTGCTATGAAGAATACATAATATACATAAAAAATATAAAAGTTTTACAGTTTAAAACTTATATTTCGCACTAGTTAATAATACTACACACTAATCAGTTTGAAAGAGACTGTTTCTTAACATATGGTTAAAGTAATAGATTTCCCAGTTTCATATTTAATACATATAAATAAGTCATGTACTGGATTATGACATTCTGATCGATAACAGACCACAGTACAACAGTGGTCCCATGTGACTCAATTGCCTGGTAATGTCTGTCATCTTGGTTTATTTAAGTACACTCTACAATGTTTGTACAACAACAAAATGGCTCAATGGTGTGTTTCTCAGATGTAACCCATTGGTCAGCAATGCATGACTATCTCTGAGGATAAACGAGAAAATATAAATTTCAGGTGGGTTGCCTTTAAAACTTATTAAAGAACCGGGCATGGTGGCGCACACTTGTAATCCCTGTGCTTGGGAAGCTGAGACAGGAGGATTGTGCAGGTTCGAAGCCAGCCTCGGCTACTTAGTGAGGCTCTCAGCAACTTAGTGAGACCCTGTTTCCAAATAAAATATAAAATAGGTTTGAGAGTATAGCCTCGAGGTAGAAAGCTTCTGGGTTATACCTCCAGTACCAAAATAAATAAATAAATAAATAAATAAATAAATAAAAATTAAAAAATGAAACTTATAAAAGGGTAAAGTGATATCTGGGTCAAAATGAATTTGAAATGGGGTAGTAACTATGTAATGTAAGAAACAGCTGAAAAACCACTGAATTAGATACTAACAGAGCAAGAATGAATTTGTTTTTGAGATGCACTCTCACTTTGTTGCCTACACTACCTGCAAACTCCTGGGATCAAGCAATCCTTCTGCCTCAGTCTCCTGAGAAGGTATAAGCCATCATGGCCAGCTGGAAAATTTGTTTGTTTTGTTTTAAGGCAGCATTGGGGGATTGAATCAGAAGTGTTCTATTACAGAACTATACCCCCCAGCCTTTTTATTTTTTGAGATATGGTCTCATGAGACTGCAGAGACTGGCATTAAACTCATGATTCTCCTGTCTTGGTCCTAAATCACTGGTCTTTTTGTGTTTAAAACCCCAAACTCATCTCTACCATGCCTCTTCCCTATTTTACTGAATTTTGGAGAGCCAATTCCAGGCACCATATAATTTCATTCAATATGTTTCCTAAAAAATAAGGACCGTGATGTATGTATGTATGTATGTATGTATGTATGTATGTATGTAAGTATATATGTGTATTTAGATATATATATGTGTAAAATGTATATACATTGAAGATCATGACCCACTACATATACATATATGTGTGTGTATATATATATACACACACATATATAAAGTGAAATATAATTGTAATACCACTATCACAACCAAAAAAGGTAATAATATTAACTCCTTAATAGCAAGCACTTAAATAATATTCAAATTTCTCCCAAACATCTCATTTCCTTAAGTAATTGGGTTACCTGTGTTTTCTCACTCACTTTAGCCCTGGCAACAATTAATCTATTTGTCTCTATGCACTTTCCTATATTGGACATTTTACATGAATGGATCATAAAATATGTATCTGTATCTGTTTTCTTTCACTTAGCATAACGTTTTTCTTTTTCTTTTTTTTTTGTGGTACTGGGGGTGGAACCCAGGGGCTTTTCTACCTCCAGGCTATACTCCCAGATCTATTTTATATTTTATTTGGAAACAGGGTCTCACTAAGTTGCTGAGAGCCTAACTAAGTAGCTGAGGCTGGCTTCGAACCTGTGTGATCCTCCTGTCTCAGCCTCCCAAGCGCAGGGATTACAAGCGTGCGCCACCACGCCTGGCTTAGCATAATGTTTTCAATGTTTCTGCATGTTGTAGCACATACCAGTCCTTTATTCCTTTTTTTTTTCCTTTTTTTTTCAGTACTAGGGATTGAACCCTGAGACATTCTACCTCTGAGCTACACCCCCAGCCCTATTTTTTATTCTTTATTTTAAAACAGGGTCTCTCTAAGCTGCAGAGGGCTTCACTAAATAGCTGAGGCTGGCCAAGAACCTGCGATCCTCCTGTCTCAGCCTCCCAAGTACTGGGATTATAAGCACGCTACACCATGACCAGCTACTTTATTCCTTTTTATGGCTGAATAATGTGTATGAGTTGACCATATTTTATTTATGCTTTCATGAGTTGATAAACATCTGTGTTGTTTCTACTCTTTGGCTATTATGAATAATGCTGCTATAAACATTTGTACACAGTACTTGCAAGAATATGTTTTCAATTCTTGAAGTTATACCTAAGAGTGAAATTACTGGGTCATTACTGGGAAAAGTTTAGCTTTTCCTTTTAGTGTAATGCTAGAGACTGAAAAACCCCAGGGATATTCTACTACTGAGCTACATACCTAGTCCACCCTTTAAAAAATTAATAAAATTAATTTGTATTACTAGGGATTGAACCCAGGGGTGTTCTACCTCTGAGCTACATAACTTAGCACTATTTTATTTTGAAACAGGGTCTCACTAAATTGCAGAGGGCCTAAGTTAATAAGGCTGGCTTGAACCTGCTATCCCTCCTGTCTCAGCCTCTCAAGCACTGGGATTACAAGCCTGTGCCACCATGCATGAATTCAGCCACATCAAAAATTTATTTATTTATTTATTTATTTATTTATTTATTTATTTATTTATTTATTTATTTACTGGGAGGTACTAGGGATTGAATCCAGGGGCATTCTACCTCCGAACTACACCCCCAGACCTATTTATTATTCTTTATTTTGAAACAGGGTCTCATTTTGTTGGAAAGGGCCTCACTAAGTAGCTAGACTACGTGAACTGCGATCCTCCTGTCTCAGCGTCCCAAATGCTGGGATTAAAAGCTTGCATCACCATAACTGGCTTCATTTTTTTAAATTTTAAAACAGGATCTCACTAAGTTGCAGACAGGCTAGCTTTGAACTTGTGATCTTCCTGCCTCAGCCTCCAGAGTAGCTGGGATTACAGGCATGTGCCACTATATAATCCATTTTGAATTAGGTTTTGCATACAGTGTAGAGATTGACCCATGAGCTGTTTTATTTATTTACTTATTTTGTAGCAAGGATTAAACATAGGAGGAGCAATCTATATCTGTTATCCCCAGGCCCTAAGAGCTTTTTATTTTTATTTTTTTATTTTTTATTTTTTGGTGGTACTGGGGTTCCTGGAAGCCCTCCTCCGGGCTACACTCCCAGACCTTGTTTTTGGGGGGGGTGGTGCTGGGGTTCCTGGAAACCCTTCCATCTCCAGATTACACTCCCAGACCTATTTTATATTTTATTTGAAAACAAGGTCTCTTAAGCCAGCAAGGCTGGCTTCAAACCAGCGCAATCTTCCTGTCTCCGCCCCCCAAGCACAGGGATTACAAGCGTGTGCCACCACACCTGGCTTCCCAGACTTACTTTTTATATATATATTTTTTTAAATTTGGAAACAGGGTCTCTTAAACCAGCGCGGATGGCTTTGAACATGTGCGATCCTCCTGTCTCTGCCTCCCAAGCGCGGGGATTACAAGCATGCACCATCACGCCCAACTCCTAAGAGCTTTTTAAAACCCATTAATTCTTGCCAGGCATGGTGGTGCACACTTGTAATCCCCGCACTTGGGAGGCGGAGACAGGAGGATCCTCGCTGGCTTAAGAGACCCTGTTTACAAATATAAAAATATAAAATAGGTCTGGGAGTGTAGCCTGGAGGTAGAAGGGTTTCCAGGAACCCCAGTACCACCAAATAAATAAATAAATAAATAAATAAATTAATAATGATAAAATAAATAAGATAAAACAAATCCCACTAATTCTTTACTTGATTCTAGGTTAGTTAAAATTTATCCCAATTAAGGACAGGAACATGAAAAGAAGAAATAAAAAGCCCTATGGTTCTGCAGTGAGTGATGAACCAATAGGAATTTACTTTTAAATGTCTTTAAGTTTCTTAAGGATGATACCTCTTTCTACAGGGAGTGATAATCATCAACACTCATCAGCAATTGCCAACTTTTCCTTTTCTGGTACTGGGGTTGAACCCAGAAGCTTTCTATTTCTCAGTTACACCTCAGCCCTATTTTTATTTTTATTTATTTTTGAAACAGGGTTTCACTAAGTTGCTGAGGCTGGCTGCAAACCTACAATCCTCTTGTCTCAGCCTCCTACATACTGGGATTACATGCTTGGGCCACCACACCTGGCTTGATTTTTCCTTTTTACAATTTCTTTTTTAAAACAAGGTCTAGCTAAGTCCCAGAGGTTGGCCTTGAACCTGTGATCCTCCTGTTTCAGCCTCCCAAGTACTGGTATTATAGGTGTACCACCATGTCTGGCTAACAGTTGAATTTTTTAAGTAAGAGTTGGGCTTGGATGCAGTTTAGTGGTAAAGTGCTGGCCTTGCATGTGTAAACACCCTGGGTTGAATTCCTAGTATCAAAAAGGAAAAAAAAAAAAAAAGTAAGAATTGCTGTGTGTGGTAGCACATGCCTGTAATCCCAATACTTGAAAGGCTGAGTCAGGAGGATCACAGGCTCAAAGACAGTTTCAACAAATTAGCAAGGCTCTTAGCAACTTAGGGAGACCGTTTCCAAATTAAAAAAACAAAACAAAACAAAAATGCTGCAGGTAGAGCTTGGAGATAAAACAAACAGACAAACAAAAAAGTAATATTATTTTTCAAAGCATATTTGAATTCTAAAAATTTAGAACACGCAGGCTGGGTAGTTCTGTGGTAGGTAGTATTTGTAAAGTCCTGAATCCCTAGCACCTCAAAAACAGAAGCAAAGAATATTTAAAACATTCTCTTTTTCTTTTTTGCAATAACTGGGGGGCAAGCCCAGGGGCATTCTACCTCTGAGCTATACCCCTAGCCCTATGTTGTATTCTTTATTTTGAAACAAGGTCTCAATGAGTTGCAAAGGGCCTCACTAAGTAGCTGAGGCTGTCTGCAGACCTCGGTCCTCCTCTCTCAGCCTCCCAAATGCTGGGATTACAAATGTGTGCCACCAAGCTCAGCCTTAGCACATTCTTTGGCTACTATATTATTTCCAAATATATTTAAAGTAAATCTTGATTTTTTTGTATTTTGAACCATGGTCTTGTTAAGTTGCTGAAGCTGGCCTTAAACCTGGGATCTTCCTGTCTTAGTCTCCCAAGTACTGGGATCACAGGCATGCATCACCATGCCAGGCTGGAATCAGATTTTTAAGAAATTTATAAGGCAAAGCAAGACAAATAGGTTCTTAAACTTGGTTCAATTAAATAATATAAAATTCCTTACAAATATTAAGAGTTACTATCTCTAAAGAGAATACTAAAAACTGGTTTGCTTCATCTATAAAATGATGAGACTTTCTTTCAATCTTTCTGCTGTTTCCTAAAAGTCACAGATGCTAGAAAAGACACACTTTTTTTTTTTTTTTTTGATTCTAAGGATTGAACTTAGGGGCACTCATCTCTGAGCTACTTCCAGCCCTATTTTTATGTTTATTTTGAAACAGGGTCGCACTAAGTTGTGGAGGGCCTCATGAGGTTGCTGAGGCTCGCCAAGAACTTGCAACCCTCCTGTCTCGACCTCCCAAGAACTGGGATTACAAGTGAGTGCCATCACACCTGATTGAGAAGACACATTTAATTATACTGAGTATAAAAGAAGTAAATTTAAAATACAGTGATAATAGAACAGTAGTCAATTTTTATATATATACAGGCCTAAATATCACACACTGACATGGGGCCAAGATATCATCCAGAATAAAGTCCAGAGATATAGCCTGATGTTATGCAGATCTAAAAGTTATAAATGAATACCTCTGTTACATTCAGCATGCTGGTCATGTTCTGAGGAAATGTCAAATGCCATGGCACACAGGAGGGTACTCACAGGAGAGAGTTTCTGAATAAGGTCATGGGCAACATGGACAAGGTTCTTGTCTTCATGGAGACATTTCTGAAACTTTTTGCTCTCTTCATCCTCTAGAAGATCAAAATCAATGGCAGCATCCAGCAAGGCCTGAATTAGCCCCTTCCAGGATTTCAGGGCAGGAACTTGAGGTGCAACTGCAGCACTTATGCCGGTCCCAATCACCAGGACAAGTTCCCGAGGCTTCTTAGTCTTTAAGCTTGGCAGCAGCTTCCTGAAAAAAGTAAACATTCCAGAAGATTGGCACATCCAACAGAGAGGAAGCACACAGAAAGACTCTCTGACCAGTAATGTTATAGTCAGCTATAGCTTTTAACAGGTTTCCAACTGTAGCTTTTATAGTTGCAAAGATGACAACTAAGTTTCTGACACTTCCACAGTAGCTTGAACAAAAGTCTAGGATATGGTACCAGTGCTTGCTGAAAAACAACAATAAGCCTGCTACAGGATCCCCCAAAACAATCTTAAAATCAATTTTCTCCTTCATAATTCTTTCAACTTAAGAAACCCTACAAATATTAGGAAAATGTCCAAATGTATTATTACAGCTCAGTAGAGTTCTACCAACTAAATTATGTAAGAATATATATATATGTATATGTATATGTATATGTATATGTATATGTATATGTATATGTATATATGTATATGTATATAGTACTGGGGTTCCTGGAAAACCTCCTCTGGGCTACACTCCCAGACCTATTTTTTGTATTTTTATTTGGAAAGAGAGTCGCTTAAGCCAGTGAGGCTGGCTTCGAACCTGCACGATCCTCCTGTCTCCGCTTCCCAAGCGCGGGGATTACAAGTGTGTGCCACCACGCCCAGCTTGTAAGTTATATTTTAAACCAATTAAATTGAAAAAATAAGTTTGATTTGCATTCTAGAAAGAAAAGGTCCCCATAAAAATCAAATTCCTATTGTTGAGAAATGTAAAACAGGAGATAAAAGTTAATAAGTAATTCAATTTCAAGCCAAGGATAGTGGCAAACGCTTGTAATCCCATCATTCAGGAGGCTGAGACAGGAAGATTGTGGTTCGAGAATAGCCTCAGCTACTTAGTGAGGTCCTGTGCAACTCAGTGAGACCATGTTTCAAAATAAAGAATAAAAAATAGGGCTGAGGGTGTAGCTTGGAGGTAGAATACCCCTTGGTTCCATCCCCAGTATTGAAAAAAAAGTTCAACTTCAAATTTTGTAACCATTAAAATAAAACTGAACATGAGTTAGCCACACCGAGAAATATCTTTGGTTTTGTTCCAGATATCCTCAGGCAAAAAGTGGCCACCAGAATTCAAGACAGAAGCCCTTCACATACTTACATAAACAAAGGATTTGACAAGAAGTGAGAAGGATTATTTTCTTGGCATGATAACTATACCCCCAGTCCTATTTTTTATTCTTTATTGCTAAATTGCTGAGAGCCTCACTAAGAGGCTGAGGCTGGCTTCAAACCTTTGCAATCCTCCTGTTTCAGCATGCCAAGTACTGATTACAAGCATGTGCCACCACACCTGGCTCTGTATTTTTTATTTTTTGAAACAGGGCCTCACTAAGTTGCGAAGGGCCTCACTAGCCAGTAAAGGCTGGCTGCAAACCTGTGATTACAAGCATGCACCACCATGTCTGGTGCACAGATTTTGGCAGTACTCACATGTGAGACAACAATGGGTACAAGTTTTTGTTTCTGTTCCCTATTTCCTTTTCATTCTAGAGAACATATTAAAATGCCCTGTAAACCCCCCCACCCCACAGAAATAAAATCCCTGTTGAAATATGTTCAATTCCTCCCCCCTCCCTCCTGTGGTACTGAGGATTGAACCCAGAGGTATTCTGCGTCTGAGCTACACCCCCAGCCCTATTTTTTATTCTTTATTTTGAAACAGGGTCTCACTAAAATTGCCAAGGGTCTTGCTAAACTGCTGAAGCTGATTCTCCTGCCTCAGCCTCCCAAGTCCTGGGATTGCAGGGGTTTGTCACCACATCAGCTTGTTTTTTAACTTTAGCTGACAGCTTGCTTTCTTCCCAAGAAACTGTCTTTCCTAACCTTTTTTCCCAAATAATAAAATGAGTAGAAATAAGGATCCGCATTTTCGTAAAACCCAAGAAAGGAATAGCACTTTGAACCTTGGGAAACCTGGTTTGGGGAAACAATCTCTAGAATTGCTTTCCTTATCCCCTGTTCCTGCATCAATCATTCAACAATAAGGAAAAATCTGTTACATACTAGACACTAAGAAATATCTATGGACAAATAGAATTCCTGGCCTCAAAAGTTTACTTTACTGGAAAACACTGATAACAGATATTAGAAGTAAATAATAACGTGAGTTTCAGTTAATCAAGATAAGGAATTATATACAAATACACACACACGATTGTACATATGGAAGAACAACTTTCAGAAGGATTTAGAGAACTGCAAGTAATGGCTAGCCTAGGGGTCAGGGAGAAGACAGACCGCTGCTTTTCACTTTATACTGTTGTGCTATTTGAATGTTCCCACCCAGCACTAGAGAACAAACTCAAGGCATGTGTATGCTACAGAAACACTCCACTACCGAGCTATATTCTCAGCTCTAATTTACGTGTAATGCACACAAAGATGTTTGATCTGCAATTTTCTTTAATTAAGACTTTTAAGCCAGGCCTGGTGGTACACGCTTGTAATCCCAGCACTTGGGAGGCTGAAACAGGAGGATCACACAGGTTCAAAGCCAGCTTCAGCTACTGAGTTAGGCTCTCAACAACTTAGTGAGACCCTGTTTCCAAATAAAGTATAGAATAGGTCTGGGAGTATAGCCCAGAGGTAGAAAAGCCCCTGGGTCCCACCCCAGTACCACACACACACACGCGACTTTTAGTAGAAAAGTAAATGTGTGTGTGTGTATATATATATATGTTGTTGTTGTTATTATTATTATTATTATTATTAGTAGTAGTAGTAGTAGTAGTAGTACTTGGAATTGAATCCAGGAGCAGCTACAACCCAGCATTTTATTTATTTATTTATTTATTTATTTATTTATTTATTTATTTATTTATTTATTTTTATAGTGCTGGGATTAAACTCAGGGGTATTCTACCTCAAAGATATATTCTTAGACCCATTTATTTTTTATTTGGAAAAAGTGTCTCACTAAGTTGCTAAGAGCTTTTCCAAGGAAGTAGAATAATAATTAAAACACACACAACAGCAAACAAAGAGAGCAAGGCATGATGGCATACACCTATAATCTCAGCTATACAGAAGAATGAAACAGGATCAAAAGTTCCAGGCCAGCCTAGGCTACTTAAAAGCGACCCAGTCTTAAATAAATAAATAAATACACAAACAAGAGACAGAGATTAAAAAATCAAGAGAAAGGTGAGAAAATTATAGATTTAATCCAAAAGATCCAACAACTAAATAATGAGTTCTGCAAAGACAGAAAAAAAAAACCCAACTTAATGCAATATATCAAATAAGTAACACAAAACAGTTTTTTCAAAGTGAAGTTAGCCAGGTATGCAGTGACTACAGTAATTCTAGTAATTCTTGGAAGGTTGAGACAAGAGGATCACAAATTTGATGCCAGCCTCAGCAACTTAGTGAGACTCTGCTTCAAAATTAAAAAGGATGGGGGTATCACTGGGAGGTATAATGTTCCTGAGTTCAATCTTCATCACCCCCCCCCAAAAGGTAAGTTATTGGCAGCTAGCTAGAAAAAGTGCCAAGTGTCTAGATTTGTATGTGAAAGATCAGATAACCAAAAATAATCTTTACAAGCTTCTAGTGAATAAAGAAAAAGAGAAAAAGGTCACATAATACAAAGTACTGGGAATCACAAAGAGTGGCTATTTTGGCATAAATACTTAGACATTCGTGGAGAATGAATGATACCATCAAAACGCTAAGAAAATTTCCTACCTAAAGTTCTACACTCAGCCAAGCCATAAAATGAAGGTAAGCATATGATAAAGACAAAATCATATGCTTTAAATCTCCAAAAACTGTTTTCTATGGATCCTGAGGATACTACATAAAGGCAGACTTCAGTAAAATGAATGAGTTTACCCAATTTAAAAAAAAAAAAAAAAGACACGGGAAAAAACAGAGGATTCAATATAGAAAGAGGTAAAAGGAATGATCAGGATGGTGGGAAAAGAAAATGGGCAGTGTCAACGAAGTATCATGCCTGGAAAAGCACTGTACAGAGTGGAGGTGAGTTTAGAGGAAGAATTCTTGGACAAATTAAACCAGCAGTTACTGGTGTTGTAAGCATGTCTAGGAGATTTATTCTTCGGTTATAGTGTTTGAGGATAAATGGAAAGGTACATAGAAAACAAAGCAAACAAAAGTGAGATAATCTTTGACAACAGAGGAAAAGACAGGCAAGAGAGGATATACACAGTGTAGTAATTAGGATCAGCTCTGAATACTCTTTATACAATGATACCAATGTAAACATTAAAAACGGGTTGACCAATAGAAACATACTGGGAAGAAAAGGAAGAAGTACCTGGGGTGGCAATATTGGGGGAAAAACATGAGAACAAACTCAACAATTCTTACCTTCCATAATTAGAAATAAAAAAGGCAAAAAATCTAAAATGTATTAGTGTACGCACAGGAGTAATTTATTTTTGCGGTACAGGAGATTGAATACGGGGGTATTCTGCCTCGAACTACATCCCTATTTTATTATTCTTTATTTTGAAACAGGATCTCAATAAAAAGTGGAGGGTCTCACTAAGTAGCTGAGGCTGGCTGAGAACTTGCAATTCTCCTGCCTCAGGCTCCCAAGTACTGGGATTACAAGTGTGCACCACCATGCCCAGTTTCTACACAGCGTTTAAATATATGGATGTTGCCGGGCGTGGTGGCTCATGCTTGTAATCCCGTGCTTGGGAGGCTGAGAGAGACAGGAGGATCACACGGGTTCGAAGCCAGCCTCAGCTACTTAGTGAGGCTCTCAGCAACTTAGTGAGAACCTGTTTCCAAATAAAATATAAAATAGGTCTGGGAGTATAGCCCAGAGGTAGAAAGCCTCTGGGTTCCACCCCAGTACCACCAAAAAAATAAAATAAATAAATAAATAAATAAATAAATAAAATAAAATAAATATATGGATGTCAACATAAGAAAATAGGCAAAAATTTTTAAGGTGATTACCTCAGAGGGAAGGGCATTATGACCTTTGAAGTACTGACTCTTAAAACTTTGTAAAAGCTGGGCATGGTGGCAAACACTGATAATCCCAGCATTTGGGAGTGAGACAGGAGGATCAAGGTTCACAGACAGCCTCAGCTACTTAGTGAGGCCCTCTGCAACTCAGTGAGACCCTATTTTAAAATAAAGAATAATAAGTAGTGGTGGGGTGTAGCTCGAAGATAGAATGCCTCTGGGTTCGATCCCTGGTACCCCCCCCCCACACACACACACAAAAGAAAAACTATGTACATATATTACTTTGATAAAAAAGTAAATAAAAATCATTTAATTTAAAAAATAAAGGTCAATGCTGATTAGTGAAAACAACTGGAACACAGGGTGAATTCATTATTCTTTTCTCTTTCACTAATTCCTTCTCTTATTTACCTGGGCTTTTTGGTGGGGGGTGCGCCATCACTGAAGAATCCAAAAATCTCGTCTATATCAGAGGCCTGGCTCCCTGTAGAAGCCATCCAGTTTCTAAAACAGATTAAACACCATGCACCATGATTAGATTACTATAAAGTATATCATTTAAAACAGCACATACATTCAACACTTAATATGCTATATACCCTTTAAAAGTGATTTTGGAGGTGGCAATTGCTTAATGGAAATTCATTAATTAATAAGTATCCCAAAGTTAAGGAATTAAATTTGTCTAAATGAAGTAATCTACAATTCTAAGACTTTGGCATTCCATATGGCCATGGCCATCTTAAATCTTCCATTCCTGAATACCCTCCTCCCACCAAAAACAGTCAACTCATGTTACTTACTGGCCTATACTTTGTGGAGCCTAAGAAATATCTGTTATATTCCCACATGAGGTAAGTTTAGGGACTACTACTGGGATTAAAAACAATTCATAGATACGTATGTTAATAGCCCCCCAATTATCTATTTACATTTATACTCAGCTGAAAAAATCATCCTGTGAAGAATAGAACAATCTAGCCGGGTGTGGTAGCGCATGCTTATAATCCCAGTACTTGGGAAGGCTGAGATAGGAGGATAACACAGGTTCGAAGTCAGCCTCAGCTATTTAGTGAGGCTCTTAGCAACTTAGTAAGACCCACTTAGGGCCTTACTAACAGGTGTGGGAGTATAGCCTGGAGGTAGAAAGCTCCTGGGTTCCATCCCCAGCACTACTAAACAAACAAACAAACAAACAAACAAACAAACAGAACAATCTATACCAATTTGCTGATCGTTTAACATTCCTTGTTGCTTACTGGACAACTGCATCCTCATAAGCAATAGCCATGTCTTCCAGGTCACCTCATGGAGAGGATTTTTAAATCAAGTCATTATGATAAACAGTAAAAGTAACAAAGATATATGAAAAATGGCCAATTATATTCAGGTACAGGGAAAAACAGCAAAAGTAAAAGAATTATTATGGATTAGCATAAGAACTACAAAGATAAGTTTTAATTGCTCACAATTTTAGTAAACCTGCTAAATCTAAGAACTGATACATTTTAAAATAGCAATAATATTTTATTGTATTGTATTGTTTTTTGTTTGTTTGGTTTTTTTTGGTGGTACTGGGGGTGGAACCCAGGGCCTTTCTACCTCTGGGCTATACTCCCAGACCTATTTTATATTTTATTTGGAAATAGGGTCTCACTAAGTTGCTGAGAACCTCACTCACTAAGTAGCTGAGGCTCGCTTTGAACAATAATATTTTAAACATATACCCAATAGAGAAGACAAAACATACAACCAAAGTTTTGGGTAATTTACTATGTTATACTGTCAATATGCAGAGAGAATCAAACTGCAAATAATTATTGGAAGCAAACTATTTTATTAGAAAGCTTTTTGCTAGCTGGCACACGCTTGTAATCCCAGGATTTGGGAGGTTGAGACAGGAGGATCATGATTTGCAGACAGCCTCAGCTACTTAGTGAGGCCCTGTGCAACTCAGTGATACCCTGTTTTCAAATAAAGAATAAAAAATAAAGCTGGGGGTGTAGCTCAGAGGTATAATGCCCCTGGGTTCCATTCCCAGTACCGTCAAAAAAAAAAAAAAAGTTTTTTGCTTTATTAAAACTAAGTTTGTCAGGCGTGAAAGTGCTTGCTTGTAATCCCAGTATTTGAGAAGGTGAGACAGCAGGATTATACATTCAAAGCCAGCCTCAGCAATGTACTGAGGCTCTCAGAAACCTAGTGAGACCCTGTTTCCAAATAAAGAAAGAAAATCAAGCTGGGGGCATAAGCTTGGAGGTAGAATGCCTCTAGGTTCAATTGCCAGTACCAACCCCCCCCACCAAAAAAAACCCCAAAACTTTAAGTTTGCTGAATTACTTTTTCTGATAAACTGATGGCTCAGTTCCTCAGCCAATAATCTATTTCACATAATGAAATCTTTCAATATCAGAATCATTAGGAAAACAGGAATCACAAAATAACAAAAACTAGGAAACTAAGTCACCTTCTACTCAGATCTTAGATTTTGTTGTGAGAAAGCTGGGACTCAGGAAAAAACAGAGAAACCACTTAACTGAGTAAGCCATGCCTTAACTCAGTTATCTGGTGTACTTGTTAAAAGGGTAATGCCGTCAGGGGTGGTGGCAGATGCTTGTAATCCTAGTACTTGAAAGGCTGAGACAGGAAGATCACAGGTTCATGGCCACAATCAAGAAAAACACCATGTATTGAGAAACATAAAAGTAAAATGTAAAGGAGCCAGGCGTGGTGGTGCACACCTGTAATCCCAGCATTTGGGAGGCTGAGACAGGGGGATCAAGGTTTATGGACAGCCTCAGCTACTTAATGAGGCCCTTTGCAACTCAGTGAGACTCTGTTTCAAAATAAAGAATAAAAAATAGGGCTGAGGGTGTAGCTCAGAAGTAGAATGCCCCTGAGTCCCATCCCCAGTATCATATTAAGTTTTGATAATAACACATCTGTAGAACTCAATACTCAATTTCAATACTAAATCAATTTTTATATTTAATTTAACTAACTCTTTTATAGTGCCTACCACATGCCATGCATATCAACTCATTTAATCCACATAACTTTATTGGGTACTATGAGTTGAGCATTCCTAACCTACAATCCCAAATTTGGAATGCTCCAAAATCTGAACCATTTTGAGCACTGACAAGATGTTTTATAAATGGAAAATTCCACACCTGACTTTACATGACAAGTTGCAGTCAAAATGTAGGTACATTAAAAATAGGGTATAGAATTGCCTTCAGGCAGCCGGCCGTGTAATCCTCAAGCTTGGGAGGTGGAGACAGGAAGATTGTGTAGGTTCGAAGCCAGCCTCACTGGCTTAAGAGACCCTGTTTCCAAATTAAAAAAAAAAATAAAAGTAGGTCTGGGAGTGTAGCCTGGACGTAGAAGGGTTTCCAGGAACCCCAGTACCACCAAAAAAAAAAAAAAAAAAAAGCCTTTAGGCTGTGTATATAAGGTATATACGAAAAGTAAACTAATTCTGCATTTAGACTGAGGTCCCATTTCAAAGATACCTCATTATATGTATGCAAATATTCTTAAAAAATTCCTCAAACCTCAAACATTTCTTTCTTTTTTTTTTTTTTTTTTGGTGGTACTGGGGTTCCTGGAAGCCCTTCTACCTCCGGGCTACACTCCCAGACCTATTTTTTTTTTTTTTTTTCATTTTTGGAAACAGGGTCTCCTAAGCCAGCGCACGCAGCTGGCTTCGAACCTGCGCGATCCTCCTGTCTCCGCCTCCCAAGCGCGGGGATTACAAGCGTGCGCCACCACGCCCGGCAAACCTCAAACATTTCTGGTCTTAAAACATGTTAGGTAAGGCCGGGCGTGGTGGCGCACGCTTGTAATCCCCGCGCTTGGGAGGCGGAGACAGGAGGATCGCGCAGGTTCGAAGCCAGCCGCGCTGGCGTAAGAGACCCTGTTTCAAAAATATAAAATAGGTCTGGGAGTGTAGCCCGGAGGTAGAAGGGTTTCCAGGAACCCCAGTACCACCAAAAAAAAAAAAAAAAAAAAAAAAAAAAAAACATGTTAGGTAAGAAGATTCTCAACCTGCAATACTGCCTTGCTTTACAGATGAGAAAACTGAGGCAAGAAAGACTAGTGGTACTTGGTAGCTCCAGCATTCAAAGTAACAACTCTATTCCAATATTATAATCTTTCCTACACCATTATTAATTAAAAACACTCTCTAGCTGGGTGTGGTGGCCCACACTTGTAATCCCAGTGCTTGGGAAGCTGAGACAGGAGGATCACATAGGTTCGAAGCCAGCCTCAGCTACTTAGGCTCTCAGCAACTTAGTGAGGCCTTGTTTCTAAATAAAATATAAAATTAGTCTGGGAGTATAGCCTGGAGGTAGAAAAGCCTCAGGTTTCATCCTCAGGACCACCCCAAAACCCAACAACAACAACAACAAACAAACAAAAAAACCAAACATTCTCCAAGTATTAAGTTTCTCACTTTCGTGGCAATCAAATGAATTCGAAAGTTGGATAAAAGTACTTTCTCTAGTCAGAGTACTATTTGTTATATACTTCTCACCATCACTAATGACCACAGTCCCATTATTTTCTTCTGGAAAATAGGCAAGATAATTTTTTCTGGATTCTATTTCTGATTGATGGCCAATTCTGAATGCCTATATCTGAATACTAAGTTAAGTGATTTTTTCTTTACATAGTCAACTATGCTGAAAGTTCATTCAATCTACTCTAGTTAAGAAAATTAATAGACAACACTTCTGACTGACTGTTCCAGGTCCTATTACTAAGGAAATGAATAAGAAGTAATCCAATATGCTCACATTCATATCTGATCTTACACTCATTCTGTTTTTGAGCAGAATAAAATTTTGTCTTCAGTCTAAGATGTCTTACAGGATACTATCTTACACATGTATACACCCCAGAGACATATCATTATATTTGATTTCTTTTGGAGTATTGTTTTCAGGAAAAGAATACATTTTAGCATTTATCCTAAACAATAGGCAATATTGTTAACTAGCTAAAGAATTACCTACAAAAATCTGGCACAGAATTTCTAACATGTATTAACCAGTTTACACATGAATTTCTCTACCTGATTACTGAGTTGCCATTTCAATTGGACTTCCTTCTTACTGGGGAAGTGAATAATGCTTTATTGCCACAAGAAAAAAAAAAGGCAATTAACTGTGGCAGAGTAATTACTCCAATAATTGCTCAGCCACCAAAAATATATCAAGGCCAATAGAGTACAGAAAAATTAGAGTCAGAGTAGTTTTACTTTGAAACTTGTCTTGGAAGAAATAGAATGCTAAATCTGGTGGATGGAAAGAAAAATCAAGGTGAGTCTTCTAGAAAAAAAATCTGGTTAAGCACGGAAAAGGATCAAGAGAAAAAAGGCTGAGCAAAATTAAGTTCGCACATACTAGAGGTACTGCAGTTCTGGAGCCCTCAGAGAATCCCAGAGCTCTTGCTTTTCCTGGCATCTTGGGGATAGCACAGAGGGCACAATCTGGTTCTTCACTTAGGAATGGAGTGAGGTCCCCAGCTGCTTTCCTCATTCTGACCTGAGTGTCTCTCCCACACTTCTAAGCATGGTACCCAGCTCAAGCAAGTGACATGTCGGAAGGAACTTGAAATAGTGCACTGTGATAGACTGGCAGATGGAATAAATCAAATGGAGAAAAAATGTGCTAACATTTTTAATCTTTTAAGGCATTTTTTTTTTAAGGTGGAACTGGGGATTGAACCCGGGGCATTCTACCTCCAAGCTATATACCTCCAGCTCTACTTTTTATTTTTTATTTTGAAACAGGGTCCTTATATTGCTGAGGGCCTAAGCAGCTGAGGCTGGCTGTAAAACTGTGCTCCTCCCATCTCAGCCTCCCAAGTACTGGAATTACAAAGTGTGTGCCACCACACTGAGCTGAGAGTAGTGCATTTCTTGCTTTAAGAAATATCAGGCATATTTACAGTAAGCTTTTCCTCCTCTCTCTGCTGAGAAAGAGAGAGGGGGGGGGAACAGTGACTGAAATAAAGAATGGCTTATTTCTTTAGAAAAAACACAGAAAGGGGTTAAGTTCATTTTTTTTAAAGGAAAAAGATAGCCATCCTATGACTTGAGATGAAACCAAATCCTTCTAATTGTGGCTTTTGGACTAATTCCAACACATCTGGTTTTTAGAAGCTGCAGGGAAAGGAAGGAAAATATCTCATATAAGGTACTACAAAAGAGCACTTGACAAGCTTGTTGACAATGAAGAGATTGAATAAAATGCTTTCATGGGTAGTTGAAGAATTCAGTTCAAAATCTAGACTGCAGCTATTTCTGTCAGTGTAGAAAAGCAAATTTAGCATTTCCTCCTTCCAAGGCACAAACAGAGATAGGAGTTATGTCTAGCTGCTTAGGGATTTGTCTATATAATACAGGCTTGAAATTGTTCCTTTAGCTGTGGTTAACTTACTTAGATCCTACTTTTATCCTAAATGTGTCTGACACCCTTGATCTGTATCAAACTCATTTCTTTCTTTCTTTCTTTCTTTCTTTCTTTCTTTCTTTCTTTCTTTCTTTCTTTCTTTCTTTCTTTCTTTCTTTTTTTTGTGGTACTGGGGTTCCTGGAAGCCCTTCTACCTCCAGGCTACACTCCCAGACCTATTTTTTAACTTTTTTATGTGGAAACAGGGTCTCTTAAGCCAGCGAGGCTGGCTCCGAACCAGCGCAATCCTCCTGTCTCCGCCTCCCAAGCGCGGGGATTACAAACATGCGCCACCACGCCCAGCTCAAACTCATTTCTTGAAAGTTTGCTAAAATGCTAAATCAATGTTGTTTATTCTTGGCATTTTCCAGCAAACAATGATCCATGAATAAACAATGTTAAGAACATTTTAAGAGGTAAGCCTTCTGAGACCCAAGAGGGTCTCACTGGCACACACCTGTAATCCCAGCAACTTGGGAGGTGGAGGCAGAAGGACCATAAGTTGGAGGACACCTTTAACAAGCCCGTCTGGAAATAAAAAGGGCTAGAGAGGTAGCTCAGTGATAGAATGACTCTGGGTTTAATCCCCAGTACCAAAAAGCAAACAAACAAAAGACAACAATAACAACAAAAATGGAACTGAGACCTAAATTCTAGTAACTTACTTAACTCAAGACCCAATAAGCCATTCTAGTTTTTCAGGCTGTTGAGCTCAGATATTGTTTATGTTGATTTTCAATTATAAAGCCAAAAATACCATTCATATATAGAAAACAAAGCTGTTTCAGGAAGAAATAATAGAATTTCCACATTAAAGTCTGACTGAGTTAGAAATGGGTGACTGGAGGTAATGATTTTACCGTGAAAAAAAGGGCAGCTTCTTCCTTTGCCACTGTTTTCTCACCTGTGAAACTTCTGAGATGTACCCTAAAAACAAAGACACATGTTGCTAAGAGGGAATATTTCAAAAATACTTAATCCAAACAACTCCATCACACTTAACAGGTTATTCATTAAAATAAAACATGTAATAAATCCTTATGTGCAAGATTTTATGTTCAGTGAGCGCTTAAAAATCCCAATACCACAGGTTCAAGGACAGCCTCAGCAAGCAGCGAGACGTTCATCAACCTAGAGAGACCCTGTTTTCAAGTAAGAAATAAAATTGGGCTGGAGATGTGTGTAGCTTGTAAGTAGAATGCCTCTGAGTTTAATCCCCAGTACCACAAAAATCAATCAATCAATAAATTTCTTGAAGCCCTGAGTTTAATTTCCCAGTACAGTACTGTAAAATAAATAAAGTCCTACTAATAAAAGTGTCAGCTGGGCATGGTGGCGCACACTTGTAATCCCAGCATTTGGAAGGCTGAGACAGGAGGATCTCGGTTTGCAGGCAGCCTCAGCTACTTAGTGAAGCCCTTTGCAACTCAGTGAGACTCTGTTTCAAAATAAAGAATAAAAAATAGGGCTGGGGATGTAGCTCAGAGGTAGAATGCCCCTGGTTCCAGCTCCAGTATGGCAAAAAACAAAAACAATGTCATGTATGCTAATAATCTAGTAGCTTACCTTTCATGCCAGGAGTATACACAAAATCCTACATACAAATGCAAATTCCTCTAAGTTTTGAGGATCCCAAAACATGCCATTGTTACATAGGATATCTTTATTTTTTAATATACTTTTATTAGTGCACTGCAGTCTCACATCATAATGCAGTTCAGAGTAACAGGGAAATGCATGCACATAACACTTGGTGAGCTTCCTCTGGGCTTTCTCCTCAGTTCCTCTTCTTCCCCACACAGGATATTGAGATTGGCACTGATGATTTCACATATGAAAATAATAGAGAGTGTGTGTGTATATATATGTATACACACACACACACACACACACACACACACACACACACACACATTTGTACTGGGGATTGAATTCAGAGGCATTCTAACTCTGATCCCAGTCTTTTATTTTTATTTCGAAACCGTCTTGTTAAGTACTGGGATTGTAAGCATGTGCCACCATGCCAGGCTGGGGATTTCTTTATGAGCTAAAATTTGACAAGTTTTAATGAAGAGAAGATTTTTTTTATCATAAGAAAAATAGTTAATATGTATATCCCACCTAAAATTTTCAACACTTTTCCCTTCCCTTAAGGATTTTTGACTTAACTAGTGCTGAAAACTTAAAATATACTTTTTTTTTTTTGGTGGTACTGGAGTTCCTGGAAACCCTTCTACCTCTGGGCTACACTCCGAGACCTATTTTTATATTTTTACTTGGAAAAAGGGTCTCTTAAGCCAGCGGCTGGCTTCGAACCAGAGTGATCCTCCTGTCTCCGCCTCCCAAGTGCCGGGATTACAAGCGTGCACCACCACGCCCGGCTAAAATATACTTTTGAAAATAATAAATCATATTTTGACAACATGAAGCTTGGCAAATTTTATAATTAAAAATGTCCAAGTGCAGCTGCATGTATACAGAAAGTGAATTCACTTCCAGCACCAGGTAAAAAAAACTCTGGAGTGCCTCATGATGTGGGGCATGGAACCCAGACCCAATTAAGAGCAAAAGTAAGGACAGAGGTAGAAAAAAGACACAAAGTGGATTTGTCTTAGTATTATTGTTAGAATTAACTAATGTTCTACAACATCAAAACATACCCCTCAAGGGATAAAGTCCCTCAGGGATTAAGCCCCTCAGATCCAGTTTACTCATTCAAGATTACTTTTGAGTTCATGTTCAAGTACAGAATATTTTAATTTTATTTTTACAAACCCCTGTGTTGAGGGCTGACTATTAATAGACAGATCACAGAGAGAACTGCTCTGCTACATAGGAAACCTCGACCCAGAAGCAGGTTGTCTACCAAAGGTTTAGCGCCAGGTTCTCCACAAACACTGCAGGGCTACGTGATGGGCGAGAAGACAACTCCCTTTCCAGCTGTGCCCCATTTCCCAGGACAAGGGCTCTCCATACCGTCAAATATACATTATTTAAAACAGGTATAATGGCCGGGTGTGGTGGCACACACATTCAGGAGGCTGAGACTGGAGGATTGCGGTTCGCGGACAGCCTCAGCTACTTAGTGAGGCCCTTTGCAACTCAATGAGACCCTGTTTCAAAATAAAGAATAAAAAATAGGGCAGGGGGTATAGCTCAGAGGTAGAATGTCCCTCGGTTCCATCCCCAGACCCACCAAACAACCCCCCCCAAAGTATAATGGATAAAAATAACATATTTCTATCATAGGTACTTTGTCTAACTCCATTTATTCGCCAGTCATAGGTGTGCCATGTAATCCCAGTTCTTGGGAGGCTGATACAGGAAAATTGCAGGTCTAAGGTCAGTCTCAGCAACTTAGGCAAGATCCTGTTTCAAAATAACACATAAAACATTCATCCATGGTAGTGCATGCTTGTAATCTCAATACTTGGGAGGCTGAGACAGGAAGATCACAGGTTCAAAGCCAGCCTTGGTAACTTAGTGAGGCTCTCAGAAACCTAGTGAGACTGTTTCCAAATAAGAAATGAGATCTGGCTGAGTGTAGCTTGGAGGCAGAATGCCTCTGGGTTCAATCCCATGTATGTATGTATGTATGTATGTATGTATGTATGTACAAACAAATCAGGGTTGAGGGTATAGGTCAGAGGTACAATGCCTCTGGGTTCAATCCCCAGTAAAACACACACACACACACACACACACACACACACACACACACACCTTCCAAGCCAGGCATGGTATGCACACCTGTGATCCCAACACTTGGAAGGCAGAGAAAGGAGGATCCCAGGTTTCAGGACAGTCTCAGCACTGTATTGAGACTCTTAGCAATCTAGTGAGAGCCTGCTTCAAAACAAAAACTTAAAAAGGGCTGGGGGATGTAGCTCAGAAGTAGAAAGCTCCTGGGTTTAATTCCCAGTAACACACACACACACACACACACACACACACACACACACACACACGATCACATATGCAGTTTCAGAGCTGGGTTTGGTATTACATTCCTGTAATACCAGTATTTGGGAGGCTAAGACTCAAGTATCCCAGGTTTGATGCTAGCCTCAGCATTTTAGCAAGGTCCTCAGCAACTTAGTGAGACCCTGTTTCCAAATAAAAGAAGAAGGAAAAAGGACACATGCTTGTAATTCAAGCACTTGGGACATTGAGACAATGAAGATCGCAGATTCACAGCCAGCCTCAACAACTTAGTTTAAAAAAAAAAAAAAAAAAAAAACAAAAGCCAAGCATGGTGGTGCACACTCTAGGCGCCTGAGATAGGAGGATCACAAGTTCGATGACAGCCTCAGCTACTTAGTGAGGTCCTCTGCAACTTAGTGAAATCCTGTTTTAAAATACGGAATAAAAAATAGAGCTAGGGGTATAGCTCAGAGGTAGAATGCCCCTGTATTCAATCGCCCATATCATAAACAAACAAAATGAAACAAAACAGGGTGGGGGTATAGCTCAAGGGTAGAATGCCCCTGGATTTGATTCCCAGCAACCCCTCCTCCAAAATATTTCTCTCAGATGTATCCAATTTTCACCCTGTTAATGCCTCTCTTAAAGGCAAGTGCATTTCGACTGGGCATGGTGGCTCACGCTTGTAATCTCCGCACTTGGGAGGCAGAGACAGGAGGATTGCACAGGTTCGAAGCCAGCCACGCTGGCTTAAGAGACCCTGTTTCCAAATTTAAAAAAAAAAAAGTATAAAAATAGGTCTGGGAGTGTAGCCTGGAGGTAGAAGGGTTTCCAGGAACCCCAATACAACCAAAAAAAAAAAAAAAAAAAAAAAAAAAAAGGTTAAGTGCAATTGGTACCTTTGACTCTTTGCTGACTCTTTGCTGTAAAATGAAGCCTTTTTGGCTTCTAACCTGGACATCTAAAAACTGGAATGGTAAATTCTTTAGTGTTTACTAAATGCTACTCCATAAGTATGTGATCCAACTTCAGTTTTTATTCACAGAAAAGCGGATGTTTGTTCAGCTGCTCTGTTAACTGAATTTAAGAACTTTGCAGTACTTTGGAATTACCTAATTCAATTTAAAACACAAGTGTGGGTGTTTTTAGATTATCATCTGCAGAACATGGAGGGAATGGAAGTTCTCTGCTTAATTATTCATTTGTTTTGCCATATATATATATATATATATATATATATATATATATATATATATAGCGCTGTACTGGTATTAGAAAATTGCTTTGGTATTAATTTCAAAATGTAAAAAGTAGTCAGGGCCCAGGGGGTGTGCAGACATTCAGGGAGGGGAGGCAGCTGTTACCATGCAGAGTTTCCCCTTACCAAATAATTACCAAGTACACAAAAGAGTTGTAGCCCAGGGCCTTCATATTTTAAAGACAGTTTACAAAATAAATAACTTCTAGCAGAGATAAAAAGGCTTTTGGCAAGCAGGATGGGAGATAGTGAATCCTCATAATCATACCAAAAGGCTTACATCAGAGATAATGAGCCAGCCCACACCTACATTGGTCAGGAGCAGATGGAAAGACTATTGGTTAAGCAAGATGGGAGATAATGAATCTTTATAAAAACTGTTCTATGTTCAAAACCTTCAGTGTCTTATTTTCAAGGCACTCCACTATGTCCCTCTGATGTAGTGCTTTATTATTCTGTCCCTTCTTTCTACTTTTGTAATAATAAAAATTGCTTAGGCTTATAGCAGTATAGATCTGGCTATTTTTTCTAAACTAGCTAAAAAGAAGAACTCACAGCTCCATCTCACACCATTACAGTTTTGGCGCCCAACCGCGGGGCTCCATTACACTGAAGATAGAACCCAGGGGCATTCTATCTTGGAGCTATATCCCCAGCCCTAGTTTTTATTTCTTATTTTGAAAGAGTCTAGGTAGCTGAGGCTGTCTGTGAACCTCGATCCTCCTGTCTCAGCCTCCCAAGTACTGAGATTACAAGTGTGTGCCACCATGCCCAGCAGCCTTTAGAACTTTTTGAAACTGAAGGAAAAACTCATTTCTAAACAGCAGAGACCTTCCGCCCTTCAGCCACACTGGCCCCTGTGGTCCCCACTAGGCCTGCTACGCTCTGGCTTCAAGGTCTTTCTTTGTACTGGCAGTTTCTTCTGCTCGAGTGCTCTTTCCCTACATATGTGCATAGGTTTTCAAACTTTTGCTCAAATCACACCTAATAATTTGACATTACTTTAACCATTCTTCTTCTTCTTTTATTTTTTATTATTATTATTATTATTATTATTATTATTATTATTTATTATTATTATTATTTTGGTGGTATTGGGATTCCTGGAAGCCCTTCTACCTCCAGGCTACACTCCCAGACCTATTTTTACTTTTTTTTTTTAAACAGGGTCTCCTAAGCCAGTGCGCGTGGCTGGCTTCGAACCTGAGCAATCCTCCTGTCTCTGCCTCCCAAGCGCGGGGATTACAAGCGTGCACCTCCATGCCCGGCCTTAACCATTCTTCTTAAAATTGCAAATTGCCAGGTATGGTGGTAAATGCCTGTAATTCCATTACTTGAAAGGCTGAGACAGGAAGATCAAATGTTGGAAGACAGCCACACAAAACAGCGAGACTTTCAGCAACCCGTTTCAAAACAAGCTGGGGATGAAACTTGGAGGTAGACTGCTCCTAGGTTCAATCCTGTGTGTGTGTGTGTGTGTGTGTGTGTGTGTGTGCGCGCGCGCGCGCGCGCGTGTGTGTGTCCCTCTCTTCAAACACACATACACAGACTGCATACACTCCCCTTCTCCCACATATTAACTTTTTTCCCCCAAGGGACATACCACCACCACCATGCCAATTATGTTTACTAATAGCATAGTAACTACACCATTTATGTTTATAATTCAACATTTGACTCCTCTCACTGAAACCTAAAGACAGTGGCGTGTTGCTTGTTTAGTTCATGGGTATATCACAGACCAGTACCTGAGATATAGTAGGTATTCAAATATTTATTTCATGAATTCAAATGAAAGATGTTGCTCACAATCAGAATTACAATGAAAAAATTCCTGTGAAATAGAGAAAGCATTTTCAATAAAAAGAAGCAATCTGCTAGCCAGGCACATAAGTATGTACCTTCTACAGAAGTAGTCGCAGCTACTTGGAAGGCTGAGGAAAGTAACGGCTTAAACCCAGGAGTTCAAAATCAACCTGGGTAACATAACAAGACCACATTTGAAAACACCCTGTTACCACTCTATTCATTTTGGTTCTAGGGATTGAACCCAGGGGCATTCTACCTCCAAGCTATGCCTTCAGATCCCACCCCCCCTTATTATTTTGAAACAGAATCTTGCTAAGCTGCTTGAGGGTCTCACTAAGCTGTTGAAGCTGGTCTCAAACCTGCAACCCTCCTTGTCTTGAGCTCTCAAGTATGGGATTACAGGCATGCACCACCATTCTCAGCTCTATTACTGCTTTTGATACAGCAAGGACCATAAAAGGCAATTTTAGCCGAGTGTGGTGTGTATGCTTGTAATTACCAGTAATTGGGAGGCTGAGACAAGAGGATCACAAATTCGCAGCTAGGCTCAGCAACTTAGGACTTCCACCACTTTTTTATATACTTTTATTGGTGTATTATAGCCTCACATCATAATGTAGTTCATGATAGTGACAAACATACACATAGTACTTGGTGGGCTTTCTCTGGGCTCCCTCCCCACTCTCCCATCCCATCTTCCCCATACAGGGCATTGAGAATGATATTGGTATTCTCACATATGTACATAATATCAATGGAAGTGATTCCCTCACTGATTTTCCCTCTTGCCCCCCACCCTTATCCTGCCACTCCCTAGACCACCTCTGGCTCCAACTGAAGTTTCTCTTGCATTATCTTTTTTTTTTTTTCCCCCAGTACTGGGGATAAAACCCAGGTGCATTCCACCTCTGAGCTAACCCCTAGCCCTACTTTTTTTTTTATTCTTTATTTTGAAACATGGTCTCACTGAGCTGCAAAGGGCTTCACTAAGTAGCTGAGGCTGTCTACAAACTATGATCCTCCTGTCTCAGCCTCCCAAATGCTGGGGTTACAGGTGTGCACCACCATGCCCGGCTCTCCTGCATTATCTAAAGTCCCTTTTCAATCCCCATTACTCACTAGCTTCTGCATATAAGAAAAAACATATAAACCTTCACTTACTGCCACTAGCTAATCTCACTTAACATAATGTTCTCCAAGTCCATTCATTTTCCTGCAAATGGCATTATTTTGTTCTTCTTTATTGCTGAGTAGAATTTCATTGTGGATATCCTATAATTTTGTAATCCATTTATCTGTTGATGGATACCTAAGTTGGTTCCATAATTTTGCTATTGTGAATTATACTGCTATAAACATGGACATGCTACAAACATGAATATGCACATATTACTATAATTTTTTTTTTTTTTTTGCGGTACTGGGGATGGAAACCAGGGGCATTCTACCTTCGAGCTATACCCCCAGCCCTATTTTTTATTCTTTATTTTGAAACAGGGTCTCAATGAGTTATAAGGGTCTCACTAAATAGCTGAGACTGTCTTCAAACTGTGACCTTCCAGTCTCCGTCTCCCAAATGCTGGGATTACAAGTGTGCGCCATCACGCCTGGCGCATGTATTACTTTAATTTTCTGATTCAGTCTGTTTGGAAAGATAATCAAGAGTGGTATAGGTGGATCATATGGTGGATCCATTCCCAATTTCCTGAGGAATCTCTACACTGATCTCCATACCAACTGCACTAATTTGCAATCCCACCAACAGAAGAGTTCCTATTTCCCTACATCCTCACCAGCATTTATTGTTTTTGACTTCTTGGTGACTGTCATTCTGATTGGAGTTAGATCGAATCTCAGTGTAGTCTTGATTTGCATCTCTCTAATTGCTAATGATTTTTTTTCATGTATTTATTGGCCATCTGTCTCTCTCCTTTTGTGAACTATTTAGTTCAATTGTCCATTTCTTGACTGGGGTTTTTTTTTTTAAGTGTTAAGTCTTTTAAGTTCTTTGATTTTAGATTTTTACATATTAGTCCTCTGTCAGAGAGATAGCTGACAAAGATCTTCTCCCATTCTACAGGCTCTCTTTAGACTCAATGGTTTCCTTTGATGAGCAGAAACTTTTTAGTTTAATGCCATTCCATTTATATTTTTATTTTTAATTTATGTGTGTGTGTGTGTGTGTGTGTGTGTGTGTGTGTGTGTGTGGTACTGGAGATCTCCAAGATACACACCCAGCTCTAAATACATATATATATATATATTTTTCCCCCCCACCCAGTACTGGGGATGGAACCCAGGGGCATTCTACTTCCGAGCTACACCCCTAGCCCTATTTTTATTCTTTATTTTGAAAAAGGGTGTCCTCACTGAGTTGCAAAGGGACTCACTAAGTAACAGAGGCTGTCCTTGAACCGCGATCCTCCGATCTCAGCCTCCCAAATGCTGGGATTACAAGTGTGCGCCATCACACCTGGCTATTTTTTATATTCTTTATTTTGAAATAAGGTCTAAGTTGCGGAGGGCCACACTAAATAGCTGAGGTTGGCTGCAAACCTATGATCTTCCTGTCTCAGCTTCCCAAGTACTGGGATTATAAGTGTGCGCTACCACACCCAGCTCACCATCCCATTTATTAATTCTTATTTTAATGTCCTGAGCTTTTGGGATCTTACTGAGGAAGTGTCTACCTGTGTCTGTATGTTGGACCTACGCCCTCCTCTAGTAACTTCAAAGTCTCTGGTCTAATTTCTAGGTCTTTGATCCATCTTGAGTTGACTCTGTCAAGGTGAGAGGTTGGGGCTTAATTCCATTTTTCTACAAATAGATAACTAGTTTCCACAGCACATCAGTTGAAAAGGCCATCTTCTTTTCCAATATATGTGTTTAGCACCTTTTTTGAAAATCAACTGACTATAAGTGTGTGGTTTGTTTCTGTATCTTCTGTTGTACTGGTCTATGTGTCGTTTTTGTGCCAATACATCCCAGCCCAATTTTCTTATTTGGAAACAGAGTCTTGCTAGGTTGATGAGTCTCACTACTTGCTAAGGCTGTCCTCACACCTGTCACAGCTTCCAAAGTGCAGAGCTTATAGGCATGTGCCACTACACCCAGATAGAATATTTATTCTACCTATTCAAGAGTGAGAGAGATCTTTCCATCTTCTAAGATCTTTTTTCAATTTCTTTCTTTGGTGGGGTGTGTGTGTGTGTGTGTGTGTGTGTGTGTGTTTGTGTGTGTGTTTGCTGGAGGTTGAATCTTCCAAGTACATCCCTGGTCCTATTTTATTATTATTGTTTTTTAATTTTGAAACAGGGTCTAACTAAGTTGTAGAGTGCCTCACTAAGTTGCTGAGGCAGGCCACAAACCTGCGATCCTCCTGTCCTAGCTTCCTAAAGTACTGGGGTTGCAAGGATGTACCACCACACCTGGATCTTTCCTTAGTGTTTTATAATTTTCATCGTAGAGGTCTTTTACTTTTTTGGTTAGATTTATTCCTAGATTATTTTATTGTTTTTGAGGTTATTGTGAATGGAATTGTTTTCTGGATTTCTTTTTCAGTGAATTCATGTTTTATATATAGAAAGGCTACTGATTTTTTTTTGTGTGTGTGGGTCTGGGGATGGAACCCAGGGGGACTCTACCTCCGAGCTACACCCCCTGCCCTATTTTTTATTCTTTATTTTGAAACAGAGTCTCACTAAGTTGCAGAGGGCCTAAGTAGCTGAGGCTGTCCACAAACCTTGATCCTCTGGTCTCAGCCTCCTGAATGCTGGGATTAACAAATGTGTGCCACCACACCTGGCTAGGCTACTGAATTTTTAAGACTGATTTTGTATCTGAATAGTTGGATGGAACCCAGGGGCACTCTACCTCCAAGCTACACCCCCTGCCCTATTTTTTATTCTTTATTTTGAAACAGGGTCTCACTAAGTTGCAGAGGGCCTCACTAAGTAGCTGAAGCTGTCCTCAAACCTTGATCCTCTGGTCTCAGCCTCCCGAATTCTGGGATTACAAACATGTGCCATCACACCTGGCTAGGCTACTGATTTTTTTAAGATTGATTTTGTATCTCAACAGTTTGTGGAATTTGTCAATCAGTGCTAAAAGTCTTTTGGTTGAGTTTTTTTTTGCGTTTTCTATATATAGGATCATGTCATTTAAAATAGAGATAATTTCATTTCTTCTCTTTCTATTTGAGTTCCTTTGGTATCCTTCTCTTGCCTTATCACTCTGGCAAGAGTCTCGAGGACTATATTGAAAGGACTTCCTCAAACTTTTCAAAAGAAAAAATAAAATAATGTAGGAGTAGCTCAGAGGTAGAATGTCCCTGAGTTTCATCCCCAAGTATCACACACACACACACACACACACACACACACACACACACACACACACAATTTTAGTTTTTCAATGGAATAAATGGGAGGAAACAGTGTACACAAGTAAATCAACACTTAGACTACCATTTTAGATATGTCAGTGACTATAATAATGAGTGAAGGGAATCTGATTCAAAAGGAAAAAGAAGGACTTCAGGCTTAAGGTTTCAAGACCATTATCTTGCACTAATTGAATATTTTATAAATAAATCACTTTATTTTTTAACTCAAGTTTCAGATAGCTAAGATGTAAACTGATTTTTAAAGTTGGGTTTGGGGTGTGTAATAGGGTCTTCAGCATACTAGGCAAATATTCTACCACTAAGTAACATTTGCAATTCCTTTAGAAAATTTTTATTTTGAGACAGGGTCTTGTTAAATTGCCTAGGCTGGCTTTGAACTTTGATCCTCCTGCCCTAGCCTACCTGAAATTACAGCAAGCATACCATACCTGGCTTATGAGTAGTTTCTTAAGGGAAGAAATCCTAGCAAATGAATTAAGGGCATCAGAATTTAGGGTTAAAAAATCCGTTTTTCTCATTTTACCAATCTATCTAAAGGTGATACAGAGAAAAAAGAAAAGTTTATGAAGCAGCAAAAAGGATTTCAAAACCCACTTTCTCCCCCCACTCTCTGAGCTTCTCCCAGTTTACCATTCCTGTCTACAGTCTAGTTTGCCATCCCTCTACCCAAGTGTCTCTTCTACCTGTGGGCATCTTGGATGCTTCTCCCAACACTTGCAGTTATTGGCCTCTCCCACAAGAACAAAGGCTCTTTTAGTACAAGTACAGTACTGGTCTTATTGACCATCCTATCCTCAACCCCATCCCAGTTTCTATTACATGGTGAGTGTTTATGTAGCACAGTAAATGTTCAAATATCTATGGACCCAGTGGGTGTATATATTATGTGTGAATGCCTATAAGATCAATTGATATGTCTAATTTTCTTACTTGTTAAGTTATAGTATTTTTATTCATGGAAAACATATACCTTCTGTGGCTGACATCCACCACTCACTTGCTGAAGGTTAATTTTTGTCCCTACACATAAAAATTGTCAAAGCCAAATGTGGTGACTCATGCTTATAATCCCAGTATTTGGAAGGCTGCGACAGGTTTGCAGCCAGCCTCAGAAACTTTGTGAGGTCCTCTGCAACTTAGTGAGACCCTGTTATGTAATAAAAATAGGCCTGAGAATAGAGCTCAGAGGTGGAATGTCCCTGGGTTCAACCCCTAGTACCACACAAACAAACAAACAAATTCAACTGCTTCAGAGGACTTTTTTTTTTGGTAGTACTTGTGATTGAACCCAGGGTCAGGTCATGGAATACTTCCACTAAAAGTCTGATTTTTTCTGTGTGTGTGGGGGGGATACTGGTGACTGAACCTAAGAATATTCTATCTTTGAACTCTATCCCCAACCCTATTTTCTTATTTTGAAACAAGGTCTCATTAAGTTGCAGAGGGCCTAATTAAGTTTCTGAGGCTGGTCACAAATCTGCAATCCTCCTGTCTCAGCCTCCCAGGTGCTAGGACTACCAGCGTGCACCACTACACCCACCAGTTACTGATGTGTTTTATGAAACAAATCTCTGTGTACTTAATTGGGTCCACTTTTTAAAATTTATTTTTACATTTTTTATTGTACTAGGGATTAACTCCAGGGGTGCTCTACCACTGAAGTAAATATACTCCCAGGCCTTCTTATTTTTATTTTAAAACAGAGTCTAAGTGGCCAGAGCTGGCCTCAAACTTGTCATCCTCTTGCTTCAGCCTCCTGAGTAGCTAGAAGTACAGGTGTGCATGACCATACCCAATTCACTTCTGGTTTGTAGTTTTTATGGTCTCACTGTGATTATAGTCTATATATGTTTATAGGACTCACATTCGACACAAACTAAATTTTATGTTCAAATATGTGCTAGATATTGGTTAAGCATTAAGCTTAACTCCACACTACATAGCATTTATAATAAGCCAGGCACCGTTTTCTATGTTTCATAAACATTCACTCTGTTATCATCACATATCCCCAAATACCATAGATAAGGCAACTGAGACACACACATGTAAAGTAGCTTGCTAAAGGTGACCCACGTATTAACAGTAAACATGGACACGGAGTTCAGAATCTACCTTGTTAAATGAGCAAGACATGGACCATCCCCTTAAAATCTGTCTTTAAAAAGAGCTATAAAGAGGTGTTTATACCATGCTTGTGTCGAGTTTAACACACATACATAAGATTCTGAGATTACCCCTTACGCTGGAGGCAGTTAAAGGAAAGTTTTAAGGGAGATTTGTCCTTAAGGCAAAATGCAGTGAAAACGTTGTTTATCTTCCTTTACCTCCTAGAAGCACCAGACACTTTGTTCTACTCTCTTATTTTTCTGGCTTCCTTTCCACCCCTCTAACAGAAGATCTTCTTCTGCTCATTCTCTTGAAGTTGAAGGTCTTTAGGGCTTTCCCTACCTATTCACTTCACACATTCCCCCCTTTCCCACCTCAGTACTCCTATGGCCTAAAATACCAAATAACTGCTAGAGACTCCCAGCTCAGTGCTCTGCCGAACTTCAGGCTCAAGAGATGCCTAATTTAAAGTTTCTGTTAAGAGAGCCCTTCAGTAGTTTTTTTCTTTGAGGTGAAAACACAGTTGAGCACCCTGCTCCCTATCATGTATTACAGATCCCTGAATGGTAAAAAATAATCTCTGGGTAATATGGTTATTTCCTTCTTTCTGTTTCAAATGCTTATTGATTGCCAACAGAAGTAATGATAATTTTGAAAAAGCAGTCCTATACTTTTAGAATGTACTTGCAAGCCAGGAGTAGTGGCATATGCTTGTAATCCCAGTACTTGGGAGGCTGAGACAGGAGGATCGCAGGTTCCTGGCCAGCCTCAGGTACTTATTGAGGCCCTCTGCAACTTAGTGAGACTCTATAGAGAATAAAAAATAGGGCTGGAGGTATAGCTCAGAGGTAGAATGCCCCTTGTCCAATCAAACCCCAGTACCACACCAAAAAAAAAAAAGTACTTGCAAGCATATTCTTTAATTCTTGTTCAATAATCCGTTAAGAGAATGATGAACCAAAGGGAACCTAAATAAATGACTTACACTAGCACGATACTTTGAAAGATATTTTTTTCCTAATGAAAATTAGAAATTCAATATTCTCTTTGGTATGTAAAGGAGCTGAAAGCATTATGTAGTCCTGAAATAAGAATCTGAGAGCTCCAATGGGGGGAAAAATTATTTTCCACAAAGTCCACCAAGTACTAACTTAGAAGAAATAGCTCTTGAAAAGTCTTTGCTAGGAGGAAGCATCACTTTTTTTTTTTTTTTTTGGTGGTACTGGGGTTCCTGGAAACCTTTCTACCTCTGGGCTACACTCCCAGACCTATTTTAAAAAAAAAAATTTTTTTTAATTGGAAACAGGGTCTCTTAAGCCAGTGCGATCCTCCTGTCTCTGCCTCCCAAGTGCGGGGATTACAACAAGCGTGCGCCACCACACCTGGCTGGAAGCATCATTTTAAAAGTAGTCACTGCCTATAATTGAGGGACAAAATTGTGAGAGAAAGTCAGGTTAGAGGAACTGAAAAACATACTTTATAAGGAGATTAGGGAGTCAACTGAAGGAAGACTCCCAGGGAGTTGCTACAGAGGGAGACACTCATCTTGGAAAAGAAAGCACCTTTCCTCCTAGGTTGCAAAGATCAGATCCCACATAGGCGGGAAATATGCAGAGTCCCATTAATGGAAAGCAAATTGAAAACCTCTTTGTGGTCCATGTGGAGATTACCAATGCCTAAATTTTGGTCTATATGGAGACGCAAACCTAAAAGGAAGTCTTGGAAGAAAACGGAGCATCTTAAGTTCTTGTTCATAATGAGTGCTGGCATAATGAGTCATTCACCCGAGTATGCCCCTCTTGACACCAAGTCTTGCATATAAGTTCCTCTTCTTGGTGTTTTGTTTTTTCCAAATTTTCTTCTTCCATTTACCTTGGTATCTTAGTAAAATCAGCTTTAAAAAAAAAAAAAACTCAAACAGCTTGTGAATTCATCAAAAGTGTGACAGTGGTGCTGGGTGTATAGCTCAAGGATAGAACCCCTCCCTAGGATGAGTAAGGCCTGGGGTTTGATCCCAGCACTGCAAAGGAAAAGGAAAAGGAAGAAAAGAAAAGGAAAGAAAAGAAGAAGAGAAGCCAGGCATGGTGGTACACGCCTGTAATCCCAGCATTCGAGAGGCTGAGATCGGAGGATCACGGTTCACGGACAGCCTCAGCTACTTAGTGAGGCCCTCTTTCAAAATAGAAAATAAAAAATAGGGCAGGGAGTGTAGCTCGGAGGTCGAATGACCCTGGGTTCCAGGGTCCCATCCCCAGACCTGGAAAAAAGAAAGAAAGAAAGAAAGAAAGAAAGAAAGAAAGAAAGGAGGGAAGGAGGGAGGGAAGAGTAGAATAGAGTAAATGTTAGGTGGCAGAGGACCATGACACACTGGGATGAGTGGGAACCAAGGACAGCGGTGGAGGACAAGATGCTCCCCAGCCCAGATAGGACCCCTTGGAATTTCTTGTTCTGAGCCTATTTGTTTTCTGCCCCCCCCCCACTTGTCTCCTCTTTCTGAAACTGGGAATTGAACCCAGAGCATTGTACTTGCAAGTGCTTTTCACTGAGCTACATCCTGGCCCCTCCTACAGTCCACCCCAGCTCCTCTCTAACACTGAGGCAAAGCACTAAGTTCTGGCAACAGATCTCAGCTCAGTGGACACAGAATTAAAAAGGCAAGGCTGACCCATAAGGCATCTGGAGATAAATAAGCAAGAGATGAAGGATAAACTTCTGAAAATAACTAAGGACATTTATGAGTACTTTCTCCCTGCTTGAAGTATAGGTATTACTGTGCTGCCACCTGTCACTAATACTTAAAATAACTTATTCTCTTTCTAAGTATGTCTATTTAAATGACAAAAGATGATCTTTTCTAAGAGGTATAAAACCAAGAATGAGGGAATAGAAGACTTTTAATAAATTTCTATAAGATGGGAGGCAAGTTTTAAATGCAGACTGGATTAGCAGGAAGTCTTTTTAATGCACAGTTCTCTTTTTCACCCCCTGCTAAGCCACAGAATTTGCTCATCTATTTTCTTCACTTCCAAATCTAGAGGCTTAGAGGAAAATGAATCGAAATCTGAAATGATTCCAGAGTCAAATATATCCACAAAAAACAAAGAAATGAACATAAAGATTATGCCAAAAGGTGCGTACTGAAAGGCTGTTCAAGCTCCCATCTTTCCCTAGCAACCAAAACATCAGCTGAACAAGTACCAGCAAACACATACATCTGTACAAACACATGCACAAAATCCATACATGCCAATCACCCTGCAATAATTAATGCCTACTGCCTAACAAAACACAACCTGATATTTTACTCTTAAAATAACAACAATAACAGCCGGGCATGGTGGCACATGCTTGTAATCCCAGTGCTTAGGAGGCTGAGACAGGAGGATTGCACAGGCTAGAAGCCAGCTTCCCTACTTAGTGAGACTCTCAGCAATTTAGTGAAACCTTGTTTCCAAATTAAGTGTAAAAAATAGGTCTGGGAGTATAGCCCAGAGGCAGAAAAGCCCCTGGGTTCTACCTCCAGTACAATAAATTAAATAAATAAATAACAAAAAACATAACAAAAAGAAAGCATACAAAAAGAATAATCAGCTAGGATCATTAGACCTTTGACCCAAGATAAAAACAAGTCATTCATTACTTAATTACTAAGCGTCAGGCACTGTTCTAGATCTGGAACTAGGGTAGTGAAGGAAACAAGACAAAACCCATGCCCTTGTGAAATTTGTATTGTGGTAGGGAGGGAGATAAGTAAGTAACATGGTATGATGGCTACATGGTGATAAATGCTTCTGGAGGAAACAGCAGGGAAGAGGAATGGGGGTCTATTTTTAGACAGAGGTCACTTCACTGACGTGACTTTAAGCAGACTTGAAGGTGGTAAGGGAGCAAATCGCTAGATTTTTTTTTTTTTTTTTTTTTTTTTTGCAGTACAGGGGATTGAATCCAGGGGCATTCTACTTCCAAGCTACACCCCCAAACCCTATTTTATTCTTTGTTTTTAAAACAGGGTCTCACCTTTAAGTTGCGGAGTGCCTTTCATTAATTCTGAGGCTAGCCACAAACCTGCAATCAAGTTCTGGATTACAAACCACCATGCCGAGTTTTGTTTGTTTGTTTGTTTGTTTTTTGTAGTACTGGGGATTTAACCCAGAGCCATCCTACCTCCAAGCTACACCCCCCAGCCCTATTTTATTATTTTTTATTCTTTATTTGGAAACAGGGTATCACTAAGTTGCAGAGGGCCTCACTAAGTAGCTGAGGCTGGCCAGAAACCTGTGATCCTGTCTCAGCCTCCCAAGTACTGGGATTACAAGTGTGCACCACCACACCTGGCAAATCATTAGATATCTGAGACAAGAGACATCCAGGTAAAGGTGCACAAGCACAAATACCTTCCATCACCTAGAAAGAATGGAGCCAATGCAGAGCAGAGGAAGTCTAAAAACTACAGTGGGTCCTCTCTGAACCTATCATATGCACCTAACAAGAATGGATACTATACCAAAAGACCAAAGAAAAAGGAAAGGTATCTGAGAGAAGTCAGAGAAATGGCACAAGGAAATGCCCAGAAGTGAAAGACATGAATGAAGGGCCCACCATTAACTCAGCATAAGAGATGAGGAAAGACCCACAATCATGATTCACCATCACAAAACTGTAGAACACCAAGGAACATCCTCACAGCTTCCAGGGAGGGGAAAATAAAGTAAATAAGGTTACATAAAACAGATCTCAAACACTATACCTGTAGTATAGAAAACAAAGACATAAGCTCAGAAAGAGGAAGACACAAGAAGGACAGTTCCAGGACACTTGGGCAGCAAAACAAGAAAGAACAGTAGAGATGGGAGGAGGAAGAGGCAGGGCTCCAATACACAAATGAAGCAATAGTCTGAGCTCGCAGACAATGTTACTGATAAGAATGTGACAAATACATTGGCACTTTTCAGGAAGAAAAAAAAATAATAACAGTCAGTACATGAAAAACACAGATACAAGCCAACCTAAGCATTACAAAGAATAAAGCCTTACAAGATCACTTGGCTCATCAGTGAACAACATGTGGCAGAGGTGTAAATACATAAAAATTGCTTGTTTTAGCCAAAGATTACAATCTATGTTAGAGGGCAAGGAGTATGGAGAGGTAGCAAAGTGTGGGGTGGATGAATTACAAGTCCATAGTAGAAACTGAACTATAAAGTACTGAGAGATGGAGGGAATTGAGGCTTTTGTTCTGTACAGGGGATTGAACCCAGGGCAATCCTACCTCTGAGCTGCACCTCCAGCCTTATTATAAATTTTGAAACAGTGTCTCACTAAGTTTCTGAGGCTGGCTGTGAACTTGAGATCCTCCTGTCTTAGCCTTCCAAGCACTAGGATAACAGGTGTGTACCAAGTACCAGCTGGGAACTGGGGTTTTAAAATTATTACTAGATTAAAAGCATGAAGCCAGGCGTGGTACATGCTTGTAATACCAGCATAAAATAAGGGTAAACCAGCATGGTGATGCACACTTGTAATCTCAGCATTTGGGAGGCTGAGACAGGAGGATCCGGGTTTGTGGCAAGCCTCAGCTACTTAGTGAAGCCCTTTGCAACTCAGGTGTAGCTCAGAGGTAGAATGCCCCTGGGTTCCATCCCTAGTACCGTGCAAAAAAAAGCATGTGCAGCCGCAGCTGGGTGTGGTGGCGCACACTTGTAATCCCAGCATTCAGGAGGCTGAGACCAGAGGATTATGGTTCACGGACAGCCTCAGCTACTTAGTGAGGCTCTCTGCAACTCAGTGAGACCCGGTTTCAAATTAAGAATAAAAAATAGGGCAGAGGATGTAGCTCGGATTCGAATGTCCCTGGGTTCCAATCCCAGACCCGCCAAAAAAAAAAAAAAAAAAAAAAAAAAGCATGTGCCATCATGCCTGGTTTATTAGGTAGGTTTTTATTAATTCTGTTTTACATATGAAGAAAATTAGACTGGAGGGCTTAAATGCTTGTAAATGACAAGACCCCTGATGCAAACTTTTCCAAAATTCATAACCTTTCTAAATATCAAGCAGTTAATTTTCTGTAAGTGAAATGTCAGGACCATCTAGTTGTCCAATCTACCTTTTTTGGGGGGGTGACAAATTTTTTTTTTTTTTTTGTGTGTGTGTGTGTGTGTGTGTGTGTGTGTGTGTGTGTATGGTACTGAGGTATGAACTTGGGGGCATTCTACCTCTGAGTTATATCCCAGACCCATTTTGTTTCTTATTTTGAAACAGGGTCTTGCTAAATTGCTGAGGATGGCCTTGAATCTGGGATCCTCCTGTCTTACCCTCCCAAGTACTAAAATTACAGGTGTGCCTGGCTCTGGGTGAGAAATTTAAGATCCCAAACTTTAAAGTGAATCATTAAATGAAAGAATTAGACTAAATTTCTCATTGCTTGTCTCTTAGTCCATTTACAATTTATCTGACAAGTATCTGTGCACCTGGCACGATTCTATGTGCTGGGAATGAACACTAATGATATGCTAGACACTATAAGAGTGCTTTAACATGCTTTAATTCACTTAATCCTCAAATAGTGTTAAAGGAAGTATTATCCATAATTAATCGATTAGTTAATTAATCTATTTTTGTGGAACTGGGGATGAAACCCAGGGGCATTCTACTTTCGAGCTATACCCCCAGCCCTATTTTTTATTCTTTATTTTGAAACAGGGCCTTACTGAGTTGCAAAGGGCCTCACTAAGTAGCTGAGGCAGTCCACAAACCACAATCCTCCTGACTCAGCCTCCCAAATGCTGAGATTACAAGTGTGCATCACCATGCTGGTTTACCCTTATTTTATAACTTAAAAATACTTAAGTGGGAGCCGGGGAATTTTCCAAGTCAGGTATGATGATGCATGCTTGTAATCCAAGTACTTGGGAGACTGAAACAAGAGGATCCAAGGTGCAATGCCAGCTGTAGCAACTTAGCAAGGGCATTAGCAACTTAGTGAGACCTTGTTTCCAAACAAAAAAATAAAGTAGGGTGGTGGTGTATACTTGTGATTCCAGTACTTGGGAGGCTGAAACAGGAGGAGCTCATGTTCATGGTCAGCCTCAGCAATTTAGTAAGGTCCTGTTTCAAAATAAAACAAAAGAGGGCTGGGGTGAGCTCAGAGGTAGAAGGTCTGAGTTCAATACCCAGTACCACAAAATCAAAAAACAAAAACAAAAACAAAAAAACCCTGAAGTGGGGTGAAGTGTAGCTCAGTGGTAGAGCACAGGTTTAGTATGTGCAAGGCACTGGGTTTGATCCCCTGCACCCTATCCCAAATTAAAATACTAAAGTGAGAAAGGTTAAGTGACCTGCATCAGGTTACACAGCTACCAACTGGCAGAACTAAAACTTGAAATCAGCCTGCTTGACTCCAAAGCACAACTCTTGGCTTCTATGCTCTATTATCTGCAAGGTTCTCAGTCCACCTCTCTTCTCAGAAAAGTCCATTTGGTATTGTTCTTCTAATTAAAAGCATGTGCACTATGTATGGGTCTTTCTTGGATCTCAATTCAAACTCTTCAAGTGTTAAGAAAAGAGCTAAACAAGAAAATCTGTGTGTCAACTGGTTGCTTGGTGATATTAAGGAATACATTTATTTTTAAGGTGGGATAATAGAATTGTGGTTATGTTAAAAATGAAGTGTTTACAAATGAAATGTATCTGGGATTTGATTCAAAACCATCTGGGAGGTAGAGGTATGGTGTGGGATGTAGAACAAGAGCGATCCTATGCTGATTAATTGCAGAAGCTGGTTGATGGGTACATGAGAATTTTTAGAGTATTTTCTCTACTTCTGGAAATGTTTGAAAGACTGGAGGAAAACCATGATTTTAACTATCTGGAAACCAGAATTATAAATGATTTTTCCCTTCTAATTTTTGTATTTTTCACATTATCTTCAAGTATTACTTTTTTTTCAATACTGGGGATTGAACCCAGGGGCATTCTACCTCCAAGATATACCCCCAGCCCTACTATTTTCTATTTTGAAATAGAGTCTCACTAAGTTTCGGAGGGCCTAAGTAGCTGAGGTTAGCTGCAAACCTGCGATCCTCCTGTCTCAGCATCCCACATACTGAGATTACAAGCATGTACCACCACATCCAGCTCGCTCATTCATTCATTCATTCATTCATTCATTCATTCAATCTCTCTATCTATCATCTGTGTTTGTGGTACTGGGGATTGAACCCAGGAGTATTCTATCTCCAAGTTACATCTTCAGTCCTATTTTTTTATTCTTTATTTTGAAACAAGGTGTCACTAAGTTGCAGAAGGCCTAAGTAGCAGAGGCTGTCCATGAAACTGCAATCCTCCTTTCTCAGCTTCTCAAGTACTAGAATTACAAGTGTGTGTGACCATGCCTGGCTTTATTCTTTATTTTGAAACAAGGTCTCACCAAGTTGCAGAGGACCTTACTAAGCAGCTGAGGTTGGCTGTGAACCTGGGATCCTCCTGTCTCAGCCTCCTAAGTACTAGGATTACAAATATACGTCATCATGCCTTGCTTTAGTATTACTTTTATAATAAAAATCATAAAACAAACTATTTAAAGAAATGCACATATTCCTTACATGGTGATCTTAGACTCTGGATATTCTTTATCTTTTCCAAATAGGCAAACCAAAACTAACGATAACCCAATGAGGTCAAAACCTCATGGCAAAGCAGTTGTAGTCTAACTAGTAGTTAACTACTAGTCTTACACTTTTAGAATGGCCACTGTGGAAGAACAAATACAGTCTTTAAACATAAACAGGCCAAAAGTATAAAAGTGCATAAACATGAAATTAAGATTAGAGACCAATTTAACAAAAATAATCAGTGATACAGTTCCTATTCATGGCCAAGCAGAATTTGGAACAAAAACCTTTAATGTGCAAACCTAACCTTCCTAATGGTCAGACAGGTTTTAGGAAGGAATGTACCTCCTCAATCTCTGACGCTGCCCAGTGAGATATGTGGAAGGTGGAGCCCCCAGGCCAGTTGCTTTCTGTGGACCACCTCCAGTTTCAACCAGCGATACAACAATTATTTCCTTAAGTGCTATAAAATGAAAGAGTCTTGGAAGCACTGGTTTAAACTAAAACTAGACCTATCTTGATTATTATTCAAAGCTAACTGAAAGTATGAGAGGTAAGAGTTTGATAGAATTGCTTTTTAAAGACCAGCATGGCAAAAAGAACTAACATCATGCTGTAGGTCGAATATTTTAATAATGCCTCCCCCTACTTTTTCCAGTCCAATGGATTGGACCCAGGGCCTCACACATGTTAAGCATGTATTCTATCAGTGAGTTACACTTTCCGGTCCCTAATATTTTTTTCTATCTGTTCTCTGTCCCATTCCTTACTTAGGAAATCTTAATTATTCCAACATCATTCAATGAAATAAAACTCCAAATATAAATATTACCTCAGTGACAGAGTGTTAAATTTGGGAAACAAAAGCAGAGTCTAGAGTCTCTGTGCCAATGCTAAATGTATTCAAGGTAACTCTGAAAAGAAAAGTATTGAAGTATCACTGGATAATCTTCACACAGCAGAATCTTATAGCTATAAAGATCTTTAAGTGACAAAAGACTGAACCTAAATTATATGTTCAAGTTCACAGCAGCTGAACTGGGACTAGTCCCCAGATCTCCTAGCTCCCAATGACTGCACTTTCCAGGCCACCTCCAGAGTTCAGGCTAATTGCTTCTTTTAATCTCTCTAAAACCGTAAAACAGTGTCCAAGTGTTTCCTGCTCTTCGGGAAATGGGATCTCTGGTTAATCTGCAACTAGCACGCTACTGCTTGAGGAGATGAAATTGAACTTAATGCATTAAATATAAGTTTCTTTACTAGTCACTTCTTGTTTGTATTTGTGAAATTACCGTGGCAGCCTTTTTGTTCTTGCATAATGTGAAACACATCATTAAAACAACCAGGCTCATCTTAATGTAGTTATTTTAGGGGCACATATTGTGACATATCAAAATTTATGTAAATAAGCCAAGTTTAAACAGAGTTGTACTCAATAAGAATGATGATAGAACTTCCTTCCCTGTACTGGGCAAACAGTACAAACAAGAGGAGTCCCCAACCAAAAATTCAATGTGAGTTGGCATGGAAGTAGAAAAATGAAGCCTAAAATACCACCAATTGAACAAGGAAAAGGAAAGAGGCAATATATTAAAAATATACAAAAAGAAGCTGGGCAGGGTGGTGCACGCTGTAATCTCAGCATTTGGGAGGCCGAGATAGAAGGATCATGGTTCGCAGCCTGCCTCAGCTACTTAGTAAGGTAGAATGCCTCTAGGTTCCATCCCCAGTACCACAAAAAAAGGAAAAAAGAAAAAAAAAAGACACTGGTTTTGGTGGTGCACGCCTGTAAGTACAACTACTTGGGAGGCTGAGTCAGGAGGGTCACAGGTTTGAGGTAAGCCTGGGCAACTAAGCAAGATCCTGTTTCAAACAAACAAACAAAACCCTAAAAAGGGCTGGAGATGCAGCTCAGTGATCTAGCAACCCTGGGTTCAATTCCCAGTGGAGGATGGGGAGACATGATACTTTATACTCAGAAAGCAGCTATACTTTAAATCATCAAATGCCTTGACTCATAGAAGAAACATCAAGTTGCCACATTGGCTAATGCTGTACAGTGAAAAACAAAACATTTGAATTCTTTTAATTCTTCTTACAAAGTTTCAACAAGAAAAACTTAAAAGTTTCTTTAAAAAAAAAAAGTGACCAGTGTGTTTATTCTCAGGTATAGTGTGCACCTTGAGTTAACCTGAAACTCAAGAACACAAGTTCTGTGAAAATAGCAATGCCATCTGAGTTGGTTCTTAGCTCTGCTTTCTACTACAAAATGCCATTTCTGCACAAATCCTTGACAGCCATAGGGAAAGGTAGAAAAGTTCTCCCAGCACTTTCTTCAAACCATAATAGTACTGTACCCAAAAGAGATTTGTAACTAATGTAATGACTTTGATTTAAATCCTGATGTCCACCCAGGTGTAGTGGCCACCGCTTGTAATTCCCGCGCTTGGGTGGCAGAGACAGGAGGATTGTGCAGGTTCTAAGCCAGCCTTGTTGGCTTAAGAGACCCTGTTTCCAAAAAATAAAAAAAAAGGTCTGGGAGTGTAGCCTGGATAGCCTGGAGATAGAAGGGTTCTATCCCCAGTACCCCCCCCCCCAAAAAAAAATCCTGATGTCTATATTTCGGGTCCTTGAAAAGGGGGCCTTAGTGTAACTAAGTAACAAGTGATATACAACAGTTTAGTGAAACTAGAAACTGGATCTGCAACATATCACGAAAAGGAAGTACTTTTTAACGCCGAATTTCTCAACTTTTATAGAGCTATGTTCTATCTGTATAATTTGAGCGGGGAGGGGGACAGAAGGAGAACTACAGGTAGTTCCCTGTTCTCCCTTGGAATTCTCTGCATTTACAGCCAGATAACGTCTCTTACTTCAGAAACAAACACAAGCCTTTTCCCCTACTCTTTACATATTTACCCCTGCCTTCATTCTTCAGATAAAAAATGGACAGAAATAAGACAGTTCAAAGGTTCCAAAACACATAACAAGTACATAGTATACACTTCGGCCATCTAAACAAATACTTGTGAGCTTATTATGAGCCAGGACCGGGAGGAATCCTCAAAGGACTCAGATCAACAGCAGCGGCCAATGGTTTGCCTTAACTCATAATCATTTCAAATGCAAAGGACCATACCCTTACAGGGCAAAAAGACCACTTGAAGACTTCATTACCGGCCACCTAGATTGCAGCATGCCAGCTGGTTTCCCTGCTACCAAACCCTTTCTTTTTCAATGTCTCCTGCTTTCCTTTTCAAACTGTCCTGCATTCTACTGTCAGATTAATTTCTGGATCTCCACTTTCAATGAGTCTCTAAAGAAGCTCAAAGATTCTCAACCACCTATCCCATGTAGCGCAGACTCTTGTTCAACTTAAGCCTTCTTCAGGCTGGCTCCACCTGTTCAGCTTTGTTTCATACTCAATATGAATTCCTCTGACAATTCTTCCGGTAGGATAGGACTTAAACCTAATTCACTATCTACTCTCTAATTCTTCAGGGAGCCACATGCTATCCCTGTATGCTCGGTTTTCAATGCATTCTTTCAGAACTAAGCATTAGCCTTTTTTTTTTTTAACGAATTGCATACATATCTCAAAGTATTATTATTTTTTTAAGACTACCATCCCAAACAGATGTTCACTTTCCCAGCCGCCTCTTGGTGAATCATAGAATCGCTTACAGCTCAAGAATGGAAGTCCCAACACCGTATCTTGTAAGAGGAGAAAAAGCGTTTGGGACAGTTGTAAACTACAGGTTAAGAAAACAAAGGAAGCAAAAGGGAGACGGGCAGGTGTGCTCTGCACTTTCAGCCTTTTTTTTTTTTTTTTTCCCGTGGTGGTGGGGGTAGTGGGGAAAGAAGTGAGGAGAAGAACGCAAGAAATGAATTGTTGAACAAGAACAGAGAAACCGGCGGTGCTCGTAGAGAGCAGGAAATACGGGCTGGGGGCCCTCAATAAAGTAAGGGGCCGTCATCCTTGGAGACGACAGTTTAAAACAGGAACAAAGAGGCTGGGAGTCGGAAGGTGAGGTGTGGATACGCAGGAGAGGCGGGCGGCGCCAGAGGTTGAGCGATAAGGAAGCGAGAGGGGCCGCGCGCCCCGGGGGGCTGGCCGCGCCGCGGTTGCCAGAGGAACCCGGAGCCGCCCGGGGAGGCGGCGGGAGCGTCTGCGGGGCTTCGCCTCAGAGGGCGCGGGGGCGGGGAAGTATTTTTGAGTGGGGTCGTGTCCCAAAGGGAGAGGGGCTTCCTAGAGCAGTGATCTCCAAGAACCGAAACGCTGCGGACGCGGAAAATGATGAGGCGCCGGTTTGCCCCTGCCAGAGTCCGGCTTCCCAACTCACTCACCGTCTCTCCTCCAAACGCCACCGCTCCAGCTGCAGCTACCGGCCGGCGCAGCCGCACTGAGCACGCGCCGCGCACGTGACCCAGGCCCCGCCCCCGTGGGCCACGTGACCGCGCCCGTCCCTCCCTCCTCCCGCGCAGCGCTTTTCTCCACGTGGTCTCGGCTCGCCCCGCCCCTTGGCAAGATGGCGGCGCCCAGTTGGAGGGCGCCTGGCCTCTGGGTCCGGGGTGCTGGCCTCCGTTTGGGAAATCTCTTTACTCTGGACTCAACGCTGTTTTGTTCCGCCGCTGCTGCCTCCAGGCCCCTGAATGCCCAGAGGTTAGCGGAGAGGCTCCGAGCCCAGAAACGGGATCAAGAGACCAAGAAGCCGGTGAGCCTGGAATAACCAGGACTACCAAGAGCCAGTGCGCTCACTGCTTTCCCAGGCGGGGGGTGTGGCAGGAGGGTCCTTTGACAGCAAGTAAGTTGAAGTCTAGGGTGTCTAGCGGGAAAACGGGAGACAGCGGAGGGAAGAGGTGAGTCGGGTTATGGTGTCTTGCTGTGGGGTAGGGTTTGGCCACTGCCGGGCTCAGCCTTAACCACTGCGTGGTTAGACAGGCAAAGCAACACCTACACATGCTCTCAAACTACTCTAGAGGAAAGCATGGGTCTGTGCAAAGATACAGTCATTCCCTTCCTAAAGACTCGCCCAGATCTTTCAGATGGCCTCCCCTTTTGTTTTCCCCGTCCCTACTCACCATCTGTTCCTTCTCTTCCCTCTAGGTGTCCACAAACCCTGTTCAGCGGAGGGTGCAAGAACTAGTGCGGTTCACACAGCAACTGCAGCGTGTTCACCCTAACGTGCTTGCGAAGGCCCTGAGCCGAGGAATTCTCTATCAGGACAAAGAGCTGGTGGTCATCAATAAGCCTTATGGTCTCCCTGTTCATGGTAAGGACCGCATGGGCAAGGAAGAGGGACTTGTTACTGCTTTCTGCAATAACTAAGAGCAACTTTGGAGCATGTGAGGCACCCATACTCTAAACCTTTGCATAGTATTCTATACAAGGTACTGATGAGAATACAGACATAAAAAAGATAGTTCACATTTTCAAACATCAGACAGCAGCCATTCCTGGAATTTTCTGTGGGCAGACTCCTATAGAGATGTCTGTAGAAAAATACAAAGCTGTATGCTGTTCCTATCAGGTTATTTTCCATCAAAACTGGGAAAGAAGTCTGGTGTGGTGGCACAGGCCTATAATCCCAGTACTTGGCAGCCTGAGACAGGAAGATCACAGGTTGGCTTCAGCAACTTAGGCCCTCAACAACTTGTGAGACCGTGTTTCAAAATAAATAATATAGGGCTGGGAGTGTAGGTCAGAAATAGAATGCCCCTGGTTTTAATCCCCAGTACTCTCTCATACATGCCCTCAAGAAAAAACAGGGAAAGAGAGCTGACTGTGGTGGCAAGTACCTATAGTCTCAGTTACTTGGGAGGCCTAGGCAGGAAGATAGGGAGTTCTAGGCCAGCCTGGGTAACTTGGTGAGATCCAGTCTCCCCCCCCCCCACCCTTCCCCAAAAGCCCCAAACTCATACATTCAACTGGGAAACAGGAAATAATATAGTAAGAGGAATAATGGTAACTGTGTCTGTGTGTTAGCATATATCTAACATGAAACCCTGGAGTGTCTGGAATTTAATGGACACTGAAAGTCTTTGAATAAACATTAAATGTAGTGATAAGGGACAGCTGAAATGAATTAGAAAAAAAAAGATCGAAAAATGCAATTGTGAAAGAGTTGCAGAGGAAAAAGGAATACTTTGGCTAGAAAAAAGTAATGTTTTTTGGGCTGGGTGTGGTGGTGCACACTTGTAATCCTGTACTTGGGAGACTAAGACAGGAGGATTGCAGGTTTGCAGCCAGCCTCAGCTACTTAGTGAGGCCCTGTTTCAAAATAAAGAATTAAAAAATAGGGCTAGGGGTATAGCTTAGAGGTAGAATGCCCCTGGGTTCAATCCCAGCAAAACACACACACACACACACACACACACACACGCTTTTGGAAGAGGTGCAGAGAAAATTGTGCAAAAAAACAAACAAAAAAATAGGCATTGCCAGGAGCTTTGCATGCTTTTTTCCTCTTTTGATTCTCACAGCAGCCTCTTGCCTTATCATTCCCCAATGAGATTACTTTCCAGATAATTTTAGAGCTATACCCCTAGCCCTATTTTTATTCTTTATTTTGAAACAGGGTCCCACTGAGTTGCAAAGGGCCTCACTAAGTAGCTGAGGCTGTTCAGGAACCACAATCCTCCTGTCTCAGCCTCCCAAATGCTGGGATTACAAGCATTTACTGTCAGTGTCTAGTGCACTGGAGACCTAAGGGTAAAGCTGATTCATGGGACACAGGGGATGCAGGTTTCATGTACACTGCATGTTTTATTGAGAGAGCAATCAGATTTTTATAGAGAAAGCTTCTATGGGATCTATAGACAAATTAACTATTTTAGACATTACAAGGTTATCTTAAAGCAACAATGGATGTGTGTAAGTAAAGCCAAAGGACTAATCTCAAACTTAAGCAACTCTTTATTTTTACAAATAGAAGCAAAGAACACCTGTGACCACTCATAACATCTCAAGCTGTTTATCATACCAGTAAGTTTTCTGAGAGATGTCTATGCTGGGAAGGACATGCAAAGAGGCCTGGAGCCGCTTCCTGACCTTCAAGAGGACTTGGCAAAACTCGTAGCTCGCTGATTAGATGAAGTATGCTTGCCTCCCAGCCTGGCATTCCAAGCTGCTTCTCAGGAGCCAGAGTTGCTTGTTAGCCCTTTAAGCAGGAGCCTGCATCTCAGTATTCTCACAATGTACCACCACGCCCAGCCAGGTACATTTTTTAAGATGAGAAAATGAAGTTGGAAAGATAAGTAATCTATCCAAGGTCAAATAGCTAATTAAGAGACTATGAAGAGCAAAACCCAGCAGTGTGTAATCTCAAAACCCATCCATCCTCATAATTACTCTCTGTAATGTCTTGGGAGGGCATCCTTGTCCTGCAAAATATGTTGAGGAGAAAGGCTTTATAACAATGTTTCTTAGACTTTAATTATTAAAGTACCAATTCTGATGTAGCAGTCTGGGTTGGTGGTCTGTGATTCATTTCCAGCAAGCAAGATCTCTGGGCAGCCAGACATGGTGGTACATGACTGTAATCCCAAGATTTGGCTATCTAAGACAGGAGGATTGCAGGTTCAAGGCCAGCCTCAGTCAGCAACCTAGCATGACCTTGTTTCCAAATAAAAAATAAAAGAGAACTGGGCTGTAGCTCAGAGGTAGAGGGCTCCTGAACTCAAACAAAGGCTGAGGGTGTAGCTCAGAGGTAGTATGCCTCTGGGTTTAATCCTCAGTACCACAAAAAAATAAAAAAAAAAGATCTTTGGGCATACTGATGTTGCTATTATCTGCACATTTTAGTAGTACAACTCTTAAAAGCATCAACAGTTTATACAATAAGGACTTTTCTCCCAAGAAGAGCTCTGTAATGAAAGCTCTAAACCTCTGGCTTTTCTCTTCCTAGGTGGCCCTGGGGTCAAACTCTGCATCAGTGATGTACTGCCTATCTTGGCAAAGATGCTTCATGGCCATAAGGCAGAGCCCTTACATCTGTGCCACCGACTGGACAAGGAAACCACAGGCGTAATGGTGTTGGCCTGGGAAAAGGATGTGGCACATCAAGTCCAAGAGTTGTTTAGAACCCGTCAGGTGGCAAAGAAGTACTGGTATGAGACCCATTGATTGCAGTTGAGGTGGTATAAATGGAGGCATCTCCATCTACTCATCCATCGTATAGCAGGACTATCTAGCACTGTACTAGACCTGTGAAGATTTTAAAAATACATGAAGCAAGCCGGGTGTGGGCGCATGCTTGTAATCCCCGCACTTGGGAGGCAGAGACAGGAGGATTGTGCAGGTTCGAAGCCAGCTGCGAGCGCTGGTTTAGGAGACCCTGTTTCCAAATAAAAATGTAAAAATAGGTCTGGGAGTATAGCCCGGAGGTAGAAGGGCTTCCAGGAACCCCAGTACCACCAAAAAAAGAAAAGAAAAAAAAAAAAAAAATATATATATATATATATATATATATATATGAAGCAGCTTTGGTGCTTAGACTGTTAAGAGTCTGGTAAGGCAGTAGTTCTTAATTATGGCTGTGCATCAAAATTAATTATGCAAGAAATACTTGATTTAATTCTTGAGCTGAAATAGTCAACAAAGATAAAACAAAAAGCCTCTGTTGAATCCACCCACTCTGCTAATCTAGTCATTTCTCTTGAGATAGCAACCACTCTAGCATGTTTGTTTTTATTCCACATTTATTTTTATTATATACTCTTTTAAACATACCTCATATATGCAGTATGCATGTTATATTTGCACACATGTGTATGTGCATATATATCTATCACATTCAACCTTTTTTTGTGTGTATATGGTACTGGCAATTCATCCTAGAGACATTCTACCTCCAAGTTACCCCAGATCAATTTTCTTATTTGGAAATGGGCTCTTTAGGTTGCTGAGAGCCCCACTAAATTGCTGAAGATGTCCTTGAACCTGTGATCATCCTGTCTCAGACTCCCACGTACCAAGATTACAGGCATGCACCACTGTGCCTGGCAACATTCAACCTTTTATTCTTCACTTAACTTTGTGACTTGGGGGTCTTTCAGTGTTAGTGCAAATGAGGTCCACCTCATTTTTTTTTTTTTTTTTTTTTTTTTTTAGTAGAAAAAGATGCATGAGCCAAAAAGAAATCCTCTGTTCTGCATTTTGTGTGTGGGGGGGGGGGAGGCACTGGGAATTGAACCCAGGGCTATTCTTACCTCTAAGCTACATCCCAGCCTTATTTTATTTTTATTTTGAAAAAGGGTCTCGCTAAGTTGATGAGAGTCTTACCACTTGCTGAGACTGTCCTTGAACCTTCAATCTTCTTGTCTTAATCTTCCCAAGTATAGGGCTGGCAGTATAGCTCAGTGGTAGAATGCCCTGGGTCCAATCCCAGTACCATAAAAAAATTTATTAAAAATAAATATATTTTCTGTTTCCCTATGTACTAGTGATATTTGCTATCATTTTTGTTTTTAGCTGTTTGAGTTTCCCTTTTTGGAAATAGACTATTTGTCCTTTATCTAATTTCCTAATGGGTTATCATTTCTGTTTGATTTGTAGGTATTTTATATTTTAGATGTTAATTATTTTTATTTAACAGTCTTGCAGATACTTTGTGTTCTGAGAGCCCATTCAAAACGTATATGATTAGAACTTACCCACAGAGGTTTGGATTCATGCCTGGTGGCTGTGGTGATTGGCAAGTTGTGACTGTGGTCACAAGGGTCTCTTAGCAGGAGGGTCTCTTAGTGAGACCCTCTGCAACTTAGGCCCATTCAAAATAAAAAATGTAAAGACCTGGGAGTGTAGCTCAGAGGTAGAATGCTCCTTGGTTCAATCCCCAGTATTAATCAATCAATAAGTAAATAAAACTTTTTTATTTTTTGCTACTGGGGATTGAGCTCTTGGGCATTCTATCTGCAAACTATACCCTCAGCCATTTTATTTATCTATTTATTTATCTTAAAAGAGAGTCTTGCTAAGTAGCTGAGGCTGGCTTCAAACCTGCCAGCCTTCTTTCTCCATCTCCCAAGTACTAGAACTATAGGTACATGCCACTGTTCCCCACATAACATGGTCTTTATTTCCAACCTTTAAAAATGGATATGTACAATTAAGAGAAAGTTAGGATAATAGAGTTTTGTATCCTGTTTTTCTTTTTAAAATAATAAAAGATAATGAGTTCTGATCATATAATGAATGAATGATCCTAATGAAAAACTCAGGGCGACACCTGCCCTATTTGCCAGGTGGGTAAATCAGGAAAGTCCAGTTTCCAAAGAAGCACAGGAACCACAGTCACAACTTAGTAACCCATTCCAAATCTCTTTGGTGTATGGTCTCCTCATCACATCACAGATAGGCACAGGGAATGTTTTTGTCAGTACAGGTTTGCCGTGAACAGAACTAACAGAACTAAGTCCTCTAAACAGAACTGGAGCTCCTCCCTGGCTTCTGTAGCTAAAGCAGCAGTCTGTGTGTCCCCACAGGGCTGTCACTGTGCGTGTCCCCATGCCCTCCGCAGGAGTTGTAGATATCCCCATCACCGAGAAGGAGGTGCAAGGCCAACAGCAACACCACAAGGTGGGTGAGCTCCCTCCCCGAACTCTGTGTCTCTGTTCTTCCTTGGAAATCATATCTTCATTTCTTTGCCTTCAGATGACACTATCCCCAAGCTACCGTATGGACAATGGGAAAGTGGTGAAAACGCGGACCAGCAGGAACTCCCACACCGCTGTAACTCAGTACCAGGTGCTTAGTAGCACTCTCTCCTCTGCCTTCGTGGAGCTCCAGCCTGTCACTGGTGAGGGGGCTCCGTCCTAAAACAAGGTGCTGCCACATTTTGCCAGGGCCTGCAGCTAGTACTGTGGGTGGACCGAGGATGCAGCTGACTTGTGTGGTCATGTTCTTCTCTTGTTGCTTGAGGCTAGCAGTTGTAGGTAGCAGAAGAATATAGTATGAATACCTTTATTTAAAAATGTGTAAAGCAACCAGGCCTGGTGGTGCACACTTGTAATCCCCGTGATTGGGAGGCTGAGACAGGAGGATTGCACAGGTTCAAAGCCAGCCTCAGCTACTTAGTGAGGCTCTCAGCAACTTAGTGAGACCCTGTTTCCAAATAAAATATAAAATAGGTCTGGGAGTATAGCTCAGAGATAGAAAGCCCCTGGGTTCCACCCCCAGTACCACCAGGGGAAAAAAATGTGCAAAACAATTTCTCAAAAGATTAGTTACCATATGACCCACCAGTTCTGTGTCTTGTTATATAGCCAAAAGAATTAAAAGCAGGGATTCAAATAGATATTAGCATACCCACAATTATAGCAGCAGTAGTCACAATAGCCACAAGGTAGAAACAACCCAAATACCCATTGATGGATGAATGGAGAAGCAAAATGTGGTATACATGTACAAAAGTATATTATCTTCAGCCTTAAATGAATTAAAGGATGCTGGGCATGATGGTGCATGCATGTAATCCTAGCCACCTGGGAGGCCAAGACAAGGGGATCACAAGATCAAGACCAACCTCTGCAACTTGAGAAACCCTGTCTCAAGATCAAACAAAACAAACAAACAAAAATGAAAACATTTAGGGAAGCCAGGCATGGTGATGCTTGCCTGTAATCCCAGTACTTGGGAGGCTAAGATAAGAGGATCACAGGTTCAAAACCAGCTTCAGCAACTTAAAAAGGCCTTCTGCAATTTAGGAAGACCCTGTTTTGAAAATAGAAATAGGGCTGGGGTATAACTCAGAGGTAGAATGCCCCTAAGTTCAATTCCCAGTACCACAAATAGTCAATAAAAATAACAAAATAAAGCTGGGGGTGTAGCTCAGAGGTAGAATGTCCCTGGGTTCAATCCCTAGTACCATGAAAAATAGTAAAATGAAATAAAAAGTCTGTGGATGTAGCTCAGTGATAAAACACCCCAGGCTTCAAACCCCAATACCAAAAAATAAAAGAAGGAAAAAAATAAAGGAAATTCCCATATATATGCTACAACATGGGTGTACCTTAAAGCATTATACTAAGTGAAGTAACCCAGACACAGGAGGACAGGTGATTCCTTTTTTTTTTTTTTTTTTTTTTTTTTTTTGCGGTACTGGGGTTTGAACCCAGGGACATTTTATCTCTGAGCTATACCCCCAGTCCTATTTTCTGTTCTTTATTCTGAAACATGATCCCACTAAGTTGCAGTGGGGTTGGAGGGGGCGGGCTCAATAAGTAGCTGAGACTGGCCATGAACCTGTGATCCTCCTATCTCAGCCTCCCAGGTACTGGGATTACAAGTGTGCACCACCATGCCCAGCTCCATATGATTCCTAGAGTAATCAGATTCATAGAGTAATAGAGTAATCATTCATAGAGCAATCATTCATAGAGACAGAAAGATAGGTAGTTGCTGAAAGCTTGAAGTGGAGGGGATAGGGGAATAATGAAGAATCACTGTTTTATGGTGTAGAGTTTCAATTTGGAAAGATCAAAAGATTCTAGAAATAGATGGTGATGATAGTTTTAAAACAATGAATAGACCTAATGCTGCTGAACTGTATACTTACAAATGATTAAAATAAGCCAGGCATGGTGGTACATGCCTGTATTCCTAGGTACTTAGGAAACTGAGACAGGAGAATTGCAAATTTGAAGACAGCCTCAGCAAGTAGTGGGACTCTTATCAGCCTACTGAGACCCTGTTTCTAAATAAAAATAAAATAGGGCTGGGAGTATGGCTCAGAGGTAGAATCCCCTGGGCTTAATCCCCAGTGCCACACACAGACACAAAGATTGAAATGGGAAATTTTATGTATGCTTTACTACAGGTTTTTTTTTTTTTTTTTTTTTTGGTACTGGGGTTCCTGGAAGCCCTTCTACCTCTGGCCTACACTCCCAGACCTATTTTATATTTTATTTGGAGACAGGGTCTCTTAAGCCAGCTGAGGCTGGCTTCGAACCTGCATGATCCTCCTGTCTCAGCCTCCCAAGTGCAGGGATTACAAGCATGCGCCACCACGCCCAGCTGCTACTACAGTTTTTAAAATGTGCAAAATTGCCAAGCATGGTGCCACACACCTCTAATCCCAGTACTTAGGAGGTTCAGACAGGAGGATCACAATTTCAAGGCCAGCCTCAGCAACTTAGGCCCTATTTCAAAGTAAAAAATGAAAAGGGCTGGAGATGTAGCTTGGAGGTAGAATGCCCCTGGATTCAATCCAAAGTACCAATTTTTTTTTTTTTTTTTTTTTTTTTTTTTTTTGTGGTGCTGGGGATGGAACCCAGAGGCTTTTTACCTTCGGGCTACACTCCCAGACCTATTTTCTATTTTATTTGGAAACAGGGTCTCACTAAGTTGCTGAGAGCCTCACTAGGTAGCTGAGGCTGGCTTCGAACCTGTGTGATCCTCCTGTCTCAGCCTCCCAAGTACTGGGATTACAAGCATGAGCCACTGTGCCTGGCAAAAAATATTTTTAAATGTGCTAAATAATACTGTTTAATCATTATGTAGTAAAGTTATTAAAAAGTTAGTGTAATGATAGATGCCAAGTTCATGGTAATGGTTATCTAGATTATTAATGTTTACTTCCTAAACTAGCTGTTGCTTTATAGCTTATAACTTGTGACATTATTTTTTATACCTTATCACAGGGGCCATTTTACTGTACTTTAATATGATTTGACTCAGATGCTAGCAATGGCGTTGTTTCTGTATCTCTTCATAAGTTCTCTCTATTTCTCTCTCAAGGAGTAAAACATCAGCTTCGAGTTCACCTATCTTTTGGATTGGATTGCCCAGTTCTTGGTGATCACAAGTACTCAGACTGGAATAAGTTGGCTCCCCAGGTAATACTGGTTTATCCCAGTGTTTTACAGAATAAGGGAGACAATTTATGCTTTCCTTTTGTTAAAAATCCTAAAGTTGGCTGGATATGATGACACATACGTGTGTGTGTGTGTGTGTGTATGTGTGTGTGTGTGTGTGTGTGTGTGTGTGTTTTACTGGGACTAGAACCCAGGGGCATTGTACTTCCGAGCTATGGCACCAGCCCTATTTATTTATTTATTTATTTATTTATTTATTTATTTATTTGTGCAGGTCTGGGGATGGAACCCAGGGGCATTTGACCTCCAAGCTACACCCTCTGCCCTATTTTTTATTGTTTATTTTTAAACAGGGTCTCACTATGTTGCAGAGGGCCTCACTAAGTAGCTGGGGTTGTCTGCACACTGCAATCCACCCGGTCTCAACCTCCCAAATGCTGGGATTACAAGCGTGCACCACCACTCCCGGCTAGTCTTTTTATTTTTGAAACAGGGTCTCACAGAGTTGCCAAGGGCCTCACTAAGTAGCTGAGGCTGTCTGCGAACCACAATCCTCTGGTTTCTGCCTCCCGAATGCTGGGATTACAAGCGTGCACCACCATGCCTGGTTTGGCATACTATTTTTTTTACTTTCTTTTTTTTTTTTTTTTTTGGGTGGTACTGGGGTTCCTGGAAACCCTTCTACCTTCGGGCTACACTCCCAGACCTATTTTATACTTTTGTTTTTTAATTTGGAAACAGTCTCTTAAGCCAGCGCGGCTGGCTTCGAACCTGCGTGATCCTCCTGTCTCTGCCTCCCAAGCACAAGGATTACAAGTGTGTGCCACCACGCCTGGCTTGGCATACTTTTAATCTCAGTACCTGGGCGACTGAGACAGGAGGAGCACAGGTTTGAGGCCAGCCTCAGCAACTTAGTGAGACTCTCAGCAACCTAATAAGACCCTGTTTCAAATAAAAACAAAAACAAAAAAAAAGGGGGGCTGGGGTTGTATCTGGAGGTAGAGTGTTGCTGGGTTCATTCTCCAATACCATAAACAAAACGTAAAGTGAGTCTTAACAAAGAGGTGTTGATTTTCCACAGGCATGGTACTGCACTGGTTATTTGCTTTAGACTATTCAGAAGCAGTTATTGTCTTTATGGAGCTGCAGGATCTCTTAGCACGTCTTAGTGCTTCCTTTTAGTCTGATTTTGTTGAGAGGCTATGGGCAAGGGAGGGATCTTTCTGAAACTAACACCCACCTTTCATGGTGCTCCAAAGAACCATGGTAGAATTGTTTTCATCCTTTGATATGACAGCCTGAAATTTCTTGGAAGGCCAGAACATTGGCCAATAAAAGTCTATTTGGTATGGTTTTCTTTTTTTTCTTACGTGGTTTCTGAACACTTCCTAGATATGGCCCTCACGCAGGCTGCTCATCACTGGGCTGTCCAGGGGCTTGGTTGTGGCTCCTTTTTGTGGACGTCCTCTGTACTTGCATGCGGAGCAAGGGCGGGCAAGGGTGGCCTTGATCTCAAGGGTCTGCCTTTTCTTTGTGTAGAAGCTTCCTGTTGGCACCCTGAAGAAGCTGGGGCTGACACAGTCAAAGGCTCGACATATCCCCCTTCACCTGCATGCCCGGCAGCTGATCCTGCCTGCTCTGGGATCCAGGAAGGAGGAGCTCCACTTGATCAGCAAGCTCCCTCACTTCTTTGTACGTTCCCTGCGCCGCCTGGGTCTAGAGATACCAGATAAGGATCAAGACAGGGACAACAAAGCTGGGCATGTGGAAGCATCGTGAAGATTGCCGGGCAGTGTGGCCCCTTGAACTCTGTTTCATGGAGTCTACGAACTTCTCTCTTGGAACAGACTCAGAAGAACCAGGGGGAATAAGTTGAAGACACTCAGCTGCTTCAGTGCTTTTAATGGAGAATAAAGTCTATATGCTGAGAATTTGGCCACATTGGAAAAGCGAACTGGAAGCCTTCTAACCATGCATCTCCTAGCTGAGATGGAAGAGAGCCCTGGGCCAGGGAGATTTGTGCAGTAATTGAGAAAGGAGAACTAAAAGGCTGAACTAAAAGGAGAACTAAAAGGAACTGTTTCATCCAACAGCAAAGCTCTTGTGCTTTCAGGAAGATGGGTAAACACTTATACTGGAATTCCAGCTGTATCATAGGCGTGGTAGGCACTAGTGATGAGGAGCCTCAGAAGGAAGAGTTTGGGTGTGGTCAAGGCGGGGTATTTGATAAGCAGAGTAGGCATAGGTTAAATCATAGGCAGATGACATCATGAGGGAAGCGGGCAGGGTATAAGGCAGTGGTGGGGATGACACACCAGGAGTGTGTACCCTGTCTTACCCACAGCCCTAGGCAGTGTTGCCATGTGGGAGGAGATCAACTTTTTTTCAGAGTCAGGAACCCAGATAACTTGTGTGAACTCGCCCACTCAGTTGCCAACCAAGTCAAATTTTAAAAAGTCACTTAGGCAGCCAAGCACATATTTGCAGGTTAAATTTGGTCTGCAGGTTGCTAATTTGCGATCTGTTTACTGAGCAGTGTAGAAGTGTGGGGAGCGATGCATCATGAAAGTGCTGGGTCAGTGGTTGGTGTTTCAGCCACACTATCTGTCCTTTCCAGACCTGGGAGACAGCTTGGTTAATCCGTAAACATGTTGTTGCAAGGGAGCTGTTATTTAAAAAATAGGATTTGCCTGTAGCAGATACTGTTGACCTTGCAAGTCATGCATCCCTGTCACAATTACTCAGCTGCCACGTAGCAAGAAAATGGCTACAGAATATTTAAATGAATAAGGCAGTGTTCCAATAAAATTTTATTAAGGGACTCTGGAATATGGAATTCATGTATTATGTGTCACCAAATATATTAGCTCAGGCTGCCATAGCAAGTGCCACAGATAGGAGACATAAAAAACAGGCATTTACTTCTCACAGTCATGGAGGCTGGAGTGCAAGATCACGGTGTGGGCAGGTCTGGTTTCTCCTAAGGCTTCTGTCTTTGACTTGCAGATGGCTGTCCACTCACTGTGTCCATCTCAATGACTTCTGTGTATGTACACCCCACTGTCTTTTATGAATACAGGCCAGATTGGATCAGGGTCCCACCTGTATGGTCTCATTGAATCTTTTTTTTTTTTTTGCTGGTCTGGGGATGGAACCCAGAGGCATTTGACTTCTGAGCTACATCCCCTGCCCTATTTTTTATTCTTTTATTTGAAACAGGGTCTCACTAAGTTGCAGAGGGCCTCACTAAGTAGCTGAGGCTGTCTGTGAACTGCCATCCTTCAGTCTCAGCCTCCTGAATGCTGGGGTTACAAACGAGCACCACCACGCCCGGCTCATTGAATCTTAGTTATCTCCTTGAAGGCCCTATTGGAGTATATGGGCTTCAACATACAAACTTTGGGAGAGAGAGCACAATACTGTTTTTAATACCAAAGATGAATCTTCTGATTTGCTCCCCAATTATTTAAAAATTTAAGAGCCATTTTTCACTCACAGTGTAACTAAGGGGAAATTAAGTAAATCCTAGCTACACTTGGATTTTAGTTGACTTTAGACATTGCTCTTTGTGGAGGTCACACGGCCCAGCAGTATCTGGTTAGTCTTAACACTTCGGCTATGTGTGTTAGGGTGATAATAGTTGCCTAGGTTACTTTTCAGGGACTTGAAAGCCACTTTTGCTGAAAGCATTGACTCTGCTCATGACTACAAAAGTGTCCAACAGGTAACTAAAATAGGGTGGAAAAGCTTGCTGCCTTATCTGTGCTTGATCTCTGCATATATTTGTTAATTATTTAAGGAATATTTGTCCAGGTTTGGTGTTACAAGATTGATTTCTCCTAAACTTAACCCAATCTCCTGTCCTTTCAAGGCTAAAGCCACCAAGATAAAATTAAGACATTTTCAGGATTTCCAGGGACATTACCACATCCTATTCCAGAGCACTGCCAAGGCCCCTAGAGTCTCTGGTCATCAGTCCTTTCCTGACCTGAACCCTCATTCTTTCTCTTTGCCTACGGACAAAAGGAGCTTGAAACTTGTTCTGAGTTAAGATGGCCGTCAGGAGAGTAACAGTGGCCTGCTATCTCTAGGTTTGCTAGTATTGTAAATTTATCTTTCCTTCACACAACAACTTGTCTTCAATTCATTGGGCCCCTTTTCAAGTTGAGTAAGCAGACTCTGGTTTTTAAGGACTGGTCATACAAAAACATGGGCTATATTCAGCTTGCTGTCTGTAGTCTGGCTATTGTTCCTAGCTCTGCTCTAGGAAGCTATGCTTCTCAGGAAAAGGGATGATAAAGTAACACCCAGGAATGTTGATAATTGACTTTGATTCAGAGAGACAGATGAAGAGGGCCCCTAATCTCAGGTACCTAGGCAGCATGGTGCATGCGGCAGGCTGGGTACAGGATGGACCAATGCTGCTGTGTCAGCTGGGGGAGAAGTGAAGTGGCTGCTAAAGCCTCAGAACTTTGCAGTGTTCGGGGAAGGGGCAAGGGATGATGACGTTCCTTCTCTGTTTTCTTAAACCTAAAAAAAATGGATTAAGCATCTCTCCGATGCTTACAAGGCTGGACTACCTGAGCAGCAGGTACTGCTGAATACACTGACTATCTTTAATTAGTGTAAATAATCTAAGAGGAATTGTACCCCAGGTCAGTGTGACCTGGGGAGCTGGAGTTAGCCACAAAGGACCTTGGAAGATGCCTGAAATGAACCTCATCTATTTTGGAATATCCATTAGAGCCAGTTAAAATATTTGATTTAGTATTGAGACATGTCAGTATAAGAAAATGGTGTTCTATATAAGAAAATGGTGTTGATATAAGTATAAGAAAATGGAGTTCCATTCTTTTTTGTTAAATCTTTTTTTTTAAGTTCTTTTTTTTAAAGTTCTTTTTCTTAAATTTTTTTTAAGTTCTTTGTGTATATGTATATGATTTAAAGATAGGAACTACAAGTTGAACATAGTAGTACATGCCTATAATCCCAGTATTGGGCAGTCTGAGCAACTTAACAAGTTCCTGTTTCAAAATTTAATGAAAAGGGCTGAGAGTATAGTTTGGAGGTAGAATGCCCTAGGTTCCAACTCCAATACCCCCCAAAAAAGTGTTATATGAGCTACTACCATCTTATCATAGCAATAAAATGATACAAATCAGAACCAACCAAAAGAAGCAATGCCCTGGGAGAGTCCTAAACCAGAAGCCACCATGTCCTCTTCCTGAGAAGCCAGGAACCCCACGCCAAACACACACACACACACACACACACACACACACACACCACATGGATATACATCACCAAGCTTGGGGGAGTTTGAATTTTTACTGGGGCATCATTATGTAATCACGAATGATTTGAATCATCAGCTACCAACAGTAACTCAATTCCAATTTTTATTTTTTAACTTGGTTCAATTTTTTAACTTGCAGCCCCTTAATCACCCCCACCCTGAAACTACCTAGGGTTCTAGATAGCATAAACTATCAAGGCCCATCATAAATAACAGACGTTCCTATCATTGGACAATTCCAAGGCCTTAGCAACTCCTTTCCAGGAATTTAGGACAAAGACTAGGCGCATGCCTGATATAGCATGCCTTTTCCCTTCTCTATCCCCAGTTCCTTCAGCCATCTCCTAGTGTTCTATTAGGGATCTTTTTACTCTGCTTGCACCAGTGATAGACCGGTCTTGGTGGCTCTTTGCCTAGATGTCCCCATCTGCTGGGGTCTTGGAGTCCTTTTAAGCCAGAGGCCTTGAGACTTTTCTGTTCATTGCACTTCACTCCTGATTCCACATGTTCTCCTCTGCTGCCATCCTTATTGGGGGTTTAGTCAGGGGTGAATACAGTAGACTGAAGTTCTTCCTCAGGTATTTTCATGACTTGTAGCCAAACACATCCTAAACAAACAGCTGATCTGTCCCTTCTAGCTTCAATCCCTATTCATGCACACATACCCCACATTCTAGAACTGTCTGCACACTTGAGAACCCACATATTATTCCTATCACTTTAGCACCTTGTGAGGACTAACTCCCTCCTCTCATGCCTTTGAGTTATTTTACACCAGGTCTCTCAGTGGAGCTCTTTAGTTCAGGGATACCGAATGTTTTGTGAGGGTAAACAGGAGGGGGCCAACACAGTCCTCCATGGGACATGTGACAGTGACTTGCACTGGGTGGGGCACTGGAGGGAGGAGCAGAAAGGTTTGAAGTACAGCTTTCAGGTACAATAGGCATTGCTGAAAGAAAACCAGGGATGACCCTGGGGTCTGCTTGAGCAGTCAAGTAGATGAGTTGACAGTAGTGGGGAGGGACTTGTTTGGGGAGATTCCCTGATCCTGACGCAGTATTGTCACTTCTTCATGGAGTCACAGAGCAATGGCCAGAGGGCAGCATTAGCCTGGAGCTGTGAGCACAGAAGTCTATCAGTCAGTATTTAGGACAGTACATCTCAATTGCTTCCTATAATTACATCACTTAGCCTGGGAGCTTCTTGAAGGCAGCATGTTAGTCAAAATTCTCACTACTATACTCCCAAGTGACTGACCACACAACTTAGAGGAAGGAAAATGTATTTGTGTACCAGTATTGGGAATGGCTTAGGAAGATTTGAGAAAGTATGATTATTAATATATTCCAAAAATTGGGTGAGGGGCAAATCTGTGAAAGGACTCGGTTTCTGCCTAGAAGCAGACAATTATTCCAATGTAAATTAACCTAGCTAAAGGCAATTAGCAAGTTTATAGGAGAGGGGAACTAGGACTTCCTCATATGACAGGGGAATATGGAGCAAGGGGAAAGGGTGGCAAAGCCCCTTCCCATTTAATACCCTCCCAGTGGGCAGTAACTGGTGGGAAATGAGGCCACCCTCAAGGCCCCCACACACAGGGTGCAGAGACAGGAGGATGACCTTCTGAGCACAAAATACCCTCTCTGTCTTAAATGAGATTCCAGCAATATCCTAAATGCTAGGGTAATTGGTTTTAGATTGAGAAGCTCTGGGAAGGGGGGGTGACCTTGCCCAGACAGGCCACTAAAACCCCACCCTCTCTCTCTCAGATGGGATCCCAGCAATCCACAGTGAAAGCCGGATCTCCACTTGCATGTGTTCTCCAAAACTGGGAAAAGTTTGATCCCAAAACGCTAAAGAAACCTTTTTTTTTTTTTTTTTTTTTTTCTGTACCCAAGTATGCGCTGGGGGATGGAGACACATGGCCCCGTCAGGGAGGTTTAAATTACAACACTATTTGGCAACTAGATCTATTTTTTTTAAAAGGAGGAAAGATAGATGGAAGTAGCTTATCTTCAGCTGTTCTTTAACCTTCAAGACCACCCAGATTTCTTTAAAGGTTGCAGGGTTGAAACAATTGTGGCAGCCTTGGCTACAGTAGGGTGGGGAGGGAGAGTTTAGAATTCAGTCTATCCATATGTAGTTCTTCCTTAAGGGCTGAGGTGTGAGGCTACATCACCAACTCAAACAATAGGTGCTGGCAGTCTTAGTCAATTTTTTATCCGGTAGAAGGGGAGGTCATCCTTAAGACAAAGATTACTACTGCAGGCTGCCAATTAGGTTTAACAGGGACTTGAAAAGGGAAAGACAGGGGCAAAAGCCATGAAAGAAGTCTGGCTGAGCACAGAAGCCTAGGCTCAAGTCTGTTTTAGGGGTGGAGAACAAGGGCATTCCTGGCATAAATGCCCTCAACCATGAAGCCAAAAAGGGCCTTCCGAGGCCTGGCTCACAGGGCAAGGGGGACCATTAAATGGCTGAGTGCCCCCAGTTCCAGAGAGAACTGGAATCCCCAGACCTAGGTTCCCAGTGATTCCTCCCAACTCCAACCACCTGAGTTTTAAGACTAAAGAGCCTTAGGCAATCACAGTGAGATCTTGGAGGGCAGATCTAAGGCATTGCCCTTCTTTCCCAGCCCAGGGTCCAAAAGCTTAGCTAGGGTTGGGGGGCAGCTCAAACCAGCCCCCAAACTATTTTTTTTTTTTTTTACCCAATACTCAGCCTGCAGCCTGTGGCCTCCAGGGTGACCTCCAATTCTCCCATTCTCAGTTAAACTAGAGATTTCAGCTCCTCTCAGGAAACCAACTTCTTTTTCCTTTATGCTGGTGTCACTAAAGTTATTGCTCGTTTTTTTTTTTTTTTTTTAATTTCAACCAGTCTTAGCTAAAATGTAAACTCCTAAAAAGCTGTGCAATTAGACCCCTGTGAGATGTGATTAAATAGTCATTTTCTCTTTGACAGAATTAATGTTTTAGGACACTCATAAAGTTTAATGTCATGTATTTCTGTGGTAATCTATGAGACAGTTATCCTGCAAAATTAAGGTTTTAAAGTGCTAGTGACATTTACCTAATGTCTTCAACTATTAAATTGGGGAAATACAAAATGCAATGTTTTAAAATGCTCTTAACTTCATAAGGTTTAAAGTAACACTTAAGTCCTTTAAATGGTTTTTTTAAATTGCTGGTATATGAACAACATTATTAAATGGTATTTTTTTATTTTTGGGTTTGCATGTATGTAACAACAAAAGACAGCTGTAGAGAGTCTAAAGATGTACTTCTTTATATTTTGGTAAATAAAAAAAAGGAAATTTCGTGAGACTAAGAAAGCATATTGTAAGGTTTATCCTAAGATTGTCCAAAATGGGAAAGGAAGGACCAGAATAGAAATATCAGAGGGTTAAAACAAGTTGCAGAGTGTTTGTGTTTTGTTTATTTGCATATGTGATGAAGATGGATTATTAAAAGTGTGTAGGTCTCTAATAAGCCTACCACTTATATATTCCCAAGAGAAAAGTGCTAGAGTTCAGCAGCAGGGGTGTACTATGGATAGTAAGGCTAGAGGATTACTTTTGGCAATGAAATCGGGAGACCACAAAGTCTATAATAATTCTTTAAAACTGGCCTCAAGATTGTTTACGAGAAAAGTTACAGGAGACTAAATTGTATCATACAGGGATTTGAAATTTGCTTTAGAAATTCATTCAAAAAATAGCTTGTTAAGTCCACCAGGCAAGCAATCTAGGACACATGTCCAGGTGAAGATTGGCAGCTTGGTTTCACTCATATGCCAGGGAAAACTTTTAGATCTTTTCTGGCTGGGACATAGTCCTAGATAACAATGTTACCCTGTTCTCAGGGTACCAGCAAGTTTTAAGTAAACTCCAAACAGTGCCAGAGGAAAAGGGTAAATTCTGTTTTGTCCAGGTGACCTGGTACTCATCAATTCATCTAAAATCTATTCAAATTGCCCCAAAGCCTATTTCAGGTCTCCACAGCACTAATTTCTGGATTCACGTGGCGCAAAATAAACTAAATACATCCCACTTTTGTGTTTCAGCCTAAGTCAGCAAAACAGGTTTTAATTTCTCATTTAAGTGCTATGTTTAGGTTTTCATGCTTAACCTGTATTGTGAGTGTTGTCTCATAGGTTTGAAGCTTTTAGACATCAGATGGTGGTATGAGCAGACCCAAAGAGAAACATCTATCAAAGCCCTTTGGATGGCCATAGAGACATACTCACCCATCTGACTCCCTCACCACCACCCTGCATGAATGTCACCCTAAATCTGGGGCCCCCAACTTCGTCCCTGTTCAGCTAGAAGCAGTTCATGACCGACTCGACATCCTTATTCTTCTGCTAAGGTGTACATTCATGTGATAGAAATGAGGGGAAAATTAATGGAAATTGAGCTCATGTTAAATGTTTGTAAAATTGTAAAAGTCAAAATGTATTTTCTATATTTACCTTTGGCCTGACAGGTGTCAGGAAGTTACTAGACAGAGGGGAGAATGTATCAGTATTGGGAATGGCCTAGGAAGATTTGAGAAAGTGTGATTATTAATATATTCCAAAAATTGGGTGAGGAGCAAATCTATGAAAGGACTTGGTTTCTGCCTAGAAGCAGACAGTTATTCCAATGTAAATTAACCTAGCTAAAGGCAATTAGCAAGTCTATAGGAGAGGGGAACTAGACTTCCTCATCCTCATTCTAAAGACAGGTTTAAGCCAGGCGTGGTGGCACACGCTTGTAATCCCAGCATTCGGGAGGCTGAGACCTGGAGGATCGCGGTTTGCAGACAGCCTCAGCTACTTAGTGAGGCCCTCTGCAACTCAGTGAGACCCAGTTTCAAAATAAAGAATAAAAAATAGGGCTGGGGTGTAGCTCGGAGGTCAAATGCCCCTGGGTTCCATCCCCAGACCCGCAAAATAAATAAATAAATAAATAAATAAGTAAGTAAGTAAATAAATAAATAAATAAATAAATACAGGGTTACATAATAATTGGATAATCTAGGATGGGAGGAGGGGTCGACCTTCCCTTCATGTAAGGAGACACCTTGCCACACTTTGCTGGGGGAGGAACCTTACAGGGATGTTTACTACGTCAGAATTATGTAAACAAGATGGAGGTCATGGGTATAAAAATTCCGGTCCACATGTTGTATCTTTGGTGGGGCATTCATTTGAACCACCACCACCCCCATGCCATTCTGGCATGAGGCTGTAACTATCTTCTGTATTTCTATCTTTTTAATAAACTTTAAATCTTCACCAAGAGTCTGGGCTAATGTGTATTTATCCTTAGCTCAGGACAAGAACCCACGCTTTTTTCTGTTTTTCTGGTTTTTTGTTTCTTTGGGGAGTTTTCGGGAAATTATTCCCAGGAGTCTAACAAAGATCCCTGGGGACAGTTTCTCAAACCATAACAATTTGTTCACAGTTTTTTGGAAATCCTGGGTTCAGTCCATGTGAGGCCAGGGTCTGAAGCTCAAGGCATGGCAGCAGGAAGTGGAGAGAGAGCACAAAGCTTCATTCTCACATCACGGGGGTCTGAAGCAAGAGAGCAAGCAAGCAAGGGGATTCAAAGACACAAGCACCATCCCTAAAGACGCACCTCCAGGAACCCACCTTCTCCAGCCACACCTAGGCCTAGGTTACTACCCAGGTAAATCCATTATAGTTTATCTACTGATGACATTACAGCCCTCATGACTTAACTATATCAACCATGAGCTCTTCAGGGTGAGGTAGAAGAAATAAAACATTAGGTAAAAAGGAGGTGAATTGAGAAGAAAAGAAACATATAGTTTTAAAATCTGGAAAGTTCATAATCTAACTCCATCCTGTAGAGTGTATTCTGTCTTACTTAGGCAGGAAGCCTCAATGAGCCCACACCCTTAATCATAATTGCCCCTCTACCCACCTGAAGCACCTGTGATGCCTAATAAGCAAAGAACCCATTAGGAGGGACAAGGTCAGATAACACCCAGTGCTACCCCAGCCATGTGCCCCTAGTTCCTCCCAGGACCCCTATAAAGGAAGGATCCCAAAGACCCCTGGGGCCTCTCATGCTCTCAAGCTGGCCCATCCTCTCTCTTGAATGTGTATTCTCATTTTCCTTAATAAACCTCTACCTTTTCTTTGACCAGCGTGTGCTGAAATTCTTTTCACCACAAAAGCCAAGGACCCCACGGGCTCTGGGGTGAGTTTTCCTTTAACTGGAGAACTCTTCAGGACTCTCCATGGGGTCATCGTGCTGACTCGTGACAAGGGGACATTCTGTATCTGGCCATAACACATCACATCTCTTCTTCATGTCCTCTGCCCTCTAGTCCTGCACTTTGAAAAGCAACTGCCAAACAGAGGGGCAGGCCTGGTCCTGCAGCGAAACTTAGGCTGTGGAACCAGAAAGGCCTGAGTTCAAATTATGGCTAAACTGCTTATTTGAATGAGTCTCTTATTTAACTTGTCTCTGCTTTACCCACAATGTGGTTATAACAATTGTACCTCTACTAGACAGATATTTGAAGGATTAAATGAAATTATTAATATTTAATTTCCCAGAAGAGTTTCTTACTTGAGGCAAGTATCAAATCAAAATAATTTGTCAGTGTGAAATGTTAAAATACCATTCAACAAATATCTTTATTCAGATATAATTCATATATGATAATTTATCCATTTAGAGTGCATCATTAACTCAATGATATAACCTCAGAATTGGACAGCTATTACCATGATCTAATGTGTAGCAGTACTGGGAATGGCCTAGGAAGATTTGAGAAAGCTCTAATTATTGAGATATTTCAAAAATTGGGTGAGGGAGCAAATCTGTAAAAGACTTGGTCTTGGTTTCAGTCAGGAAGCAAACAGCTATTGAAACTTAGATTGATTTAGCTAAAAGTAATTAGCAAGTCCATAGGAGAGGGGAGCTAGGACTTCCTCTTTCTTCTTTTCTTTTTGGTGGTACTGGGGTTCCTGGAAACCCTTCTTCCTCTGAGCTACACTCCCAGACCTATTTTTTATACTTTTTTTAAATTTGGAAACAGGGTCTCTTAAGCCAGCACAGCTGGCTTTGAATCTGCGCGATCCTCCTGTCTCCGCCTCTCAAGCGCAAGGATTACAAGCGTGCACCACCATGCTCGGCTGGACTTCCTCTTTCTAAAGACAGATCTACATAATAATCTAGCTAGTATGGGAGGAGGGGATTGACCCTTGTGAAAGACACCTTGGCGGGAAGTAAGGGGAGGTACCTTACAGGGACGTTTACTACGTCAGAATTACGTGAAAAAGATGGAGGTCATGTGTATAAAAAAGTCTGGTCCACGTGTTGTATCTTTGGTGAATTCGTTCGAAAAACCCCCACCCACCCTGTGCCATTTCTGAATGGCATGGGGCTGTAACTGTCTTCTTTCTTTCTTTCTTTCTTTCTTTTTTTTTTTTTTAGTGGTACTGGGGTTCCTGGAAGCCCTTCTACCTCCGGGCTACACTCCCAGCGCAGCTGGCTTCGAACCTGCGTGATCCTCCTGTCTCTGCCTCCCAAGTGGGGGGATTACAAGCGTGCGCCACCATGCCCAGCTGTCTTCTGTATTTCTATCTTTTTAATAAACTTCTTTAAATCTTCAGCAAGAGTCCAGGCTAATGTGTATTTATCCTTAGCTCAGGACAAGAACCCGCAGTTTTTCTGTTTTAGTGTTTTTTTGTGTTTTGAGGGAAATTGTGTCTGGAACCCTAACAGGGGTCCCCAGGGACAGTTTTCCCAAACCGTAACATATTCTCAAAACCGTAACATAATGTTAAAGTATTTTCATCCCATCTGGGGTGTGGTGGCGCATGCCTGTAATCCCAATACTTGGGAGGCTGAAACAGGAGGATCACCTGTTTCAAAATTTAAGAAAAGGACTAGATATATACCAGGTATGTCACATATATGATTTAGAAGTATTTTCTCCTTCTGTAGCTTGTCTTCACTCTCATGAGATTTTTTATTTTAATGTAATCCAATTTATTTATTATTTTGATTCATGTCTAAGAAACCACTAACCCAGTGTCATAGGGATTTACTCTTATATTTTTCTTTCTAGTTTGAGCTCTTATGTTTAGGCTGAATCCATTTTGAGTTAACCTCCCTGTATGATGTAAGGAAGATGACTGCCTGGGTAACCAGTCATCCCAACACCATTTGTTTAAAAGACTCTTATTTCCGTCATAGAATTATTTTGATAATTTGTAATTTTTGAAGGTTACAATGGGTTAAATGTAGACAGTTTTATGAGATACACTTTGATTTTATTGTGGTATTACAAATAAAATGAAATGTATTTTTTGTTTGTTTTGCAGTACTGGGGATGGAACCCAGGGGCATTATATCTATGAGCTACACTCCCAGCCCTATTTTTTAGCCTTTTTATGTTTCTTCTTCTTCTTCTTCTTCTTCTTCTTCTTCTTCTTCTTCTTCTTCTTCTTCTTCTTCTTCTTCTTCTTCTTCTCCTCCTCCTCCTCCTCCTCCTCCTCCTCCTCCTCCTCCTCCTCTTCCTCCTCCTCCTCCTCCTCCTTCTTTTTGTGGTACTGGGGTTCCTGGAAGCCCTTCTACCTCCGGGCTACACTCCCAGACCTATTTTATATTTTTTTATTTGGAAACGGTCTCTTAAACCAGCGTGGCTGGCTTCAAACCTGCACGATCCTCCTGTCTCTGCCTCCCAAGAGCGGGGATTACAAGCATGTGCCACCAAGCCCGGCTAGCCTTTTTATGTTTGAAACAGGGTCTGAGTTGCTAAGGGCCTCACTAAGTAGCTGAGGCTGTCTGCAAACCTTGATCCTCCAGTCTCCACCTTTTGAATGCTGGGATTACAAACGTGCAGCACCAACACACCCGGCAAATTGCATTTTTTTGTTTGGGTCCTGGGGATTAAGCCCAGGGACATCCTACCTTCGAGCTACACTCCCAGCTATTTTTTATATTTTGTTTTTAAACAGGGTCTTATTAGGTTGCTGAGAATCTCAATAAATTGCTAAACCCGGTCTCTACTCAGTGACTCCATTCTCAGCTTCCCAAGTACTGAGATTACAGGTGTGCACCCCCATGCCTGCTTGAAACCCATTTTCTAATTATGCCACCAGATGGCAGCATTCTCCATATTTTTGTCCCATTCCTGCCTAAGCCATTCCAAAAAGTGGAAACAGTCTAACCAAATATCAAATATCTTTTTCTTATCTCCTGATAAACATAAATCTCCACCCCCTCCTTTTTTTTTTTTAGATAACTTGAGTATATTTTTCTGTTCCTTGATATGGAGGAAGTAGCAGGTAAAGGACATGTTTTGGGTTCCTTGACTGACTTTGAAATAGAATTTGATGCATACACACTCAATTATAAAAGCATTACAGGTTGTAGGGCATGGTAGCGCATACATACATGTAATCTTAATACTTGGAAGGCTCAGACAGGAGAATCACAGCTTCAAGGCCAGCCTCGGCAACTTAGCAAGACCCTCTCTTGGTATACATGCAGCCATTTAAAAACTCTTCAGCCATGTCAGCTTCTCAGAAATCAGGTGACCATGACTAAGCAGAAAATAGTTTTGTAAATGTCAACCCCCACCCCTAATGGATTTTCTTGCTGTTTGTTTCCCACCCCGGGGGCCCTATAAGACCTGTGTCACCAAAGGACTGGACTGCTGCTTTCTCGTCTTGCTGGAGGCAGCCTGTTAGGTCTGCCTAACACTAAACTCTTCCCAGTTCTGGTGTTTGTGTGATATGTCCTGAGCGCCCACCCCTTTCATTGGTGCTGTGACTTGGACCCATGCTCTCCCATCGACCTTGCTTTCCCTTGGGAGATCCAAGCTGCTTTGGGACTCTGGCTCTTAGGCCCAGGACTGTCATTCCTCCTTCCTCCACTGAGCACTCTTTACAGCCACACCCAGCCCTCCAATTTACTTGGGTAACGGATCCATTGGGTTCCTCCCCAGTGAGTCTCTCTCTCTGGTCTTGGATCAGCCTTCCCAGTCTATGAAAGCCCTACTAACAGGAACCAAGACCCCTATGGGCCTTTGCCCGGAATTCAGAAAGGTCTGGGTGAGTATCCTCCTTCCTGTCTCCCTAATCCTACTCTACAGTTTGATCTGGGTCTGGGGACACCCGCTTCCAATCACTCCCACCTGCGAGCTCACCATGGGGGCGGCCCAGTCACATGCTCCCTTTTATTCTCCCGTCAGGTGCCTCCTTGCCAACCTAGTCTCTGGCTGATACCAGATTTCAAGTGAGACAAACTTACTTTCCATTATAACCAGGCTTAGCCAGCTTATGACCCAGACGGTGCCTCAAAGTGGCCGCGCAACGGCACCTTCGATCCCGCCGTTATTAGGGATCTTTATAACTCTTGCCAGCGCTCGGGAAAATGGAAACAGATTTCTTACATCCAGGCCTTCTCCTATCTTTGCTCTAGGCCTTCCCTCTGTACTTCTTGTTCCCTTGCACAACTTACGCTCACTTCCAGAGACCCCAAATATTCACCATCTGTCCCCCCCACATCCACCAATGGTCATGCTGAACCCTCTGCTTTCTCTCCCAATCTGGCAGACGATCCTCCCCCTTGCCATTCCCAAAACCCACTCCCTCCATCTCCTGCTCCTCAAGATCCCCCTCCTTTTTCCCAACGCCTCTCCCCTTCCCTTTCCTAGCCCTCAGCCCTCCTTCTTTTGTCCCTCCTTCCTTTGTGTGAAGTGGCTGGGGTGAGGGAATACTCAGGGTTTACATTTCCTTTGCCTATAATGACCTTTCCCAAATTAAAAAAAATCTTGGTTCCTTCACCTCAAACCCTACAACTTATATTAAGGAGTTCCAGTATATTACCTAGTTATAATGACCTAACCTTTCATATCTGTATCATCCTGGCTTCTACCTGAGGAGGGGAGATGAGTCTGGGATCAGGCCCACTTATATGCAGATGAGGTACACCAAACCAACCCAGCTTTCCCCTTAGGTCCCAAGGCTGTACCTGATTGAGAGTTCTGATGAGATTATAACACCCCTAACGGAATTATGAGCAGGGACAGATCCATTACATGACAACTGGCCAGCCTGAGCAAGTCCACCCACATGCAAGGTGATTAATTATGATAAACTTCATGAAATTATCCAGGACACACACACAAAAAAAAAATCTGATTTTGTATCAAGGCTCACCCAAAGCCTATTACAATATACCAGTTTAGACCCTGAGTCCTAATAGCTATAGCCTTTTATCAATTTCACCCCCTATCCTTTATCTAATTACCATGAGATTCCCATTAATTCTTCTAATTTCCGTGTACTCCTCCCTCTCTTACTCCTCCCCCAGAGACTCAATATGCTTGGTAATTTAAAATATATGCCATTGATTTCTCACCCCCCCCCATTCACTCAACTCCACCTTCCATTCTGTCTCTGGATATGCTAAACCCATTGGCATAACCTTAAACTCCTCCAGAGCCTGTGTAACTAACTACTTTGACTGGCTCAGATACATCACTGAAAGATATGATATTCATCAGTTCTACCTATGCTTTACATTTGAAAATACTGGGTCATGCAATGACAATGATTGGAAGGGGTGTGCAAGTTGGTCACGCAACTATCACTATACCTACCATTGCAAGGGAATCCCCTGTGGCCATCTTTCAAAGATCCCATATAGCCAATGAGATCATAACAAATGTATGCCCTACCTCACCTTTAATATCAAAGACTCTCGGGATGATGGGTGGGAGCGAAGAGTTGAGGAACCCATCAACTTGTATGTAGAAAGCCCAGACCCACATGGGTCCGTAAAAATTGTAAGAACTTATGATCAAGCCCCAGGTATATCCTTAGATGTTGTCATTGACCTAGTTAAAGACGCCTTGGCACAGCTTCCCAGTTTTATTTCCCAATAACCCTTCACTATCTTGGCTGCAGCTCATAAACTTCTCTCTCAGCCTACTTCACCAAGTTGTCAATCAGACCCTTCACCAAAAGGATTGTTTCATTTGCACTCCACTAAATCGATTTTCTACTACAGTGGTTATGCTTCTTAATGTCTCAATCCCTTATAATGCTTGTACTCTCACCCCATAAAAGTTAACCCATTACCTTCCCATCCCCTCCATGGGATTGGCCTGGGGCCCCTTGAGCAGTGAGTTCTAATTTCCCACGTTCCCTTAATACTACAATGAACTCCACCACTACCCCCTTTCCAGCCCACCAGGCACTCGTTTTTTATGCTCAGATACCTTAAATATGTGTATTAACACCTCTATCAAGGGCCGCTGCATTCTCATTATGCTTTCCCCCCAGCTTACTCTGTATAGCTTCCCAGAATTCTCCATTGCATCTTATCCCAACTCCTGACAAAAAAGAGCAGCTTTTCTACCCATATTAGTGGGAATCAGTTTGGCAACCTCCCTCACAACCCTAGGCCTATCAGGAGGTGCTCTAGAACGTAGATAGCCTGGCTTTAGCCATACAGTCGGAATGATTGAGTGAAGAAGTGGCCGAATCTATTGAGACATCTACTGAGGCTATTTGCATTCTCCTGAGGCTATTTGTATTCTCCACGCCCAAATTTCCTCACTTGCTGAGGTTGTCCTACAAAATAGAAGGGCCCTGGATCTCCTTATGGACTCTTTTTAAGGGAGCAATGCTGCCATTATGTTAATCAATCGGGCAAAATAGAGCAAAACATACAGACCCTCCAAGATCTGGCCTCTAAAATTCAGCAAAAGGGCTCTGGGTCCAGCCAACCTATCCAGTGTTCCTCCCTATGGAAATCTGTACTTACCTGGGTTCTCCCACTTCTAGGCCCCCTTATAGCCATTGTCTTTCTAGTACCATGCCTTTTCGAGTGCCTCCAAGAGGCAGTCCTAGAGAAGGCAAAAACCTTTACTAACTAAACGGTCAATCAGATGATGTTAGGAGAATATCACGGCTTACCCAAGGGCCCTCCAATGTAACTAATGGCCCCCTACAAGACAAGACAGTGGAATGTGAGACTACTACACCCCCTACCAGCCGGAAGGAGCTATAAGAAGAATGACCTTCACCCTTACTCCTACCCCAATGGGAACGAAAAAAAGGGGGAATACTGGCATAAGTGCAGCCATTTTAATACTTTTCAGCCATGTCAGCTTCTCAGAAATCAGGTGACCAAAGCCCGACATGGTGGCGCACACTTGTTATCCCCGCGCTTGGGAGGCTGAGACAGGAGGATCCCATAGGTTCGAAGCCAGGCTCTCAGCAACTTAGTGAGACCCTGTTTCCAAATAAAATATAAAATAGGTCTGGGAGTATAGCCCAGAGGTATAGAAAGCCTCTGGGTTCCACCCGCAGTACCACCAAAAAAAAAAAAAAAAAAGAAAGAAAGAAAGAAAAAAGAAAAGAAAGAAAGGTGACCATGACTAAGCAGAAAATAGCTAAATAACTCTGTAAATGTCAACCCCCACCCCTAACAGATTTTCCCAACATTTGTTTCCCACCCTGGGGCCCTATTAGACCTGTATCACCAAAGGACTGGGCTGCTGCTCTTGCTGGAGGCAGCCTGTCAGATCCGCCTAACATTAACTCCTCCTTCCCAATCCTGGTGTTTCTTGTCCTGAGCACCCACCCTTTTCAGCCTCAGAGATTCTAAGCAACTTCATGAAACCCTGTTTCAAAATAAAAAATTTTTAAAAAGGGTTGAGGGTGTAGTTCAGAGGCATAAAGCCCCTGGGTTCAATCTCTAATACCTCAGAATAAATTAGTGCATTATAGGGTGATTACATAAGAATGAGAAGAGTATAGTCAAGCTGTTCTCAACTGTCAATAAGCCTAATAAGAATCTATATTTCCCCGCTGGGCGTAGCTAAAACTTCTAGCATCCCTAGCACTTGGCTGACTTAATGTGGGCTTGATATAATATCAACTTGCTTTCTTTGTTAATCAAATGTACCAATTGATAATTATATATGACTTTGACTAAATAAAAATGGCTAGATGAATTATTGTGTACTAAATAATGGAGAGAAAATCAGAGTGACAGATTTGGAATCTTCTGCTTCTGGGATGCATTTTGTTGTTGTTGTTGTTGTTGTTGTTGTTGTTGTTGTTGTTGTTATTGTTATTTTGGTACTGGGATTGAACCCAGGGGCATTCTACCTCTGAGCTACACCTCCAGCCCTATCTTACTATTTTTTTATTTTGCTAAGTTACGATCTTGCTAAATTCCTCAGGGTCTTGCTAAGTCACTGTGGCTGGCCTCAAATCTACTATCCTCCTTTCTCAGCCTTACAAGTACTGAGGTTAAAGGTGCATGCTTAGGATTCATTTTAGATGCATAAAGCAAGTGCCTGCCGAGGCCCTTCCCTTCAGCCTCCATCTGCTTCAGGGCAGGCTCTCACCCTGTCTTCCTGAAGGATCCTCACTCAGTTGCTCTCTTTCTCTGACATGGACTTAGGAGTCCTCAGCTGCTCTCCTTCGGCTTCCACATTTTCCTCCTCCTGCATCTGTCGACCTCTGAACCCAGCACCAGAGCTGCCTAGATGCCCCTTCCTCCAGCATGAGTTGACCAGACTTTCCAGGGAAACTGAGGGTGGATGCAGAAAGCAGGGCACCAGGACAGCAGCCTTCCCTAGCACAGATCCGGGCAGGGCGGCCCGACCTGAAGTCTGTGTCCTTTTTCAGCACTCTGGGAGCTATTATCATCTGTCCATCAGCAGCTCCAGGGTGCAGGCAGTGATGACCTGGGAGGCTCAGGCTGCAGAGCTAGGGAAGGGTCCCCACTTTGATGTGAGGTCAGGAGGGAGCAGGAGGTGAGGGTCGGGGCGTGGGGTGAGGGGGAGCGCAGCTGGACACAATCACCTCTCCCATTGTAGGCTTCCGGGAAGATGCCAGTGTGTCTTTGTAACGTCTTTCATCTCTCTGTTCTCCGGGGCCAGTTCTCCTCCTCAAACTCTGGCCTGCTCCAGGCAATGGGGCTCCTCATCCTCAACCCTCAGCCTCCATTCTATGTCCCAAGGGGTTCCTGGTGGCCGGACCCAACTGCCCACTCGATCTGTAGTTAATCTAGAGGGACATGTGGTAATCATTTCATGCTTGAAACGCTCAGTTCTGAGTCAGAGAGGAGGACTTCCACCTTGAAGGCTGCTGGGAGCCCGGTGCTGGGAGGGGCTTCAGAAGTCTTGGAGCTCTACCTGCGAGAGGAGGCAGGATCCTTCATCTCTGCTCCTAAGAAATATCTGCGGGGCCTGATCTTACACACCTGTAACTGCAAGGAACTTGCAGACCACTGACATTCCCATCCTGGATGTTGCAGAAGAGAGGATGAGAGGGACAGAGGAAGGGAGGTGGATGACAGAGGGACAGACAGACAGGGAGTCACCAGGGCTGCCACAAGTTTCTTGCAGTCCTGGACACATACACACACACACACACACACACACACACCCTCCTTGGGCCAGGCCTGAGAGTCTGCCAGCTCATCCTGGCTCAGCTAGGGAGTCTGGCTTTTTTCCTGTCTAAAGTTACAGAATTTTCCAGAAGTTTCCCTGTTTTTTTCTTAATTCTGGAGTTATAAACCAGATATTGCATATCCCCCCTATTTCTCAGGCCTAGGGAAGAAAAGCCAAGAAGGGAAGACAGCAAGAGAGTTTGAAGGATCTGCAGTCGCAGAGCAAACCGGCTCTTCCTTTTCTTTCTCCTCCCACACAAGACCCAGAAAGCTAATAGCAATGGTAACTTTGCTATTCAATGCTCGATGCCCATGAGGAGCCTCTTAGATGTACTCACTTATTTAAAACTTCCTTTGTGAGGAATATACTGTTCTTTCCCATTTTCATTTCCATTTTACAAAAGAGGAACACGAAACCCAGAGGAATCGATCGATTCCTGAGGTCACATCCATACGCAACAGAACTAGGTTCTGACCTGGGTCTTGTCTCACTCCGGAGCCTGTGCTCTTCACCTGCATTTCTGCAATGGTGCTGGTGTCTCACAGAAAAACCAGGACGTTCCAGATGTCCTCTTCCCAGCCCTTCTGGATTCCAACCAGGGATAAGCAGAAGCCAGAAAGAACAGAGTAAGGTGAGTACCCAGGATGGGAAGAACAGCTGTCTCATCACAGCGGGGCCAGCCAGCTGGGTTCTGGTGTTCATTCTGCCACCAGTGGGCCTTGTCTCTTTCTCTGGACCTCAAGTTCTTACCTGGAAAAGGAACGAATGAGAGTCTCTGATCCCAGCCTCTAGATGTGACAGTTCCCAAGGTTCCTTCTGGTTTCAGACCTGCTGGGGCTGTTATAACAAACTACCACAGACCAGGCAGCTTAAATAGCAAAAATTGATACCTTACAGTTCTGGAGACTGCAAGTCTGATGTCCTGGCGTTGGCAGGGCTGGTTTCTCCTGAAGTCTCTCCCTGGCTTGGAGATCGTGCCTTCTCCCGTGTGCTCACTCGGTCACCCCTCTGTGCTGGTGAGTGTATTGGTGTCCTGAGCTCCTCTTCTTGTAAGGACTCCAGGTGGGTTGGATTATTAGGGTCACTCTAGTGGCCTCGTGCCTGTTTTTTGGCTACTAAAAATTGAACCCAGGGGCACTTTGCCTCTGAGCTCCAACCCCAATCCTCTTTATTTTTAAATTTTGAAACAGGGTCTAAGCTGCTGAGGACCTCATTAAATTGCTGATGCTAGCCTTGAACTTGTGATCCTCCTGTCTCAGCCTCCTAAGTCCTGGGATTATAGGCATATGCCATTACACACAGCTTGAAAGTTGCTTCTAAACACCATCATGGTACATGTGTACAAGATTTTCACACACGGTACAGTGCGACAAGATCTTTGCTTTTCTTCCCCAAATGGATTTCAAAAACAATACAGATCAGTTCAAATTAGAATTTAGGCTAGTGGCTTCATTTCAACATAATCACCTTTTGAAAGGGCCCTATCTCCAAAGACAATCACAGCCTGAGACACCAGGGGTTAGAGCTTCTACACATGGATTCCAGGGAGACACAGGTTAGCCCCTGACATTACCATCCATGCCGGAGGAAGAGGAGGAGGAGGGTGACAACGGCTAGCTTCCGTTGGACACCTCCAACATGCCAGGCATGGGCCATGCACTTTGTCTGCCTGCCTTGTTAAACCTTCACTGCAGGTCAAGAAGAAGTTTGGGCGATGAGGAAACCGAGTTGGGCAAATAGCCCATGCGCTGGCAGCTGGGAAGTGATGAGCTGAGATGGGACCTACACTTTCACCCACTGCCTGTGTTGCCCCTGTTAGAGAGGCAGTCTAAGACCCCCCACCAATCTTCCTATAGAGAGGAGGCAGGTCTCTGGGTTGGGCCCTTTGGGACTCTGTTTTTCTAGAGTCCTGAAATGCAGGGAAGCCCTGGTGAGGATATTCTGCTACAGTTTGGGGACAAAGTGGAAAAGAAAACAAGGAAGGGAATCAGCGCCTCCTGACTGTGCAGAGAGCAGAGCTCCAGGCTGGATGCATGGTGGCCTTGACTGGGAGAGGCCAGACACTGCCCACACAGCCCCAGTGAGGATCCCCCAAACCAGGTTAGGAGATGGCCCTGAGAATGGGAACTAAAGAAGGAGCAGGAGCCCAGGATCCCGGCGGGGAGCAGGCAGAGGACCTGAGACCCCGGCCTGGAGGGGGAGTGTATAGCATGGCCCCCAGCTCCTGCAGGCCCAGGTTCCTTGAGATGTGTGGGGTGGGCTGCCGGCATGAAGCCAGCCCTCTTTGTTTCCTCCTTTGGGGTCAGAAGCCCAGGACTCCGGGGAAGCCCTAAGTCTGTCATCAGTTTCTTTCCTTGTCTTCAAATGGGAGGCAGGCAGGAAGGCTGAGGTCGCCCAGTGTTGGCACTTTTCTTCCATTCTTCCTCAGCAGCCAGCGTCACTCATCCCTGGGCAATTTAGTTGCCATCGGCACCTGCTATTTGGTGCGGGGAGAGGGGAAGGGAGGTCACAGTGGGAAAGAGGGCAGAGGGGACACCAGGGGTTTTGTTCCCTGTGCCCACCTCCTAGGAGGGAGGGTGTGGGCCCAGGAACTCTCTGGCAGGCAGTCCTGTGTCAAGGCAGGGAATTAAGCTGTCCTCACCTCCCCAGCAAGAATGAGGCCTGAGGGCTGTGATAAGAGCTGTCAGTGCTAGTGTCCCATCCCAGTAATTACTGAAAAGCACAGCCCAGGACACCTGGGAAAGACCGGCCCAGGAGACCAGGTCCAGGGCAGCTGGGGGAGGGGCAGCTGAAACACAGCCACCTTTGTGCACACCTGGCCACTGGCCACTTCCTGCCCAAGGGACGCCATCCTTGTCCTGCCTCCCCTGCCTGGACTTTGTGAGACTTGGGACCCGGGCTCACAATGTGTAACCCCCAACACTCACCCAGGGACCTGTACTGAGCTTCACTAGAAAGCTTGGCCTGGACGAGACTCCAGGGTCTTTCTTCATTTCAGGAAGCCCACAGAGAGGACAGGAGCAAGCTTCAGAATAACGCAGGTGACAGCAGATAACTTGGTGTCGATGAGGCTCCTGCTGTCGTCTCCTGGGCCCCAACCAAAGAGAAGCAGAAATTACTGTGCCTTTGTGCCTTCCCCTGCCTTTGTGTCCTTCTGGGCTCCAGGGGCCCTGCCTTCTGTCTTAGGAGGAAGTTCTGGAGACCAGGGTTCTAGATCCCCAGGCTCCAGCCCAGTTCATTCCCAAACAGGGTCAGGTGGCTGGGGCAGTGCGGGCCAGCGTGATGGCTGGCCAGCTGCAGCCGGCCTCCCTCCCCAGCCTGCTCACTTATTAGCAGCTTGTGCATGGTCTCAGCAGTAAAACCCACATCTGCAACTGCTCTCCGCCTCCTCTAATTGCCTCGTTATTTTAAGAAAAGTCCTCTATCCCCAGTTCTCCTGTTCTGTCTCTTCCTGCTGGCTTGTCCTGAAATCATCCTGAATGGGCCCCAGGCCAGGCTTTGGGGTACTGCTGGAAGGGGCGGGGGGCGTTTCTCCCCAGCTTTGCTGTCTCTAGGAAAAGAGAGAAGCCCTGGTGGACCTGGCACAGCTCTGGTGCCTGGAAGTGCCTCCACGAATTCAGGTGGGTCCCTTGGACACAGAAGGACCTTGGCCTCTCTGTGTTGAGTGTCTGGGACCAGGGAGAGGCAGAAGGATCAGACATTATTAAGACATTATTAATAAGACATTATTAAGTCTGCACCCAGAGACTTGCTATCTGGTCAAAAAGACAGAAATGAAGCAGGGAACCTATCAGTGGGGTATGGCTTGGAGTTTTCTTTGTTTTGTTGTACTGGGGATTGAACCCAGGGGCATTCTATCTCTGAGCCACACCTCCAGCACTCCTCTTTTTTATTATTTGTTTAATTTGTGGCACTGGAGATTGAGTCTAGAGACATTCTATCTCTGAGATATACCCCCAGCCTTATTTTATTTTTTATTTTGAAACAGGGTAACACTAAGTTGCAAGAGCCCAAGTTGCTAAGGCTGACTGTGAGCCTGAGATCCTCCCATCTCAGCCTCCCAAGGCTGGGATTACAGGCATGTGCCACCATGACCAGCTTAGAGTGGTCTTATTGGTTTGCCCCCAACCATTCCCCTGGGGTCCTAGGCTCAGGGCTGTGCAGTGGCAGATACCCTGGAGACTTGGTAAGCAAGTCTGAGTTTCAGATGCCTTGTAGATGTGCACAGGGTGCTGACCCTCTAAGAAGATGCAGTTCAGCCTGGGAGGGGAGACAGGCCTTACAGGGTGCAGAAACATTTTCTGGAAGGAGAGGAAGGGTGGTATGGTATATAGATGGGCCCCAAAGTGGTTTGTTGTCAGTGCAACAAGGTGTTCGGGCAGGAAGAGACACAGCTGTAGAGGAAGCAAGGTCCTGGAAAACCAGGCTAGTGGGCTGGGACTCTGGCCCTCATGAGGGAGGCAGGAGGGCAGTGCTGGGGAGGCCCAGGGAGGTAGAGGGTAGCTGTGCACGTGGCTCTTAGTGGTTCTGAGCCATGGGACAGACACCAGGGGCCTGAGTCCTCTAGATTCCGTTTGTGGCTAGTGACTAAAGGACCAGTCTCCAAGCAGCAGGTGAGCCCAGCCTCTCTTGAGTCTGGGGTCTCCACTCAGCAGGCTATGTGTTGTCAGTCCTGGAAAGAGCCTAGGAGGTCTGCTGGGCCAGCAGCTCTTAGATCCTTTATTTGTTTGTTTGTTTGTTTTTTAACAACTGGGTCTTTGTACTTCTCAGCTGTTTCTCCCTTTCATTCCTGGCCGGGCACAGGCTTACTCTGTGCCCAGCACCGGCTCTGCGAACCTTCTCACCAGTCTGGACCTCAGACAGGAGGTGGAAGACTTGGAGCTGCCTCTAGAGATCCAGCCAGAAGAATGAGGGAGGGAGAAGGCACACTCCTCTTTCTCTCCCCCAGGATCCATCCAATCAAGAATCGGCACAGCTGGACCAGGCTCCAAAACATGCCCCGCAGACCCACCATCCTTGTCTGCCTCAGTTGCATCCCCGCCGGAGTCTCTGCCTCCCTCTCAGTACTTCTTGGTGTTCCTCCTGCTTCTCCTGCACGTGTTCTCTGGCGGCCTGCTGCATTCTGTTTAGATCTTAGCCTCTCCCCTTCATCGCTGCACCCGTCTCTCCCCTGCTCAGTTTTCCTTTGTGGCAATTCCCTTTCCCCATCTGGCTGGCAGCTTGGGCCTGGTCCTCTCTCCAGCCTCCCGTTCACCAGGAGAACCCTCTTAGGGGAGGCTCTGACAGCCTCCAAGGCACAGGGTGCTGATGGGGGTGCCCCCACAAAACCTCCGAGGGAGGTAAGGTCACACAGGCCGAGGTACGTGGGTGGCACAGCAGGGCCTCCTCAGAAACACCCAAAATCTCATTTGTCTCACTAGTCCCCACCAGAGGGATACACTTTACAGAAACCTGGGGGCAATGGCACCCTTTTCTCTGCATGAGAGCTGAGGCTCTGTGGGGCTGGGGTGTGCTTTGGCCCCTGATCTGGCTCCACCAGTCCCCACCAAACAAACACAGAATCTAGGGACAAACTGAGCTAGAACCCTTGCCTCCCTTCCACAGGGCCACCTCCCTGTACGCCTCTGGCCAGAATGCTGAGACCCCCACCACCCCAGGGTGGCACCAGCGCTCCTGCTGTGGAGAGCCAGGCAGGTTTGGGAGGAGAAGGGCATTTCTGTGCACCGATATCCCACGGAGTGACCTGCAGGATGAGTTTATCTTTTTGGTGCTAGGGATTGAATCAGGGGTGTTTTACTTCTGAGCTACACTCCTAGCCTTTCCTCCTCCTCCTCCTCCTCCTCCTCTTCCTCTTCCTCTTCTTCCTCCTCCTCCTCCTTATCCTTTTTCATTGGACCCAGGGGCATCCTACCTCTGAGCTATACCCCCAGCTTTATTTTATTTATTTATTTATTTATTTATTTATTTATTTATTTATTTATTTAGAAACAGGGTCTCACTAGGTTGCAGAGGGCCTCACTAAGTTGCTGTGGCTGGCTGCAAACCTGTGACCCTTCTGTCTTAGCTTTCAAAGTACTGGAATTACACAGGTGTGCACCACCATGACTGCCAACTTTCCTTTTTTTTTTTTTTTTGAAACAGGTTCTTGCTAAGTTGCTAAGGGCCTCATTAGATTGCTGAGGTTGGCCTCAAACATGTGATCCTTCTGTCTCAGACTCCCAAGTATTGGGATTCCAGGTGTGTGCCAGCACGCCCTGCTTGCAGGATAACTTTAGAGTTGGGGTCCTTCGATGGCTCATAAAGTGGTGTGAAGACTAAAATCTACTCCTGCCGTGACCCTGCCTAGAGCACCTCTGTGGCCTCAAGTGCCCTTAGCAGGAGTTTGGAGGCCTCCTGGGTCCTGTGTGTGTCCCACTGTCCTCTCTCAGGCCTTGCCTGACTTTCTCAGTCACTGTCATTCACAGTGAGACACCCCAGCGGGCCATCTCCTGTCCTCCCACAGGGCAGGCCCCTTTCAAACTCATAGGCTTGCACACCTCGTGGCTTTTCTCTACACTGTGGTCCCTAGCTCAGAGAGTCGGCTCCACAGCTGCTCCGGACGCTAGCTCCTTCCACCTGACCACCAGCCCCACAGACCTTCATGTAGCTGTCATGATTGCAGTAATGTTTTCATGAAGCTCTGATCCCTATTAGACACTGCCCTCAAGGGTTCAGGGAGACCTATTTACTGAATATCCACAAGTAAACTAGGTTTTTTTTTTATGTGGTCCACCTCATTTAATCATCAAATCTTCTTTCATTAAGGAGGTGAGAAGGAAATCCATGCAGGGCACACAGCAAAGTGGCTCCCTGGGTGTGCAACTTTCCTGCCCTCCAGGACTCTGCCTGAAGGCTAAGGGCCGATTATCCAAGTGCAAGTTGCAAGGTGGATGCCATGGTGCATATCTGTCATTTCAATACTTGGGAGGAGGAGACAAGAGGATCACAGGTTCAAGGCCAGCCTAGTTTCAAAATGAGAAAACAGGCAGGCATGGCAGCAGGCCTTGGAGGCAGTCAGAAGCTCCCCTAAGAAGGTTCTCCTGGTGAAAGGGAGGCTGCAGAGAGGCCTGGGCTCAAGCTGCCACCCAGATGGGGGAAGGGAATTGCAACAAAGGATGGGGGTGGCTGTCCAGGGCCAGAGAGAAAACTGAGCAGGGAATAGACAGCAATGGAGGGGAGAGGCTAAGATCTAAACAGAATGCAGTAGGCACGTCTCAGAGAATACATGCTGGAGAAGCATGGTGGCACACGCTTGTAATCCCAGTACTCGGGAGGCTGAGACAGGAAGATCACGGGTTCCAGACCAGTCTTAGCAATTTAGCAACACCCTCAGCAACTTAGCAAGACCCTGTTTCAAAATGAAAAATACAAAGGGCTGAGGTGTAGGTCGGAGGGAGAACACCCCTGGTTCAATCTCCAGAACCAAGAAACAAAACAAAACAAACCAGGTACAAGTTACGCTGTGCTTGTTCAAATGACAGCTTTATGAATTTGCAAATGCCTGAGTTTAACAATCATTTGCTGAGTGCATTCTCTAGGCCAGCCAGGCACTGGGCAAATTTGGAGGGAGTGACGGTCTTGCCAAAGAGGGTGTGGGCAGACGCGGCCAGGAAGGTAGCTGTCTGCCCCTGGACCCCTGGTTCTCCAACCTGCTTTCAGTAGCTAGGGGGCTGGCGGAGGAGCTGGGTGTGGGCTGTGAGGGGTGGGCTGTGGGGTGAGGGTGGGTGAGGTGGAAAGAGCTGGGGTTTAATGAGGTGACTGCCACTTGTAAATGAACAGGAGGCGGAGCAGCTGGTCTGAACTCTGCCCTCTCCTGTCTGTCTGGCCTTTCATCAGGAGCTTTATGAGCAGCACTGGGGAGGCCCACCACAGCCTGGGGAGGCAAGCAGTGCAGAGGACGGGAGGGGGCATAGGCTGGGGCCTGACGGGTCTCCTGCACCTTTGCTGCCCCATGCAGGACTTTTGGGTGCAGCCGGACTTGAGAAACAGTGCTCAGCACTCTAGATTGCAAGCCTGGAGACCTCTACAGAAGCACTCCATCCCTGGTGTTTCTGGTTCTGTGGGTTGGGTTCTGGTTTGGAAATCTATAATTTTATATTATTATTATTCAGTACTGGGAATTGAACCTAGGTGTAGTCTACCTCCAAGCTATACCCCCAGCCTTATTTATTTATTTATTTATTTATTTATTTATTTATTTATTTATTTGGTTCTGCGGATTAAACTCAGGGGCATTCTACCTCTGAGCTATACCTCAGCCCTATTTTTTGGGGGGGGTATGTAAAGTTTTAATTGCACGGCTCTCCCGGGGATCAGGGCGAGGCACCGTGGGGCCCGCGCGCCTGTCCGAACTATTTTTATTTTTATTTTGAAACAGGGTCTTGCTAGGTTGATGAGAATCTCATTATTTGCACAGCACTTCCAAGTACTGTGATAATAAGCATGCACCACCACACCCTGCTTTTTTTATTCTTTAATTTTTATTTTTGGTACTGGGGATTGAACCCAGGGAAATTCTACCTCCAAGCTATACCCCCAGCCCAATCTTATTTTTGTTTTGAAATGGTCTTGCTAGATTGATGAGAGTCTCATTATTTGCTGAGGCTACCCTCAAACCTACAATTCTCCTGTCTCAGCCTCCCATGTAGTGGCATTACAAGGGTGTAGTACCACGTCTGGCTTTATTTTTTATTTCAAAACAGGGTCTTGCTAAGTTACTGAGGGCCTTGCTAATTGCTGAAGCTGGCCTTAAACCTGCAATCCTCCTGTCTCCCAAGTACTGGGGAGTATAGGAATGTGCCACCACGCCTAGGTAGTAATCTATAATTGTAAAAAGTGCCCATTGGTGACTTTTCAAACCATTTGAATTTAGCAGCCAATCTCTAAGAACAGAGTAATATCAACTGATACTGAGCTCATCAGTTAACTGGGTATCTGAAAATCCTCACTGCATTGCTGAGGATCCCAGTGCCAGACACTGTGCTCATGAGCTGTCTAGAACCCTGCTCCATGATGGAACACAGATTTCAAATGAGCCAGAGAGCAGATAACTGGCCCAAGGGAAACAGAGCTGAGATTTGGAAATGGTCCTATTGGACCCCAGAAGTTCTATTGTCGCCAGGTATGAGGGTGCACACCTATAATCCTAGTACTTGGGAGGCTGAGACGGGCATTGCAGGTTCGAGTTCAGCCTCAACAACTTAGTGAGACTCTTAGCAAGTTAGTGAGATCCTATTTCAAAATAAAAAATAAAAAAAAGGGCTGGAGTTGTAGCTCAGAGGTAAAAACAAACAAAACACCCCTGGATTCAATCTCTAGTAGTGTGAGCACACACACACAAATAAGTAAATAAAATAAGGCTGGGGATATGATTCAGAAGTAGAATGCCCCTAGGTTTAATCCTCCCCCCCCCCCCCCCGAAGAAGTTCTATGGTCACGCAAATATTATCTCCTGGGGTTTATAGGCCTTATGTAAAGGTAGCCATTAACATCCAGATATCCCGCTTAGGTGACCCAGGAGTGGCTGTCTCCTTCCATCCTAAAGGTGGTTGGGATACTGTGATTAAAGACTGCCCTATGACACCTGTCTGACTTGTTGGTGATGGCATCGCCTACAGGGCACCGGCCTGGTATCAAGTGTTTAACAAATGTTTGTCAGGTGGGTAGTAAATATTGTCAGGCTGAAAAAAAGTAAAAGGATCCTCAATCCGAAGTCTCAGGGAACTCCATCTTCACTGTACACCCTTGCATACAACAAAAGAGTATTTCCCTTCATTTTGAAGCAGAGGAAATGGGTGTGGCTAAAGGGGCTATGATAGGGTTAGTAGGGATAGTAGGAGAGAAGAGCAGCTCTGCCCACAGAAGATGACATTCCTTTTCTCTGCCTGGCAACCTTCTTCCTGACCCACGTGGGTGAGTTTCAGTGGGGTCTGCCCTTCTTGGTCTCAGGAGATGCCACACCCCGAGGCCTGGGGTCCGTGGGGTTCACAGCCTTATGCAATGAGTCAGAAGTTTAGCTTAAGCCGGGCGTGGTGGCACACGCTTGTAATCCCCGCGCTTGGGAGGCTGAGACAGGAGGATCACACAGAGTTCGAAGCCAGCCTCAGCTACTTAGTGAGCCTCTCAGCAACTTAGTGAGACTCTGTTTCCAAATAAAAATATAAAATAGGTCTGGAAGTATAGTCCGGAAGTAGAGCACCTATGGGGTTCACCCTCAGCACTATAACAAATAAATTAATTAATTAAGTAATTAAAAATAATAAAAGAAGTTTAGCCTAATGTTGCCAGTGCTTCATTCAAAAATTACTTATTGGAAAGGATTATTTACCAGTCACCTAATCCATGCCAGGTGCTAGTGATATAAAATAGGAAAGACAGGGTTTGTGGTTTTGAAGGAAGAGAGAGGCCTGGGAGGTGATGGAGGGTAGCGGGGGCTAATGAAGAGCGTCACCATTGTTTTTATTTTTATATTTTGTAGTACTAGAGATTGAACCCAGGGGTTGTTCGCCACTGAGCTATACCCCCAATCCTTTTTATTTTTTATTTTGAAACAGTGTCTCGCTTAATTGCTGAGGCTGGCCTTGAACCTGTGATCTTCCTGTCTCAGCCTCCTGAGTACTGGAATTACAGGTGTGTACACCTGGACAGAGAGCAATAGTGCAGATGAGGTTACCACGGAGGGGAAACGTCTGGGAAGAGCAAGAGCCTTGAGACCCCGGGCTGTGGTCAGAGCTCTGGGTGAGCCGCTGCGAACACAACACAGCTGAGCAGAAGATTAAATAAACAGGCTGAAATGGAATGTGGTCCTGAAGGAGAAGTGGGCGGAGGCCCCCTCCCACCTGGGGCCATCGAGGAACCAGGAACGGAGGGAGGTTCCAAGCCACTTTGCAAAGGATGCCGCCCAACCTTCAGGCCCTGCTCCAGCTCAGCTTGAGAACAGGGGTTCTTTTCTGTGGTTTGGACCTTTTGGAGAATCTGAGGAAGCTGCAGGCCTAAGAAAATGTTCAAACACTCTTATGCATACTATCTTGTTATCAGAGGAGTTGTGGGCCCCAAGTTAAGAATATTTCCTGGGAAATGAGGTTCTGTTTGTCTTTTTCTTTCTCTTCTTAACAGCTTTATTGAGAATTCATAATACTATAAAACTTACCCATGTAAAGTGTGCAGTTTAACCTGGGCATGGTGGCACATACCTCTACTCCCAGTACCTGGGAGGCTGAGACAGGAGGATTGCAGGTTCTAGGCCAGCCTTAGCAACTTAGTCAGATACTGTTTCAAAATGTAAAATAAAAAGGGCTGAGGGTATAGCTTGGAGGTAGGATGCCCCTAGGTTCAATACTCGGTTCCATAAATAAATAAATAAATAAATAGTGTGATTTTGTGCGTTTAGTAGTATATTCATGGAATTATGCAACCATCACCACAATCAATTTTAAAATATTTTCAGCCGGGCGTGGTGGCGCACGCTTGTAATCCCCGCGCTTGTGAGGCAGAGACAGGAGGATCGCGCAGGTTGGAAGTCAGGCGCATGCGCTGGCTTAAGAGATCCTGTTTCCAAATAAAAATACAAAATAGGTGTCTGGGAGTGGAGCCCGGAGGTAGAAGGGCTTCCAGAAACCCCAGTACCACCAAAAAAAAAAAAAAAAATTTTTTTCAATACCCCTAAAAGAAACTCTGTACTCCTTAGCCATCATCCCAATCCTTCTGTTCTTTTCATTTTTAGGAAATCATTAATCTCCTTTTATTTCTAAAAATTAGCCTATTCTGCCAGATGTGTTGGCACATGCCTGTAATCTCAGGATTTGGGAGGGTGGGATAGGAGGATCGCAGCAACTCAGTGAGGCTCTTAGCAACTTAGCAAGAGCCTGTTTTCAAATAAATAATTAGGGCTGGGGTGTGGCTCAGAAAATGGCCCTGGGCTCAATCCCCAACACCACACACACACACACACACACACACACACACACTTATTCTATTGTGGATATTTTGTATAAATGGAATCATATAACATGTGGTCCTTTTTTGGAACACAGGGACATTCTACGTCTGAGCTACACCCCCAGCCCTATTTTTAAATTTATTATTATTATTATTATTATTATTATTATTAGTAGTAGTAGTAGTAGTAGTAATACTGGGGTTCCTGGAAGCCCTTCTACCTGTGGGCTACACTGCCAGACCTATTTTTACATTTTTATTTGGACACAGGGTCTTCTAAGCCAGCGTGCGCGGCTGGCTTCGAACCTGCGCGATCCTCCTGTCTCTGCCTCCCAAGCGCGGGGATTACAAGCATGCGCCACCATGCCCGGCTCCCAGCCCTATATTTTTATTCTTTATTTTGAAACCGGGTCTCACTGAGTTGCGGAGGGCCTCACTAAGTAGCTGAGGCTGTCCGCGAACCTCGATCCTCCAGGTCTCAACCTCCCAAATGCTGGGATCACAAGCGTGCGCCACCACGCCCGGCTCAACGTGTGGTCCTTTTAAACTGGCTGCGTTTGCTTAACTTAATGTTTTCAAGGCTCATCTATAATGTAACATGTATCAGTGCTTCATTTCTTTTTACTGTTGAATAATATTCCATTGAATGACTATGCCAAATTTTTGCTTATTCATTCCTTTGGAATGTAGAAATGAATGGACATTTGGGTAGATTCTACTCTTTGACTTTTATGAGTCATGCTGCTTTAAATACTCATGTATATGTTTTTGCATGAGTACGTATTTTTTTTCCTCTTGGGTTTAGGAGTAGAATTACTGGGTCATATAGTAATTATGTTCTGTCCTGGAAGAACGGCAAATCATTTTCTGCAGGGGTTGTTAACCTTCCATGTTCTTCCCAGCAGCACATCAGTTACCATTTCTCTACATCTTTGCCAACATTTGTTGTTATTTGTCTTTTTAAAATATTATAGACAGCAAGCTAGGTGTGGTGACACACACTTGTAAGCCCGGTACTTGGGAGGCAGAGACAGGAGGACTGCGTTTTTGAGGATAGTCTTGGAAACTTAGGGAGACCCTCAGCAACTTAGCAAGACCTTGTTTAAAAAAAGATTAAAAGGGCTGGAATATAGCTCAAAGGTAGAATTCCCCTGCATTCAATCCCACCTAACAAACAATAAAAACAACAACAATATTTTATATATCCTAGTAGTTATCAAGGGCTATCTCATTGCAGTTTTGGTTTGAATTTTTATGATTTCCCGTGATGCTGAGAATCCTTTCATTTGCTTATTGGCCATGCATATTTCCCCTCTGGAGAAACGTCTATTCAGATTCTTGGCTTGTTTCAAAATTGGATTATTTGAGCCAGGCACGGTGGCACATGCTTGTAATCCCAGCATTTGGGAAGCTGAGACAGGAGGATCCAGTTCATGGCCAGCCAGAATGCCTCTGGGTTCCATCTTCAGTACCACAAAAAAATTTTGGGTTGTCTTTTTATTATTGAATTGCAAGAGTCCCTTATATATAAGTTCTTTATCAAATATATAATTGACAAAATGTATTTGCATTCTGTGGGTGTAGTTTCACTTTCTTGATGCTGTTCTTTGAAGCACAAAGGTTTTTATTTTACTATTTATGTCTTTTCCTTTTGTTGCTTGTGCTTTCAGTGTTAGATCTAAGAAAATGTGTAAGTCAAGATTACAAATATTAAGCCGGGCGTAGTGGCACACGCTTGTAATCCCAGCATTTGGGAGGATGAGACCGGAGGATCATGGTTCGCAGACAGCCTCAGCTACTTAGTGAGGCCCTCTGCAACTCAGTGAGACCCGGTTTCAAAATAAAGAATAAGAAATAGGGCAGGAGGTGTAGCTCGGAGGTCGAATGCCCCTGGGTTCAATCACCAGACCTGCAAGAAAAAAAAAAAAAGATTACAAATATTGAGCCGGGTGTGGTGGTGCACGCTTATAATCCCAGCACTAGGGAGGTGGAGACAGGAGGATCATGGTTTGAGGCCAGCCTCAGCTACTACTTAGTGAGTCAAAATAAAGAATAAAAATAGGGCTGGGGGTGTAGCTCAAAGGTACAATGCCCCTAGGTTCCATCCCCAGTACAGAAAAGGAAAAAAAAAAGATTACAAATATTTATGCTTTCTTCTAAGAATTCTCTGATTTCTTCTAAGAGTGTTATAGTTTTAGCTGTTACATTTAAGAGAGTTAATTTTTGTATATGGTGTAAGGTAAGGGGTCCAACTTCATTGGTTAGCATGTGACTATCTAGTGGTCCCAGCACCATGTGTTGAAAAGCTCCCTTTCTCTTTATATCTTCTTCTTCCTCTCCTACCCAAGAGCATTGATTAGCCATGTGCCTTTGGCCAACTGGTGTCTGAGAGTCCTCATCTTTTCATCTTTAAAAATATGGTCAGGCATGGTGGTACATAGCTGTATCTCAGTACTTGGGAGGCTGAGCTAGGAGGCTCTTAGGTCCAAGACCAGCTTCCATAACTTAGCAAGGTTCTGTTTCAAAATGAAAAATAAAAAGGGCTGGAGGTGTAGCTCAGAGGTAGAACTCCGCTGGGTTCCATCTCCAATATCACACAAACATAAAAGCTATGAAATAGACGACAACCCGCTCTGCTTTCTGACACTTCTGCTCCTCAGGGTTTGTTGTGAACTCCCTTGGAGATGTGACCCCTTCCACTTTTAACTCTTTTGTACCCTTCCGCAGCAGTGGAGCTTCCTTTTATACTTTGTCTTGAGTGGCTCAGGCATGAGGACAGGCAGCTTTTTGCCTTCTTCCAATCCCCAGCATCGCTAATACATTAGGACTTCTCTAGGCTCAGGAGCACCTTTGCTGGACTAAAACATCTTTTCTATGAGTGACAGGGTTTTTCTTTTTTCTATGAATAAGATAACTTTTCTTTGTTCAGGGAGACAATGAGAGGTAAGTGGTGCAGGTAGAGGCACTGGCTTTTTAGAATCTGGAGGTAGACTTGGAGATTCCTTGGGCTAGGATTCCTCTATTCACCTTGTCTTAGTCCTCCCCTTCACCCACTCCATCAGCCAATCAATTACTCAGATCATTTCCACCACTTACTATGAGCTATTCAGTAACATGCCTAGGCCTGTGGGGCCTCTGAACTTATGGCTTGGAGGTGGAGGATCACTTCCAAGTGCCTGGCTTATCTCTAGGCAGGAGACCTGGAACTTCTCTCTCTTAGGATGTTTTCAGGTGACAGCAAGGTTGGAGCTGGGTGGTGGGTAGGCAGGGGCCCTTTTGTCTTTCTACTGACTATGGGACTTGCCCAAGCCACTTAATCTCTCTGAGCCTCAGTTTCCTTATTCATATAAGGATACCATGATTAACCTCCTCATAGGTGTTGCGAGGATTAACAGTTTCTGTAAAGCTTGTGAATCAGAATAATATTCTACACAATCACCTAGATGCTGGCTGTGTCTCTCAGGACACTGGTTCTTTCTGTCAATGTGTGTGAGGCGGTATCATCTCATCCTGAGATGCCACCACTCTGAAGTTCACTCCCAGCATACATGTCCTTTGGATGTAAGCCAGTCTGGCTATGACACCTGTCTCCACGTTGCCTGTCAAGGCTCAGTGAATGCTCTCATGGTGCCCCCTCAGTGGCAGACAGCCCCTAGAGTGACTTCCAGTGATTCCCATCTGCCAATATTCTTACCTTGTGAAGTCCCCTCCTCTTGAGTACGGGTGGGACCTTGACTTAATTTCTAATAAATAGGATAGGATGAAGGGGACGGGATGTCACTTCTTTACTTACTAAGATTGTGACTTACCTCTTGCCAGCAGAGGCTTTCTATTGCCTTCTTGGGTTGCACACCTTTTTTGGTGAATGTGGGGATACCGAGGATAGAATCCAGGGACATTCTACCTCTGAGCTACGCCCCCAGTGCTATTTTTTATTTTGAAATAAGATCTTACTAAGTTGAGGAGGTCTGGCGAAATTGCCGAGGCTGGCCTAAAATCTGCAATCCTCCTGTCTCTGCCTCCCAAATGTTGGGATTACAGGTGTGTACCACCATACCCAGCTTGGTTTGCACACTTTGATGAGGAAGTGAACATTCTGGAGAGTTCCACATGGCAAGAAACTGAGGGCTGCCTTAGCCTTGCTTCACTTGAGCAATTAAATCCTCCCAACAGTCCTTTGTGGAAACAAATTCTTCCCCATCTGAGTCTCATGGAGACCCCAATCTTGGCCAATAACCTGATTACTATTTGAGAGCTTGTTTGGAGGTCCTAGGAGGGGAGCCCAGCTACTTGTATAACATTGACTGCAGACCAGTCCTCCTCTATTCCGGGAAGTTTGTCCTCTTTTACCGAGTGCGCAGCTTCAGGAGGGACGCACGTGGAGTGGTGAAGAAGGAAGGGGACACCGCCTAGCCAGCCAGATCAGCCGAATCAACCCTGGTGATCAATGGGGTGACAGATGTCACAGCCAGATCGCCTTCATATCCATAATTACTGTCCTTTGAGAACCCTGAATCAGAGAACTCAGCTGAGCTGCACCTAAATACCTGGCCCAGAGAAACCATGAGATGATAAATGCATGTGCTTGAAGCCACTCTGTAGTAATTCATCACACCACAGTGGATAGGATAGCTAATACGGTTTTCATGTTCATCCTTGCTGTTTTGGGTATGGCTTGGACATGTTCCCCAAAGATTCATAACCTGAAAATTTGGTCCCCAGTGGTGATGTTGAGAGGTGGTGGAGTCTTTAAGAAGTGAGGCCAATTGAGAGGTGATTAGTTCTTTAGGAGGGAGTTATATCCTAATAAATAGGATACGTAATAAATGTATCCTATTTATTAGAAATTAAGGGCATTCTCTCTCGCTCTTGCTCTCGCTCTCGCTCTTCCCTCTCCCTCCCTCCCATTCTTTCTTGCTCTCTCCCTCTCCCTTTCTTTTTCTCTTCATGAGAGTGTGTTGTTAAAAGTGTTGTTGTTTTTTTTTTAAATCTGGATATGGTGGTGCTTGCTTGTAAACCCAATACTTGTGAGGCTGAGACCAGAGGATCGTGGTTCGTGGACAGCCTTAGCTACTTAGGCCCTCTGTAACTTAGTGACACCCTGTTTCCAAATAAAGAATAAAAAATAGGGCTGGGGGTGTAGCTCAGAGGTAGAATGCCCTTGGGTTCCATCTCCAGTAATGCAAAAAAAAAAAAAGTTTTTGTTGTTGTTATTGTTTTGGGTATTGTGGATTGAACTCAGAAGCATTCTACCTCCAAGTGACACCTCTAGCCCTTTTTCATTTTGAAATAAGATCTTGCTAAATTGCTGAGGGTCTCACTAAGTGGCTGAGGCCAGCTTCAAACCTGCGACCCTCCTCTCAAGTATTGGGGTTACAGGTGTGTACCACCACAGCCAGCTGTGTTGTTATAAGAGAACCTGGTACATACTCTGAATCTTCCTTGTATCCTACCTTACCATGCAATCTCCCTCCTCCCTTTCTCCTTCCCTCTCTCTCTAATACACACTTCAACTAAGTTATGCCATCTTCTGTGAAGCCCTTACCAGAGCTGAGCAGATGCCACTACCATGCTCTTGGAACTCTAGAATGTGAGCTAGATAAGCTTTTTTTCTTTACACATCATCCAGTCCTCTTGTATTTTTTGTTATAGCAATCCAAAACAGACTAGGATAGCTTTTCCTGATATCATGTTACTCTATCAAAAAATATGTCCTCCTAGCTAGGTGAGGTGATGCACTCTTGTAATCCCAGCAATTGAGAAGTGAGACAGGAGGATCGTGGTTTGCGGCCAGCCTCAGCTACTAATTAGTGAGGACCTTTGCAACTCAATGAAACCCTGTTTCAAAATAAAGAATGAAAAATAAGGCTGAGGGTGTAGCTTGGAGGTACAATGCCTCTGGGTTCCATCCCCAGTACCTAAAAAAAAAACCCTGCCATGTCTTTTATTTTAAAAAAGGGGGGAGTAGGGCCTGGGTTGTAACTTGGAGGTAGAATGCTCCTGAGTTCAATTCCCAGTGCCAAACAAACAAAAGAAACTTGTCTATTATGGTTAGATATAAAATGGCCTCTTAGACGGGCATGGTGGCGCACGCTTGTAATCCCCGTGCTTGGGAGGCTGAGACAGGAGGATCATGCAGGTTCAAAGCCAGCCTCAGCTACTTAGTGAGGCTCTCAGGAACTTAGTGAGACCCTGTTTCCAAATAAAATATAAAATGGGTCTGGGAGTATAGCCCAGAGGTAGAAAAGACCCTGGGTTCCACCCCCAGTACCACCAAAAAAAAAAATAAAAAAATAAAAAAATAAAAAAAAAAATAAATAAATAAAAATGGCCTCTTGAAGAGCTCATAAATTGGTGTTTAGAATCAGTTGGATTGTAATAAGGGTTGTAATCCCAGCAGTATATAAATCTATTTTAATGGATTTACCTGGGGTGTGGCCTAGGCCGGTAGGATGTGGCTGGAGGGGTGGATCCTTGGGGGTGCAGCCTTGGGATGATGTATGGTTTCTCCTCCCCCTGCTCTCTCTTGCTTCTGGCCTCCATGATGTGAGGAGCACAGCCCATGTGCTTGTGCTCTCCCTCTCTCCACCGCCCACTGCCCTGAGATCTGTGGTCCCCCGCCTCACATGGACTGAACCTGAAATCATGAGAAAATAAACCTTTTTTCCTCTAAGTTACATGTCAGATCTTTAAACTGTGGCTATGAGAATCCTGACCAGAACAATGTCCTTCTGGGGTAAGGGAGCATATTCCCAGATGTTGGTAGCTCTAATAGTTGTTAGTTGTCATCTGAAAAAAAATATCAATTCTTGGAAACCAAGAGAATCATGTAGAATGTCTGTTATGGACCTTTGATAGATTCTAATTGTCTTTGTCTTGGCCAGATCATGTCTGAAGAGAGCTGAAGAAGTCTCTAGAATAGGGGTTTATTGTGATCGTGTTCAGCCATTGGCACCTGGACTCCATGTATTGATTACTAGGGGATCCTGTCATCATCACAGATCCATAGAGGAGGCAGATCCATCATGCAAACCTATGGGCCAGAGGCTTATAGGACACAAGTTATATTTAAGTATTTATTAAACAAAAGAATCTTGTCTTTAGTTTGTACTTAAGCACAAGTCTGTCATGCAGGACTGAATATTTTGCTACAATGTTCTATGTTGAGTATTCTGTTGCAAAATAATACAGCAACATATGGGGTGCAGAAGGAGGAGGGGATGACAGCTTGGCTTGAAAGCATCTATCTGGGGGAGCCTTGGTTGCTGAGCTGTTCATCCATTCAGGAAAACAATGGCCACTTGGGAATTTCTGGCATGGGAATTGATAATCTGGCAATGAGAATATGGTAAAGGCCAAAAAGAAAACCAACCTACCAACCAACAAACCAACAAACAACCCCCCCCACACACACACACATCATCCCAAGCTGGGTATGGTAGCACACATCTATAATCCCAGTACTTAAGAGGCTAAGACAGGAGTATCACAGGTTTGAGGCCAACCTCAGCAACTTAGCCAGACACTGTTTTAAAAAAAATTAAATAGGGCTAGAGGTGTGACTCAGAGGTAGAATGCTACTGGGATCAATCTCTAATAACACACACACACACACACACACACACACACACACACACACACTCCAGGTGGGAGGTGACCCTTAGCATCCAAATATGCAAGGATAACCATTTTGCCTTTTCAGTCTAAAGCTTCCATCAGCTTTCACCTTGACCAGGAGCCTGAAGCAAGCACTGGCTTGCTTTTGAAATGACATCTTCTTGATTTCCACTGTTCTAGAAGGAAGAAATACTGTTGAATTAGAGATCTCAGTTGTTGGGCTATGATTCTGGTCATATTAATAAACCTTTCCATTCCTTTCTCATAAATTCAAATGAGCTGGGCCTGATGGCACAAGCTTGTAATCCCAGCATTTGGGAGGCTGAGCCAGGAGGATCACAGTTTGAGGACAACCTCAGCTACTAAGTGAGTCCCTTTGCAACTCAGTGAGACCCTGTTTCAAAATGAAGAATAAAAAATAGGGCTGGGGGGTGATGTTCGGAGGTAGAATGCCCCTGGGTTCCATCCCCAGTACTTAAAAAAAAAGAAATTTAAATGAGCTGGAAGAAACCTAATGTAGTTCTGATGCCCAACAAGTTCATTATGTGGATAAAAGAAACCAAGGCCTGTTGTGTGGCTAGCATGTGCCAGGCCCTGGGTTGGATTCTCAGTGCCAAACTAATCATAATCATAATCATAATCATAAAAAATACCAAGCAACAACAACAACAACAGCAACAAGAAGTACTAGCAAGATGAATGGATTCAGTTGAGGTCACAGAGCTGTGGGTTGCCACGCTGGTGACCACAGCTCCATCTTTACATCATGCCCTTGTCTCTCTGCAATGATAACCCTGGGACACAGGCCACTTCATCGTGGCGGATGTCATGATAGCCAGGGATCGCCCACGCTCCTGGGGAGGGGGGAAGCCCAGCTGAGAACAAATATGGGAGTGCCTGGGCCACTGGCCCGGCTCTCGAAGTTGGGACTTCATCAGCAGCACGAGGCATCTTGTTCGTATTTTCTCAACTGGGCGGTCCTGGCAACAGCAATTCGTTTCCTGTAAGGGAATGCATTTTTAATCTCTGAGCTCAAATTCACTTTAGATGGGGTGGGGATTGGCAAGACAGGAAAACTGAGTCCCAAATGTCGATCCCCCTCCCGCAGTGCTGGGCCCCTCTGATGGGCTTGTGGTGTCCAGCAGGGCGACATGTCCATGCAGGCTCTGGGCAAAGAGCCAGGAGACTCAGAAGGGCGGAAGGAGAGTGGGGCCTGTCCTCTGAGGCCCCGTCTGCACAGCCCTGGGCTCAGCGGGGGCCTCTCTTCTTCCAGAGAGGAGTAGCTAAGGTTAAAAACCAGGTCTGCCCCCCACTTCTCCTTCCAGCCGTCCTCTTTGACTCCCTGCTGTGATTCGAAGGTGTCCATGAGTTTTAAACTTTACCTGCCAATTTATACATGAATGTATTTGTAGGCGGACCTCTGGGTATCAGTTAAGGTTAGATGAGGTCATGAGGCTGGGGCCCCCATGATGGCAGTGGTGGCTTTATAAGAAGAAAAGGCTTGCTCTGTTTCCCCACGGGATGCTCATTCCGGGGTCAGGATGCAGCACAAAGGCCCTTACCTCCATTGGTGCTCCTGGGCTTCCCAGACCCTAGAGCCACTTGCCAAATCACTTCCATGCTTTATAAATTACCCAGTCTCAGGCATTTTGTTATAGCATAAGAAAGTAGACTGAGACATCTCACAATCCTGGACACTCCTTTTCAGTGCATCCATGTCTCTTTGTGCTCCCCCATTCCTAGCCCTACCAAATGCCCCCACTAGCTAGTCTGATGGCAGATGTCCTTGTAAGAAAATGAGAATAAGCTGGCTGCAGTAGCGCACCTATAATCCCAGGACTTGGGAGGCTGAGACAGGAGGATCGCACATGAGGCCAGTCTCAGCAACTTGGTGAGACCCTGTTTCAAAATAAAAAAATCAAAAGGGTGGAGGGTGTATCTCAGGGGTAGAATGCTCCTGGGTTCAATTTCCAGAACCACACACAAAAAAGGGAAGAAAACGAGAATGATGGTATTAAAAGGAAAAGCAATTACCTTGAAATTGCAACTGAGGCCTATCTGTCCCATGAGGTGCACTGGATCTGGGATGACCTTTGGAGTTGTCCCAGATTGTGCTGAGAAGGCCAGACCCTTCTCTCCTGGCACCAGGCCATTTCCTGGGAGGCAACAGGATCTTGGGCAAGGCCATTCCCATCAAGGGACGGGGTGTGAGCTACTGGTGGCTGACATTCCGAGTAGCTGGGGGATAGGACTGTCTCCTTGAAGAGGGAAGCTGGGCTGAGCACCAAGGCATACACCACTAACACCCTGGAGACAGAGGCTTTCAATTAACACATTGCTTGTTACCTAACACTGGTTCAGCATTCTATAATATTTAATATATGTTTTCCCCCCTTCGGTACTAGGGATGGAACACAGGGGCATTCTACCTCCAAGCTACACCCTCAGCCCTATTTTTTTTATTTTGAAACAAGGTCTAAATACCTGAGAAGGCCTCACTAAGTAGCTGAGGCTGTCCTTGAACCACGATCCTCCTGTCTCAGCCTCCCAAGTATTGGGATTACAAGCATGTGCCCCCATGCCCGGCTAATTGGTGCATTGTCGTCATATATCTTAGTGGGATAAAAGACTTGTGGAGACATATATGCATATATCACCCAATTAGCCCTTACCCGATCCCCACCCCATTCCCTCCCATCCATCCTCCCCATGCTTGGCTTAGTGATTGACTTTGGTATGTTTGTTTAAGTACATCATGTGCTTTAGAGAGTTTCCCTCTGCCCTCTCCCATCCCCTCAGTTAGGTTGCCTTATGTACTCCTCTATAGGATCTCCGTCCTCATCTAGAGTTCTTCCTGTTACCCATTTCTCCCTAGCTTTCGTATATTAGAGAAAATATCCGAATTCTTATTTTTTGTGACTGACTAATCTCACTTAGCATAATGTCCTCCTGTTCCATCCATTTTCCTGTAAATGATGTAATTGTGTTTTTCTGTATGGTTGAGTAAAATTCTATAATATATGTTTAAATGAACAATGGCATTGGAAAGGCCAGATTCTTCAAACATTCCCTATGCAACCTGCTTCTCAGTACCTGTGTCATCCTGACTTTTGTCTGCATGGAGTCTCTCCTTCTTCAAACATGACACTAGAGCCGACTGCAGTTGTCCAGGGTGGGTTGACTCTTGGCACAGAACTGTATGATTCCTTGGTCTAGATATTGTTTCTCTACGACACAGCCTGAGACTTGACCTCCTACTGTGCCTATCACTTAAGAAAATCTAAAACGATATTTTTCCTGCAGATGTGTTCTGCTGGCTTACCATCCTTATAAAGCTGCGTGTGTGTTTGTGGAGGGTATTTGAGTACAGGGCTTAGCACTTAATTTCTTATCAAATTTTATCTTACCAGGAGCAGTGGTGCATGCCTGTAATTTCAGTACTTGGGAGGCTGAGGCAGAAGGACTACAGGTTCAAGAACAGCCTCAGCAACTTAGTGAGTCCCAATTTCAAAATAAAAAAAAACAAAAGGGCAAGGGGTGCAGCTCTGAGGTGGAACGCCCCTGCATTTCTCTTTTCCTGGTGGCTCTCAGCACTCCTCCCAGCCCACCCTCAAATCTCTTTGCCCAGAGAACTCCTGTTGGTCCTTCAGTCTCAGCCTGATTGCCCAGAGCACTGAGGCCTGGCTGCCATTGTCCCTGGAGTACTTAACCTTCTCTTTCTGCATGTTTGGCCTCCTTGTAATGACCCCGGTCCTCGAATGCCTTCTTTGTGGGATGTACAGTCCCCTTTTTCTGTCTTGTCCTCCACTCCGACTCAGCCCTAGCATGGCCCAGAAAGGACTCCTAATGATAACCACTGAGCAGGCTTCAAAAGCAGTGGGTGGAAACAGAGGAAAGAGGCAGATCCAATGTCTTTCCTAAGAAAGGTGATGGGATTGTGGGCACCCTCCTGAGCCGTCCATCTTGATGCCATCTCTCCCCATCCCTCACCTTCAGCTCCCCGCCTGGGCTTTGCCCGATGTTTGTTTACTATGAATAAATGTTCACGGGGAAGTTGGACCCACAGCACTCAGGACAGGCTCAGCTGGCATGGCCCTGCCCACAGGAATGCAGCCAGACCCTCCCGCTGTTGGGATTGGTAGACATTGCGCTGTGTGAAATCTCATTCATCCTTACAACTCTATCAGAGGTAGAGCAAGTCCCGGTTTCCCATCTTGCCAAGAAGACAAGAGCTTGGGGCTTTATGTGGTTTTGTCAGTGGTAAATCCCGGACTAGCTCTTGGCCTCTGGAACTCTGCCTGGCCCCCTGCTCCTTCTGCGGCTTCGGGAGGGCCAGCCCTGCTCCCCAGGCCTCGGGCCACTGGACATGGAGTTTCCTTTATAACCCGAGTGAGACACAGTAGGAAGCAAAAGGGCCACTAGGCATGAAAGCGATTTGAGGAGTTTCCTTCTCTGCCACGTGAACGCTTTCCAAATATGGGGGGCCATCTGCTGCCGATGTGAGAACTGGGCAACTTCCACGCTCATCGTTAGCTTGGCAGCGGTGGGAAGCGAGTCCAGAAGGAGCCCTTGTGTATCATAAAGGAAATTCAAGCCGTATGGTTTTCATTCATTTACTCTTAAGTCATCAAAATGTTGGTTTTAAAGAGGCTTTTGATGTCCCACTCGCTTTCTGCTTTTTATGGTGAGGAGGGAAAGGAAGTCACGATTCTCTAGCTGTAAATTGCCCAGTTTGGAGAAAGCTGGGGATGGATCCAGTATCCCTGACACCAGAAGTCTGGAGGAAATTCTGGGCAGAGTCTGCTTCAGGAACACAGGCAGGGACGTTTGTTCTCCTTCAGTCCTGAGCACCTAGGACATGGTAGGCCCAGTGGCAGGTACCAGGTAAGGATACTCATGGTCCTCTGCTCTGAGCAGGAGCAGACAGTGGGGGGACTGACATGTAAATAGATTTTAGTGCTATGTGTCTATGGGCTGCAACAGTATCATGATGAAGAAACTCTGGCTTAGAGGGGTCAGTGCGCTCCAGGTCAATGATGCAGCAGGTCCAGTCCTGCAGCTGGGATCTGAATCTAATAATCTAAGCTGCCTTGCTATAGAACTCATATATATATATATACACACACACACACACACACACACACACACACACACACACATATATATATATATATATATATATATATATATATATATATGATTTTTTTTTTGGTATTGGGGATTGAACCCTGGGGCATTCTACCTCCAAGCTACACCTCAGCCCTATTTTTTATTCTTTGTTTTGAAACAGGGTCTCACTAAATTGCAGAGGGCCTCACTAAGTAGCTACAGCTGGCCATGAACCTGTTATCCTCCTGTCTCAACCTCCCAAGTACTGGGATTACAAGTGTGTACCACCACACCCAGCTTTAAAACTCATATTCTTAACCTCTCCTGCACTGAGGGAGGAAAAAGAGGAGGAGAAGGAAGTGGAGGAGGAGGAGGAGGAATCGCCTAAGCAAGAGAAAGGGAAGACCCCTTCAGGCAGAGGAAAGGATACCTGAGAGGGGAAGGGTATGGCACATGTCAGGGGCTGTCTTAGTTTGCTTTCTGTTACTATAACAAGATACCTGAGGCTTGGTGTCTTATAAAGAAAACAGATTTATTTAGCTTATGGTTTTAGAGGCTAAGAGTCTAAGAGCCTGTCTGCTTGACCTCCGGTGAAGTTTCCTTGACTGTGTTAAAACATGACAGACGGCATCCTAGTTGGGGTCACATGGTGAGGCAGAAGCCAGAGAGAGATTCTTGTTCTTGTATAACAACTCTCTTGTGAGCAAAGCTCATTCCAAGAGTCTAGCATCAGTCCCTTCCAAGGCTGGCATTCACAGTGATCCCATTCCCTTCGACTGGGCCCCATCTCTTCAAGGTTCCACCACCTCACATTGCCACACTGAGAACCACGTCCAGCACAGGAACCTTTAGGGGACACATTGAAGCCATATTCACACCATAGCAGGGATGGGACAGCCAGTGTGATGGAGGAGGACGGAAAAGCCGCCAGTGTGAAGCTGGAGAGGCGAGACTGCGAGGCCGTAGCACCAGGCAGGTAGCGGTCTTCCCCTGATAGCAGAGGGGAAGCACTGGGGGAGTTTTAGGAGCTCTCCAGGGAATCTAATATGGACTCAGGATTGAGAACCATTGAGACCACGTGGCGACTGTCAAATCAGGGATAATCTCAGATTTCAATCTACAGGCTTCAGCACAATTGATTGCATGGCGGGAGGGGAAGGCGGGGCCTTGAAAACCAAGAGGGAACAGGGAGGGTGTTGCTGGCCATCCAGAAGAGGTGTCCGGCAACCTCTGCTTATCCAAGGAGCTGCTGTGCTGGTACCGCGACTGGTGCCCCAGCGTCGATGTGAATTGTGAGCCCAGCTGGTACCTGAAGATTTTCCAGGCCTTGAAGCCCTGACCACTCTTGTCCTTGGAACCCAAAGAGCCTAACTAATATGTTCGCAACACAAATGTAAGTAAAATGCTGGAGCTTCTGAGAGCAGTTCTAGATTCTGCTGGGGGAAAGTCAAGAAACGCTTCACTGAGCGGGTGGCATGCAAGTTTGATCTTAAAAGATAAGCAGAAGCTTATCCTTCCTTGGATGAAGAAGCAAAGATGAGCCAGATGTGGTGGTGCATGCCTGCGATCCCAGTACTTGGAAGGCTGAGAAGGGAAGATCACAGGTTCGAGGCTAGCCCCAGCAACTTAGTGAGACTCTGTTTCAAAATGAAAAAAATAAGAGGTATGGGGATGTAGCTTGGAAGTAGAATGCCCCTGGGTTCAATCCCCAATAACACACAAACAGACAAGAAGAAAGAGAAGCAGGAGGAGAAGAGATGCCCTAAGCATGTGTAAAGGACCTGCTGAGTTTGGGGAATGTCGTGAAGCTCAGAATGGGAGGGACAGAGACATACCAGGGAGGTGGAAGGGGTTGAGGCTGCAGAGGGAGAGAGGCTGAGGCCAGCAGAGAAGAGCTATAGAAGCCAAGTGAAGGATCTGGATCTTGCCCTTAGTAGCAGTCCTTTTAACTTACACGTCCCCTTTCCCTAGCACTTGGTCTTTTGCCTTCTTTTGGAGGATTCTTCTTTGAACTAGGATAATCTTTGGTGCCAAAAGGCCTTTGGAAGTTCATTTAATTCATTGTCTGTAGCAAGCACCAGGTTTAACTGTCCTGAACACAAGAACACAAGAGAGGCTTTCCTGTGTTTGAAGCATTTTATTTTATTTTTTGTGGCACTGGGGATGGAACCCAGGGGCATTCTACTTTGAGCGACACCCTCAGCCCTATATTTTTATTCTTTATTTTTAAACAGGGTTTCACTGAGTTGCAAGGGCCTTATTAAGTAGCTGAGGTTGTCGTCGAACCGCGATCCTCCTGTCTCAGCCTCCCAAATGCTGGGATTACAAGCGTGTGCCACCACACCCGGCTGATTGAAGCATTGCAAATAGAGAGATACTGTTGGGTATGATGGCACATGACTGTAATCAGTCTTGGGAGGCTGAGACAGAAGGATCACAGTTTAGAGAACAGCGTCAGTAGGTAGTGAGACTCTCATCCACCTAGCCGGATCCTGTTTCAAGAATAAAAATAAAGTAGGGCTGAGGGTGTAACTCAGAGGCAGAATGCACTTGTGCCCAGTCTCTGGTACCAAATACACACACACACACACACACACACACACACACACACACACACACACACGACTCAGTCTTGGGCCACATGATGCTTATATATGGAAGAAAGGAAATAAAAAGTAAGAGTAAGGCAAAGTGAAATAAACTGTCAAATAAAATCTTTTTATTTTTCTCTGCCCATGTTCCCTTTTTTCTGGGTACATATGTTGCCTCCTGGAGAGCAGTTATCACATGGTCTTTCAGTTGCTGGTTTCCATATTTGTCTCACCAGTAGACTGAGCTCATTAAAGCAGTACTGAGGCTTTTTCCTTTGTGTGAATTCCTGATCCTTAGGATCTGGCTAGTCGAAGATAATAAATGTTAGATGGGTTAATACATGAATGGTAAAGTGCTGGAGCCAGCCGGCAAAAGTACAGGTTCCAAAGAGAGGCGTGAGGATGAAAGAATTCAATTCTAAGAATTTGATTCAAAGAAATATTTAATTCTAGCATGGAAGGATCACCAGGACACTCCCGGGTCGATATCTCTACTAGCCGATCCCGGGTTTATCTCTCTTGTCCTATTTATACAGTTCCAGGTCAATCAATCCCTTGTGCCATCACCACCTGTACTTCTCTCAGACCTTTTACTTTGAACTTTCCATGACCCCAAACCTTATTGACTCTGGGCAAAGGACAGTCAGAAGTATTCTTTTATGAGAAAACCTTAATGGCTCCCCACAGTAAAGACAATCTGTTTCTCTTAGAAGTTCAAAGGCTCAGCCGGGCATGGTGGCACATGCTTGTAAGGAGCATTTGGGAGGCTGAGACAGGAGGATCCAGGTTTGTGGTCAGCCTCAGCTACTTAGGCCCTTTGCAACTCAGTGAGACCCTGTTTCAAAATAAAGAATAAAAAATAGGGCCAGGGATGTAACTCGGAGGTAGAATGCCTCAGTACTGGGGAAAAAAAAAAAATAGTTCAAAGGCTGCAGGGTTCCCTGTGGGTAAGAATGGTTGGAAAATGTCTGTCGAAGGCAGTGAAGCACCCACTTTATGCCTGATCTTGAGGGGAGGAAAATGAGAATAAAAATAATGAAGTTAGAAAGTGGCAAATTGGATAGGAGAAAGGATTCTCATACGCAAACCCCCAGTTAATGTTTTCCAGGTGACATTCTGAGGCCTGTGCCCTCCAACTTGAAACACATTGGGCTCTGGGACAAGTGGCTGAGGAATTGTCTTCATTGTGACCAAGTGTTGGATCACAGGGGCCCTGGGTCCATCTTAGGATTCTTCTGGGCACTGGAGCACTGGATCCTTCTCTGTTTTTTCTGGAGGCTCCCAGGCCCCTGCTCTCTCCACTGGAGACTGTGTCCCCTTCCAAGCTGGTCCCTTTCCCTCTTGCTCAAATTAAAACAGCTAATTTTAGACACTTCCTGATTACTCTGAGCTGGGTTTCATTAGCAGATTGAAAACGGTTGGAGCCTCCACTGGAGAAGGAACAGCTTGCATTGGTACTGGTCTGTTTTTCATCTCCACATTGCTGTTGATGTTGGCTGTCTTGGAGCAAAGCAAAATGAACGCCCTCCACAGAAAGTGGACATGGGCTGCCACCTGAGCCCTCACACCGGGCACGGAGAGGGGTGGAGGGGCACGTGACCAAGGGAACATGGCCGCCGCTGGTGGCCGGCTCATGTCTTGCTTATAACACATCCCAAAGGGAACAGGCATTCATTTTTAATTTATATATTTATCCAACATCTAGTGATCACTTAGCATATACCAGGCTCTGGACTACCCCAGGCCCTGCTTAGCAGAACCCAGGTTATGAGGATACAAAAACATTTAATGAACAGTTCCCACTAACCAAGAACTCAGTCAGGTGGGTGTAACATACAGGCATGATCCTAGACCCACGAGATCCCTGCAGAGGTATGTGAAGGCACTGTGGAAGAACAACAGTAAGTCTCTACTGAGTGCCGTGCTCTGGGGTTTGTCTAAGGAGTTCACATGCATTCACACAATGTGTACCAGTATTGGGAAGAGGTGTCAAAATGTATTACTGTGCCGGTATTGGAAAATTGCTTTGATAATTTCCAAAGTGTAAAATATAGTCAGAGCCGGGGTGCTGTGGAGGCACTCGGGCAGGGAGGGGGCTGCAGCGATGACAATGCAGAGTTCCTCTCTGTCTTTGCCCTCCATTCTAATCATTAACCTATAGTAAAAGCCTTAGAGTCAACTGAAGCCTTTAGCCTTAAAACTACAATAGAGGCAACAGGTGCCTCCGTTTACCTCCTCTCCTCTGTGATCCGGCCTGGGCATAGGGAAGGTAAACTTTGTGTGCGGCTTCAAAGCATCCTAGTTGATGAGCAACTAATACTGCCCAATACAATAGACAAGGGCCAGGTAGATTCTTGACCCTTGTACTTAGTAAGTGCACTGTCCGGAGACAAAGAGGCACCACCTGGCTAAGGAATAAGTAATAGCCCATTGCCTTGGTAACGCTGATGAGAAAGATACCAATACAAAAATCTATTTAAAGGTTGGGGTCCCCAAAAGGGGACAGAGTTCCATTTTCGGGCTCTCTAGCAAGCGGGTCAGCATGCTGCTTTTTCCTTTTCTATTTCCTACTGCTCCATCTCCTACGGATTTTGTAATAAAGATTTGCTAAAGCTGCACTGAGCTGCCTATTAGTTTTAATTTTTCTATTCAACAAACTTTAGTTGAATAAGAAAAAGAACCCCCACCATTTAAACCGTAACACAATGGTCACAAGAACCCCCCGAGCAGGACCATGTAACTCAGAGGAGGTGGGAGCCAAAGAACATGAGTGTCAGGAAGGGCAGCCCCGTGGGTGGAACCACATGTGCGTGGGTGGTGGTGCCACTCTACTCCCAGTGGACTTTGTGACTTTACAGAACATACTTCTTGAAACTTTTTCAAGGGTCCTGTAAATGCCTTTTTGTTTTTTTCTTGTACTGGAGATTGAACCCAGGGGCATTCTACCTCCAAACTACATCCCAGTCCTTTTTAAAATTAAAAAAAAAAATTGAAAAAGAGTCTTGCTAAGTTGCTGAAGTCTCACTAAGTTGCTGAGGCTGGCCCCCAGCCTGCAATCCTTCTGTCTCAGCCTCCCAAGTACTGGGATTAAAGGAATGCACCATCGTGTCTGGCTTTATAGATATCCTGTAGTTGGTCATGACTATTGGTTAGAAGATAAATTTTGAACTTGTCCCGGGCATGAATATTCCTTTGAAAACCATCTCCAGCAACAGCTCCTTCTGATGGGTTTGCACACCATCCGAGAGGACCTGGCGGGGAACCACTGTCCCCATCGCTGTCGCTCTCACTCTTCTTCCTGTTCCCTTAAGTAGTTACCAGGAGTGTCCATCTCACTTTTAGTCTAGAACCTCCAGCGTCACTCATTTTCCTCCACTAACATAGCTGATGAAATCAATCATTAGAGCCTGTCTCATCTCTCTTCCTATGGTCCAAGTCACCCTAGGACTGTCCCTGGGCAGGATTCATAGCCAAAGATGTCTCCAACAAAAGTGAGGTAAGCCAGTCAGTGGCTGCAGCGGTCAGTGTCCATCTGTACATGGCTAGACGCCACACAGAGCTCAATGCCCCCTTCTGACAATGTGATGGCAAAATCCAGATTTATATGATATCTACACCTAAGACTTACATACTACCTAAATCCTAGGGTGGAATTCATAGAGGTAAGAAAATTGCTAGCATGATTTAGGTCACAGTGGAGATACTTCTGGAACAATGGAGAGATGGGATGCTGGACAGACATTAAGACTCTACTTAGCATGGTGGCACAGGCCTGTAATCCCAGTACTTGGGAGGCTGAGACAGGAAGAAGGATGGCAGGTTTGAGGGCAGCCTCAGCCACACAGTGAAACTGTCAGCAGTGTAGCAAGACTTTCAGCAACCTAGCAATGCCCTGGTTTCAAACAAAAAATAAAAAGGGCTTGGGTGTAGCTCAAGGAAGAACACCCCTGGGTTCCATCCCCAGTAACGCGCGCACACACACACACACACACACACGCGCGCACACACACACGCACACGCGCGCGCGCGCACACACACGCGCGCGCACACACACACGCGCGCACACACACACGCGCGCACACACACACACACGCTCCACCTAGTGACTCTCTAGCCCCAGTCGGGCGGTACAAGAACAGTGGCACTTCTGACCCTCACTGCCACTTTTCTACAGCTTGAGGCTCCTTCTTGGGATCAAAGTCAAGGAAACATGGCCCTTTCCCTCTCTTCTGCATGCCCTTTGTCTTGAGTCATAGGAAGAGAAGTTTCAAGCCCTGGCCTACAAAAAGGGAGTTGGGGTGCTCTGAATCTGGGCAGAGGAGAAGGAATGCTGCTTCTCAGGAAGCCAGCATCCCTCCCAGCCATACCGTGGCTCCTCAGAACCATCCTTTCCAGAGCACTTGAGGCCTAGGATCTCTCCCCCTCTCTCTCCCCTTCTCTCCTCCTCCTCCTCCTCCTCCTCCTCTTCTCCTCCTCCTCCTCCTCCTCCTCCTCCTCCTCCTCCTCCTCTTCTTCTTCTTCTTCTCTGGAACGAGACTTGTAGATCCTGAAGCCAGACTCCTTTGGAACCTGCTGGCCCAGCTGTGGCCTCGTGGGCTCCCTGCCATGAAGGAGCATCTCCCACACCACTTTCCCAGCCCACTTCACGCTCTGATTTCTGGCTCCTCGGGGCCTTATATCTGGGTGCATCACCGCGGCTGAGCACCTTTGTGCTTAGCCTTTGCCCTCAAGTCCCTCCGAAACTTCAGGGAGCTGGGTTCAGAGTTGCTACCTGGCATTTGGGGAAGGTCTGATAGGTGAGAGAGGCGCCAGGCAGCCCTCGGTCCACCTGTGGGGGTTATGAGACGAGGAAAACCAGAAGCATTAGATGAAACCCTCTCCCTCCTCCCCAGTCCTCTTTCTTTACGTGGAAGGCCACAGCATCCAGTCCCTTTGTTCCTTCTGGGGTCCATCCTGGGGTGCTGATCCCCCCTGGCTCCAGCCAGCTGTGCAGCAGTCTGTCTCTTCTGCTCAACGAGGGGGCTGCTAGCTGCCTCCCTCATGTCTCCCTTTTCCAGCCAAACTTGTCCTTCATCTAGAGGTCATGAGTAGAGACCTCCAGGTGCAGTCTGTACTGGGCTGAAAGAGTCAGCCCCACACTGTCAGGCGGATCTGTCAAGAGAGCTTTAGCATTTGTAATTAGAAGGGCCAGCTGGCCTCCTCCTCCCACCCCACCCCCATCCTGGTTGTAACTTGACTTTTCTTTCTTTTTAAATTTTTTGTACTGGGGTTGAGCCCAGGGAGCTCTACCTCTGCATTACAACCCCTCAGTCCTTTTTATTTTGAAACAGGGTCTTATTAAATTGCTGAGGGTCAGCTGGGCGTGGTGGTGCACACTTGTAATCCCAGCATTCCGGAGGCCGAGACAGGAGGATCGCAGATCACGGACAGCCTCAGCTACTTAGTGAGGCCCTTTGCAACTCAGTGAGACCCTGTTTCAAAATAAAGAATAAAGCCAGTCGTGGTGGCGCACGCTTGTAATCCCCATGCTTGGGAGGCGGAGACATGAGGATCGTGCAGGTTCGAAGCCAGCCTTGCTGGCATAAGATACCCTGTTTATAAATAAAATATAAAATAGGTCTTGGAGTATAGCCCAGAGGTAGAAGGGTTTCATCCCCAGTACCACCAAAAAATAAATAAACAAATAAATAATAGGGCAGGGGGTGTAGTTCAGAGGTCAAATGCCCCTGGGTTCCATCCTCAGACCAGCAAAAATAAATAAACAAATAAATAAATAAATAAATATAAATAAATTGCTGAAGGTCTCACTAAGTTGCTGAGGCTGGCCTCAAACCTTTGACCCTCCTGTCTCAGGAGTGCCACCACATCCAGCGTGACTTCTTAAAGTGGAACCAAAGGCCAGGTGTGGCAGTGCATGCCTGCAATCCCAGTTCTTGGGAGGCTGAGACAGGAGGGTAGCAGGTTCAAGGATCACCTCAGCCACACAGCAAGACTCTCAGTAACCTAGCAAGACCCTGTTTCCAAACAAAAAAGTGAGGGCTAGGAGTGTAGCTTGGAGGTAGAATTCCCCTAGGTTCAGTCTCCAGTGCCACCAAAAATAAAAAATAAAAAAGATGGGGTGAACCAACTGCTAACTCACCTCTTCCCTATGTTCTAAAAATTGCCTGGCATCACGTTTTCTTACTACTTGCATCTCTAAGTATCCTTGGGATGATGGAAACATCAAGTGATGCTTGGAAACTGGAAGACAAGCAGAGTTTCTCCCAGAGTGAGCTGTGTGGCAGCCCAGCACTGTGAGGTGGGGGCTGGATGGGAGCCTAGACAGCTCCACTCTTTCCCTGGTCGCAGGCAGCCAGGTGGGAGTCGCCTGGAGGCCCCAGGGGCCCCAGGGTTTGTTCATGCTTGGGCCCTGGCTTGCAAGGGAACATAGACCAGGTTTTTTTCCTCTTCCTCTTTCCATAGGACTAGGAGAACACTTCTGCTTTTGAGGCCGCTCTGCAGGAAAAGGACTGATTGTTCCTAGGGGCAATTCACGTGGGAGATGGAAGGACTTGGTGGTGGAGCTGGACTGTAAAGTTCTGGTTTATATGCACAATGCTGGGAGAGGATGCTGGCCTCAGAGGAATTAGGGATGATGATGGGATCAGAGCTGCTGACTGGCGGAGGCTGCTGTGACAAGCACAGACACACCCTGGCAGATCCATGTATGGTTTTGAAGATACATTTCCTCTCCGATTGAGAGGGAGCCAGAGACGGTGGGCACAGAGCTCTGGGGATATGCTCCTGGTTATTGGGACCAATCTGAAGCCAGCTGGGGCTCCTGCTCTGCTCTCTTGCTGGCTGTCTGCTGCTATCTCCAGGTGCATCTGCACCTCTTGGGTCTCACTGCCTCGGGGTCTCAAGCTGTCTGTGGGACCACCCCCTCCCCTTTGGGACCCAATTACTGGAACCTCTAGGAAAGTTTAATGAAATATTTGTATTGGAAACAGGAGCCAGGACCCAAGGCCCTGATTAGAGGAAGCAGGGGGACAAGAGGGGAGCTTGTGTTTGCTTTTCATTCCGGATTAGAGACCTTTAATTGTGCAGGGAGCAGAGACTGGAGGCCTGGGGATAATGAGTTTGAAGTTTGTTTTCACACTCAGAATAACCCTCCCTCCTTCCACTCTCCTGACTAGAAGGGGCCAGGGCAGCAGGCAGGCTTTGGGGCCTGTCCCAGCAGCAGTGCACTGCATTTTGCATCTAGGGGCCCCAGCCTATGTCTCAGTAGTGGGAGACAGCCTGCAGCCACACTCATCAGTAGGCACGGGCATGCAGGCCCTGGGTGCTCTGATATGAGATCCTCCCTGGAAGGCCCTTGGGCAGCTATGTGATTATAGGCTTCACCTTCGCCAGGTGGCTGGGCTGGCCACGTGGATGTGATTTACTAAAGGCCAAAAGTGCTGTCCATCTCTCTCTCCCTGGAGGGAGAGCAGCAGATGCCATCCCCCTGAGTTGCTCTGCACCACCACCACTCTTGAATAGGGGCCTGGCAGGTCCTCAGAACAGTCTGCCAGGGATTCAACTTTCTCCCAGAGCAAAAAGGGCCACACTCCTGGTGTCCTGTTCCCTCTCATTGCCCTGAGGCCTCATGGATGTAATGGCTTTCTATCTGATCAGAATCTAGAGGGCCTCATCTGCCCGCCCAGCCCTGGGTGGCAGAGAGCAGGAAGGGGAAGGGGATGCCATGGCCATTGGGGCCTGCTGGCTTTCAGGCAGGCTCATACACAGCCAGCGTCTTTCCAGGTAGGACAGGTGTTGTGGCTCAGATGATTTGGGCCTGTGAGTCACTCGTTCAAGGTCACACAGCCAGCTTGGGCAGAGCTGGGTTTCAAGCTTGCCTCCAAGGGCTGAAGGACCCAGCAGAGGTGAGGAAAGGGATTCCTCTGGCTTCTTCTTTTTTTTTTTAAAGAAAGACTGGGAAGATGGCAGAAAATGCCTGCAGGTGCTTCCCACCTTGTACCTTGTTCAGTGCCAGGAAGTGTACACTTCAGGCCCCCGGTTCTTTCCTCCAATCACCTTCTCATGCCTCTAACTGCCTTTCTTGAGATATCAACAGCTGCCATATTTAGCACCTACTTTTAGTAGTAATGCCTGGTTCATGCTAGTTGCCCTACACAGGTGAATATGTTTTAAAGAATTGAGTTCTTAGCCAGGCGTGGTGGCGCACGCTTGTAATCCTGGCATTTGGGAGGCTGAGACCCGGAGGATCATGGTTCGCGGATAGCCTCAGCTAATTAGTGAGGCCCTTTGCAACTCAGTAAGACCCTGTTTCAAAATAAAAAATAAAAAATAGGGCTGGGGGTGTAGCTCAGAGGTAAAATGTGCTTGCCTCTGGGTTCCATACACACACACACACACACACACACACACACACACACACACACACAATTGAGTTCTCTATCCTGATGATAGGACAGGAAACTGCCTCCAGGGTCCTGGCACTTACCACTGCACCAATCAGCCCTGACAGGGAAGTTTCCAGCTGGGCTAGACCCCCACCTGCTACTTCTCCAAAGGGGCCTATCTGGGGTTGGAGGAGGTGAGAGAGTTGGGGGTCACCATCTTCTGGCCTCCTAGACCAGAAATGACAGGCTCAGCCATTCTTTGGCCAGGAGGTTCCTTCCTCTTCTCTGCACTGCTTTTGGGACCTGGTAGCAGCAGAGTGATAGGGTGCTGGGGGCTCCAGGGCTCTGAGCTCCCTTCACATATTACATAGCAGGGTACAAGACTGGCCCATCCCATAGCGACCTCAGGACTAGGATTTTGCATTCTCTAGGCTGGGCTATATATACAGGGTGGCAAAGTCCCTCTCCCAATTGTCTGGGCCCAGCTCCTATCATTGTATCCTCCTTCTCTTTTCAACCTTTCTGGTCCTGTGGAGTACTCCAATCCTAGTCCTTTCCCCAGCAGAAGTTGCTGTCCTTTTTTTCCTGGGTACTTTGGGAGAGGTCTCCCTGCAAGCAGGGACTTGGCAGTGGCCAAGGTGGCATGTATAAGGGCTGGGGACCTGCACACAAAACCCTAGAGGATATTACTTGCAAATGACCTAATTTCCTCTGAATTTCCTGGTCTTCATTCTCAAATTCTATCCCTGTATTTGCCTTTAGAATTGGGTGTAGCAGGGCATGGTGGCACACTCCTGTAATTCCAGTACTTGGGAGATTGAGTTCAAGGACAGCTTCAGCAAGTAGCAAGACTCATCAACCTACTGAGACCCTTTTTCAAAATAAAAATAGAAAATAGGGCTGAGGATGTAGCTTGGAGGTAGAATGCCCCTGGGTTCAACTCCCAGTAGCACAGTAAAACAAACAAGCAAACAAACAATAATTGAATGTGATGAAAGATAGGAGAGAGATTAGAACCTGCATTCGGGAGGAGGAGAGACCCAGCAAGAGACCAAATGACTGACCCAGGAGGTCAGCGCCCAACTAGATACACCCATCCACTTATAAGATGTCTTCTTGGCTTTTACAGGAGCCCCACTTGAAGACTTCATGAGACCAAGCCAAGTTGGGAGGATGCTGGGCTGGCTCCTTCCCGAAAACAGTAGTAGGAAAGTACAGCTGGTTGTGTATAAACGAAATCTTGTTACAGTCCTGCAGGCTTCCAACTGGGGGCCCACCGGCTGGGAACAAAACACTGTGGGGAGAAAAATCATGTGTGAGCCCTGAGCACCAGACCCCTCCCCTCTCCTTCCCTCCACTCTCACACTTGCCTGCTGGAGTCTGGGCCTGTCAGCATGGCCTCTGGGCCTCTTCACAGATGCAACAGGTCTGGAGGCAGGAGAGGAGAGGCCAGCTAGCTGGGATTTGGCCTTTCTCAGGGTGCTAGGCAGAGGTGTGCTTTGGGCTGCTCGTCAGGCACTGTGGCAGGCCATCCACCCTCTGCGGGGTTTGGGGAAGAAGATGGGGCAGCCCTGGGGAGAAAGGTTGGGGATGGGGCCCGGTAAGGAAAGCTGCAATGGGATGGTGAACTCATCCTATCTGGGCACTCACTGGTTATGCAAATGACATGCAAATTGACCTGTTATGGAGTCTTAGTCAGTAGACAGGCATTTTTCATCTCTGACCCACAGCTTTGGTCTCCTAGAGCCCAGCAGGTCATTAGGTGGGGGAGGGAGGTTGTCAGAAGAGGGAGGGTGGGAAGGGAGGACCCATCACTTTCTCTGCTCAGTAGCTGTCATACCCGCGGGGCTGTCCTGGTAGCATGGATGGGCCACTGGCCCAGTGCTGGAGCCGCAGGGGAGAGGCCTAGCAGGGCCTGATGAATGGGCCTTGGCGGCAGCTTTAGCCAACAGGCTGAGAGCTTGGGCCAGACTCTGCAGGAGGGAGGTCAGGAGGGTAGAGGGAGCTCCTGGGGCCTTGAGAGGGGCTGGTGGTGGAAGGTGGATGTCAGGGTCTTCCCTGCTAAGGAGCTGGGGGCAGGGGGGAAAACAAGTTCCAGGTGGGAGGGGGAGGAAGATACAGTCTGGGTTGTGTTTCTGTCTTTCTAAAGGGCTAAAGTTGCTGTGCTCTGTGTGGATATCTGTGCACACGTGGAGATGCTTGAGGGGTCCAGTGTGGTGTGCGGGCAAAGCCCAGACTGCCCTTTCTGTCACCTCCTGAGCCCTGGCCCAAACATATACTCACAGTGACACGTAGTCTCACTCAGACACACTCACACAGTCTCGCACCCCAGTCCCAGACCACTCCTTTCATTTACAGAAAAAAAAAGGAACAAAATTTCCATGGAAACCCAGCTGCTTAAGTATCTGACATGTCTGAATTTACATTATTTTTCTTTTTGGTACTGAGGATTGAACTGAAGGGCATTCTATTCTACCCCCGAGTGACATCCCTAGCCATTCTTATAGTTTATTTTGAAATAGGGTCTCCCTAAGTTGCTGAGGCTGGCCTCGAACCTGTGACCCTCCTGTCTCAGTCTTCTAAGTACTGGGTTTACAGATGTCTAAGAGCCCCCCACCTACTAGAATTTACATTCTGGAATGTAAATGAATACGTTAAACAGGACAGGCACCCTGCCAGTCTTCTCCATTGTCCCAAAATGCAGTTCTTGAATTTCTCTCTCCTCAGATTCCCAGAAAGTCCATTCCATCCCCTTACCAGACATCCAAGAATCTTGAGTAGTTTTAGAGCCAGGGTCAGACACCTTTTCATTCCAGCCTGTGGTCACAAGCTGGGCCACAGCTATGTGTCCTGGGAGACAGCTTGCCAGGGCTCTCCTGAGTTCGTGCACTTACCTCAGGGGCAGGTGTGCAGCCCTGAGAGAAGTCTGTGTATGTCTGACCTGAAGGGAATTAATTAGGAGTGTGTGGTGGAAGATTTGGGACTATTGAAAGTAGCTGTCAAGCCAGGCATGGTGGTGCACGCTTGTAATCCTATTATTTGGGAGGCTGAGACTGGAGGATCGTGGTTTGCAGCCAGTCTCAGCTACTTAGTGAGGCCCTCTCCAACTCAGTGAGACCCTGTTTCCAAATAAAGAATAAAAAATAAGACTGGGGTATAGCTTGGAGGTAGAATGCTCCTGGATTCCATCCCCAGTACTGGGGGAAAAAAAGTAGCTCTGTCCTTAGGACCAGGAAAAAAAAAAAAAAAGTAGTGGCCACTATCTTCTCCCTTTCCAGCCACCTGTGCTATGAATTGTGTGTGTGCGCCGTTTCCCAGACGCCTCGAGGCCACAAGAATCTTGCTTCACCAAGGTGAATGATCACTTACCAGGAGTGGAGGAGAGGGAGGTTGCAGCAACAGTATGTGTGTGTGTTGGGGGGGAGGCAGTGACAGCTTGTCACACGGGTGCCCCCTCACTTCATAAATTCCCCTGCCATTCCCTGGGATACCTTGAGTTTGACCTCAGAGCAGGGAGCAAAGTTCTTTCTTTGTCTCCTAATAAACAGCCTCTCCACGGCTGGCCTCCAGCTGTTCTGCCTCCCTCCCCGCGGCCCAGCCCCCCTCTCCCAAGAGGCTCTTTCTCCCAGGGAAGTCTCATTAACCCCAGGCTTGGGGCCAAGGCAAAGCCCTGGCCGCCACCTCTGTCCTTATTAGAGCAATCATCTCTGTCTGGCATGATGGCCCAGCTCCTCACCATCCTGTCGTAGGCCCCTTGTAGGACGCTGAAGACATTGCTGTGTCCCCACTGTGACTAGGGCATTACTCCCTGTGGTCACTAGTGCAAAGTGGATATTGGGAGAAAAAAAAAAAAGACACACATCATGGCCTCAGGAATACGGGGAACAGGAAGAGGAATTAAGTGGCCAGTTGCAGGGAAAGGAAGAATACTTTCCATAATATATCCTTTTGACTCTTTTGTCTACATCATATAAAACCAACTTTTTTCTTTCTTTTTTATTTTTGTGGTGCTGAGGACGGAATCTAGAGATTTCTACCTCTGAGCTACACCCCCAGGCTGATTTTTGAAACGGGGTCCCACAAAGTTGCAGAGGGCCTCACTAAGTAGCTGAGGCTAGCCACAAACCCAGATCCTCCTGCTTCAGCCTCCCAAGTACTGGGATTACAAGCATGCACTGTCATGCCTGGCTACATAAAACCAATTTTAAAAATTAATAAAATCACTTTCAGCTTTGGGAAAATAGCAAAGTATAACTCCCTTCCTTCTCCCCAAATCTGGGGTCATGTGACTCCATTGTCCCCCACCGTGCCACCCAAGTGGTCCCTAGCAAGATCAGAATTAGTCCTGAGGAGCGCCCGTAGCCAGGTCAGCGCCACGTCTGCATGGCCCCGCGGTTGCCCCTTAAGCCCATCACCAAACGTGGTTGGTGGTGGGATTACCAAGGCAACCAGTGATCTGAGGGGAGGATCAGAGGATGACAGTGACACTGACCATTCAGAACAGACAGTCCCAGGTCTGAGTGCTGCCTTCCCCTTCCCCTTCCCCATCATCAAAGCTGTTGAGGAGCCATCAAGAGACAGAGAGAAAGAGAAAAGCATTAAACACGTTGGAGATGTCACTTTTTTTTTTTTTTTGGCGGTACTGGGGATGGAACCCAGAGGCATTCTACCTCCAAGCTATACCCCCAGCCCTATTTTTTTAATGGTTTCTTTATTTTATTATTTTTATTTATTTTTTGGTGATACTGGGGTTTCCTGGAAACCCTTTTACCTCCGGTCTACACTCCCAGACCTATTTTTTTTATATTTTATTTGGAAACAGGGTCTCTTAAGCCAGCGAGACTGGCTTCAAACCTGCACGATCCTCCAGTCTCCACCTCCCAAGCACAGGGATAACAAGCATGCGCCACCACACCCGGCCCCCAGCCCTATTTTTTATTCTTGATTTTGAAACAGGGTCTCACTAAGTAGCTGAGGTTGTCGGCAAACCGCAGTCCTCCTGTCTCAGCCTCCAAAATGCTGGGATTTGTTGGGCGTGGTGGCGCACGCTTGTAATCCCCGCGCTTGGGAGGCAGAGAGAGGAGGATTGCTCAGGTTCGAAACCAGCTGCACTGGCTTAAGAGACCCTGTTTCCAAATAAAAATATAAAAGTAGGTCTGGGGATGTAGCCCGGAGGTAGAAGGGTTTCCAGGAACCTCAGTACCACCAAAAAAAAAAAAAAAAAAAAAAAAAGCTGGGATTACAAGTGTGTGGCACCACGCCCAGCTCTGGAGATGTCACTTTTGATGAGACTGTCAGCATTCCCTAACAGATGCCAGAGAGTTTTCTGGAATCATTAAAGAGATCCTGGAGACTGTCCAATCTGTGCTAGGGCTACCATATTGATGACCCCATCCCCATGACATCATAGATGATATCCAGTAGGCATGGAGTGGAATTCCTAGCTACTTAAGTGCAAAGGAAAATATTTCAATTAAGTATCATCTGAAAGCCAAAAATGTAATAAAATAAAAAATTAAATATTAGAAAAATAACAAAGTAGTAATACAGAGAAAGAAAGTTCCCCAGGCATTTATTTATTTATTTATTTATTTATTTATTTTTGGTATTATGGATTCAACTCAAGGACATTCAACCTCAAAGCTATACTCCGGCCCTTTTAATTTTCTTTTTTTCTTTTTTTTAGTTTTGGAACAGGGTCTCCCTAAGTCGCTGAAGCTGCTCTCTAACCTGCGATCCTCCTGTCTTTCAACCTCTCACGTACTGGGACTACAGGTGTACGCCACTACGCCTGGCTCGGGCTTTTCTAATTCTGGAGATCTGATGATGTCTGGCTGATAGAGTTAGGCAGAGACTAATTGTGAGGGATTCTTTCGAGGAGAGAAGGACCTGGAGATTAGAGGTCCTGGGCCTAAGGCTGGGGCAGGTGGCATGTATCTATTCAGAGTAATTTCCTCGGCTGCTCTCTCCTGCTCAAGTGACTTGTCTTGGTCTCTCTTTGGTGATCTGGACACAAGCCCTTGACATCTGAGTGTGGAGATAGCTCTGTGCTGGGGCAAGGCTGGGGGGCCCAGCTGTTCCAGGCCCTGCAGCTAGGGAGTCCTGGAGCCAGGAGTGCCTTTCCAGGCAGCCACAGCTTGTCTGTCCCTCCAAGGCTTCCCTCAGCCCCGCCTTCAGAAAAGTCCTCCCTGTTCCTGACAGATCAATTTCATACTGCCACTCTCTCATCTATTTAATATTACATTCATTTATTTATTTAGGTACTGGGGATTGAACCCAGCAGCCTTCTACCTCTGAGCTAAGGCCCCAACCTTCTTAATTTTTTAATTTTAATTTTTTTGTGGTACTGGGGATGGAACCCAGGAGCCTTCTACCTCCGAGCTACACACCCAGACCTATGGAAACAGGGTCTCACTAAGTTGCTGAGGCTGCCTTCGAATCTGCCATGTTCCTGTCTCAGCCTCTCAAGTACTGGGATTACAAGTGTGCACGACCATGCCCAGCTAGCCCTTTTTATTTTGAAACAAGGTCTCTCTAAATTATCACATGCTGGCCTGGAACCTGGAAGCTTCCGATCTCAGCCTCCCAAGTACTGAGATGACAGGCGTGTGCCACCACGCCTGGCTCATTTCTAGATTCGAATGCTTTCCTCCATTGTGTTTTATGTTGTCCTTATTCCTTGGATGCCATTTCTTCCTCTTAGCTTTGCAGCCCCTGGAGGATTGAGACCAAACCCACTCAGGTCTCCTTAGCCAAGAGCCCATTAGCACCTGTGAGCCCAGGGGGCGGGGGAGGGGAGTAGCTCTTGGGCTGTAGAGAGCCCCTGCCCGTCCCATAAGCCTATGTGTCCTGCTTCTTTGAACTTGCTTCTTCCAACAGTTCTGCATCTGTAAAATGGGGGCTGCAATGTTGGAGCCACTTGTGAGAGGTCAGTCGGCCCTAGTTCTCTGCTACACAGTAGGACCCAAGAACTCCATCCCTCTCCAGCGGTGCCTCAAGGCAAGGGCTTCCTGCAAAGATTCAGGAAGAGGTGTCTGGAGGTGGCATGGGAAGGGTGGTCTTGGGGCTTGGAGGACACCCATTTCTGAGCAGGTTAATGGCACTAGAAGTGCCAACTTCACATCTTCCTCTCAAACATCTTCTTTGATTTCCAATTTTATGTTCTTCCTCCTGTCCCATTCACTTACTCTCCCTTTCTCTTCACCAAATCATCTGTTATTATGAAACTATAAGGGGAGAAAGAGACAGCAAGATTGTAAGAGAGGAATCAGGATGGTCAAAGATGGACCCCCTCATTGATCACCCGTTGCTGGCTCATCTTCTGGTCTTGCTCCCAGTGGGAGCTGGTGGGTTATGTTTCATGAGAAGAAGTGTGTGTGTGTAAAGTACTAGAGATTGAACCCAGGGGCATTCTGCCACTGAATCACACACCTGCCCAGCCATTTTTATTGTTTATTTTGAAACAGGGTCTCCATGGATTGCTGAGGGTCTCATCAAGTTGATAAGGCTGACCTTGAACCTGTGATCCTCCTGTCTTAGCTTCCCAAGTACTGGAATTACAGGCCTGCATCACCAGGCTTGACTGAAGAGGCTCCTTTTCACCCTATTAGTCATTTTCTCCCTGGTCTTCCTAGCTTCATCCCTATGAGGCCCACTGGAGTAGGAACTTTCTGTGTAATGTGTATCAGGCCTTAGTCTTTATGTCTACAAAATCCATTAATTCTACTCAAACAATCCTGAGTGCTTTCCCCAAAACACCTTCTCCCATGATACGATGCCATAGGTCACTTCTCTCCAAGAACAGTAGCACATGTAACATCTTGGGGCTGGAGGCGTGCAGTTCAATGTCACCAAGGGAAGGACTGGGGCCATCAGGGCACTCCGCCTTTCTTCCCCATTCTGGGAACAGACTGCAGTGCCCATGTGGCAGTGAAGACCCCGGGCAGAAGCACATTGCCCGATAAGGTGCTGCACCCTGCCCGGCCAACCCCCTCCTCCCTTTGCCCATGTGTATCTGTTCCATAGTCCCTGGCCCTGGTAAAAGCTCCTTCAGATTTATATAGTGCTATTTACTGGCCCTCTGCCAATTAGTGACACTTTGAAATTCCCTTATATGACACACTGCTGCTCTGACAATAAACAAGTCATTAGCTAGGTCGGAGGGCAGCATCCAGCTGGTTTTGATTCATTGTTTCTGAACCAGCTCAAGAGACTCCTTAAGATGCGGGATCTCCAGTCCCAGGCTCAGGAAAGCCCTAGATCTGGAGGCAGACAGGGCTGCTGCGTACCCTGGGGCCAGGTCACTGTGGCATTTGCTTTCCCTTCTGATCTCCCTTGAGACCCATCACCTCACCCTCGGTGGGAATACTGACTGTCACCAAGCCCCCAGCAGACACAGTGACAGGACACAGGCCTGAGAGGTCGGTGATGTGGACGAAGAGCAGGAAGCAGGAGGAGGTAGGGGAACCGAGGAAGGAGGGATACGGGAGAAACTCCAGCATGTGATTCAGGGTGGGAAGAAACCAGCAGACACCTGAGCAGAGGAGCCAGATGGGGTACCCCAGTTTGTTTTCTTAACTCGCAGCTGCAAATGCCATTTGGCTTGGAGGGGATCTTGGTCATCTCCCAATTCAACCCTCAGACTCTGTTTTATGGATACAGATTCTCATGCCTGAGAAAGGTGACTTTTCCAATCTCACCAAGTTCCTAAATGTCCAAGATGAGACTAGGAGCAGGTTGGTGCAAATCACTCTGTGAACTGTGCTACTCTTAGGAAGGAAGCGGTCGCTGGGACCCTGAAACAGGGAAGCGAAAGGCTTGGGGGTGTGCTTACTTCTGCCACTTTTCCTCCCCCCTCCCTTTGTCACCCTTTGATTCTGCATCTATGAAAGGGTCACATGTATTTGAGCGCCAGTGACAGCACTGTGCCAGGTACTACAGGAGAAGTGAAAATGAATTAGGCTCTTCAAGAACTCCTTAATTTGTAAAAACTCATGAATTAGGTGCAGTGAGGAAGTGACCACAGGCAAATAGAAAACTGAGTATCTGATGGTAATCCCACAGACTGGAGCCAGGGTGATGTGCTGGGGATATTGGACTGGATGTTGTCCTGGGAGCGAGGAAGCGTGGTTTTGATGCCAATGTGGGAGTAGGTGACATGATCTCTAGTCCATAAAAAACAGACAGTTATTGTGGACAGCCATTAAGGTTTTCCCCTAAAAGAATATTTCTGACTCAGCTAACTGTTCTTCACCCAGAGTCAACAAGGTTTGGGGTCATAGAAAGTTCAAAGTAAAAGGTCTGAGAGAAGATCAGGTGGTGATGGCACGAGGGTACTGATACTAACTGTAATGTATGTGCTTTGGATTGGATTCTATTGTATTCTGGTGGTGATAGCACAGGCCTGTTAATTGACCTGAAGCTCTATAAATACCTCAAGAGAAATGAACCCCTTATCGACCAGTACAGGTACTGACCCAGGAGCAGGGGTCAGCCAGTAAACATAGTAGGCTGGCGACCCCCTCACGTTAGAATTAAACAATTCTTGGAATCAAATTCTTAAGAGTTAAATTCTTCATCCTCACGCCTCTCTTCGGAACCCGTACTTCTGCCGGCTGGCTCCAGCAAGTTATGGTCGACACTTTTGCAAACACTGAGATATTACAAGGGATATACTCTGAGAGAAACTAGGACTAGGACGAAATCACTCCCAGGCTTAGGGTAGTGGCAATTAATTTTGTCCCTAATGGGACTCTGACTAGAAAAAGAGTTTTCTGTGAGAAAGAGAAGCTCCAGGCCTGAGCCATATGTGACTATAGGGTCTGAATTTCCACTGTTGAATCCCCAAGCTGAGAAATTAATGTAAAAATAGATTCCAGACCAACAAAACTCATGGGGTATCAAGAGAAGGAAATGCAAAACTATTTGGGAGGAATGTACCCCAGAGCAATATTCTCATAGCAAAATATAATCCCCTTTGAAGTCGCCCTAACAATAAAAAATTACAAACCACATGAGCAAACGATATGCCATTAGAGAAAGTCAGCAAACATATCAAACTCGTTTAGCATTCCAATAACATAAAATAATATAATAATCTAAAAGAGACTCTAAAATAACTACGTTTAAAAATATGAAAAAGAAATAGAAACCATAAACAAAAGATATTTTAGAAGAAAACAGGCAATTTTCTAAAAAGAAAAAGAGCCAAATAGAACTTTCTAGAAATGAAAAAGATAGCCACTGACATAAAATTCAATAAATGAGGCAGAGAGCCATATAGAACTGTCTAGAAATGAAAATGACATAAACAGCTCAATGAATGTTTTAAAAGGCAAATTAGACAAAGCTGTGCAGAGGATTAGTGAACTGAAAGATAAGAGGAAATTGCTTCAAAGTATAACAGAAAAATAAGAAGAAAATTATGAGAAGCAGAGCCGGACGTGTTGGCGCACACTTGTAATCCTAGCATTTGGGAGCCTGAGACAGGAGGATCACAGGTTTGAGGACAGCCTCAGCTACTTACTGAGGCCCTCTGGAATTTAGTGAGACCCTGTTTCAAAATAAAGAATAAAAAATAGGGCTGGGGATGTAGCTCAGAGTTAGAATGCCCCTGGGTTCCATCCCCAGTACCACAAATAAATAAGCAAATAAATAAATAAATATAAAGGCTAAGTAACATTTTAAGTAGGAGATATGGCAGAGGTAAGGCAGATGGGGAGGAAAACATGGGTTGCAGCCTATCTGATCAGCTTCTGAGAAGGCTTTAACACTATTTATTTATTTATTTATTTATTTATTTATTTATTTTGCGGTACCAGGGATTGAACCCAGGGGCATTCTATCTCTGAGCTACACTCCCAGCCCTATTTTTAACTCTTTATTTTGCAACAGGGTCTCATTAAGTTGCAGAGGGCCTCACTAAGTAGCTAAGGCTGGCTGGGAAACTGCAATTCTCCTGTCTCAGCCTCCCAAGTACTGGGATTACTGCACCACCAAACCCGGCTTAACACAATTTATTTTGAATTAAGTTACCTTGACTGTATATTTTTATGTGCTAGTTAAAGGTTTTGGAGGGGCCTCCCCTGGCCCACACCTACCTTCCTTCCTTCCTTTCTTTCTTCCATTCTTCCATTCTTTCTTCCTTCTTTTGTAACTTGGGATTGAACTCAGGGTCATTCTACCTTCAAGCTATACGCCCACATCTATTTTACCTTTTATTTTGAAACAGGGTCCCACTAAGTTGCGGAGAGTCTTGCTATATTGCTGGCCTCCAACTGGTGACCTCCTAGCTCAGCCTCCCAGGCACTGGGGTTACAGTAGTGCAGCACCACGCCTGGTCCTGCACCTTCCCTGCACACCTAGTGTTTGCTCTTCCTATTAGAATCCCTCACCTGTCCATGACTGGCAAGATCTGAGTCAGCAGCTGATCCTACTGAGGCCACTCTAAACCCACCCTAATCACCCCCCGCCCCAGGCCACTCAGATGGTCCTTGGCAGCCTCCCCTTCTTTCTGGGGCTAGGTTGAATTTGGAATCTCCAAACTTGCATCTCTCTACCTGCAGTCCTTTGGGGCAAAGAAAGCCCCGCTCTGCAGGGACAGAAGGCACACGCCCTGCGCATCTGTGTCTAGTTAGTGTCCGCGGCTTCAGAGAACAGAAAGACCCGGGCACAGTAATTGGCCCATGAAAGCTGCTTGTTGCTGGAGGGGGTGGGAAGGTCTAGAGAGGAAGGAGAGGGGCCTTAATGGGAAGCAAATGCTGTAGAAGAGCCTGCGCCTCCCCTCCCCGTGCCCACGGCCATTAGCATTCTTCACACACCTGCACGCACTTGGCCCTGGCTGGGCACGGGTGTGCCGGTGCACAGAACAGAGATGACGTTTGGTTCTAATTAAGGGTGCAGGGAGAAGGGGTGGATGTGAGATAGGAGGACACTCTCGTGTGTATTTTTTCTTTTCTTTCTTTTCTTTTTGTATTGAGGGTTGAACCCAGGGGCATTTTTACCTCTGAGCTACACCCCCAGCCCTTTTTATTCGATTTTTTTTTTTTTGCAGTACTGAGGATGGAACACAGGATCATTCTACCACCGAGCTACACCCCCCCAGCCCTATTTTTTAATTCTTTATTTTGGAATAGGGTCCCACTGAGATGCAAGAGCCTCACTAAGTAGTAGCTGAGGCTGTCTGCGAACCGCCATCCTCCTGTCTCAGCCTCCCAAGTGCTGGGATTACAAGCGTGCGCCACCACACCCGGCTTGTTTTCTTTTGAAGTAGGGTCTTGCTAGGTTGCTGAGAATCTTGCTCCATTGCTGAGGCTGGCCTAGAACCTGCAATCCTCCTGTCTCAGCCTTCCAAGTAGTGGTATTCCAGGCATGCACCACCATAGCTGGCTTCTCCTGCGTCTTTATGAGCCCGTGATTTTCTTGGTAGTTATGAAATTCTACCTCACCTTGGGGTTGTTTGTGGTATGTGTGTGTGGGAGCACTGGACTTGGAATCAGGTGAACTCAGGGCTGGATATCAGAGCATCCCTTTCCTAGCTTTGTGACAGTAGAAAAAAACATCGACCCCCTGGTTCCCAGCCTCCATATCTGTAAGAACAGAAGAGTGATTCCTGCTGCCTAGGAGGAATACTTACGGTGGACCATTGGAGATACTCAGCAGAGCACGTATTACAGAATGGACACAAAACATGTTAGTTTTCAGGAGGATTGCAGTTCAGGGCCAGTCTCAACAACCTAGTGAGACCCTATTTCAAAATGAAGCTTTATTTTGAGGACAGCCTCAGCTATGTAGCAAGACTTTGGGCAACCTAATTCAATCTCCAGTTACACACACACACTAGGGGTGGTGGTACAGCTCAAAAGTAGAACACTCCTGGGTTCAATCCTCAGTAACGCCCCCCGCCCCCATGAAAAGGTTAGTTTTCTTTGTCCCAGATTGCTAACATCTGTAGGGGAAGAAAAGGTCATTTTTGTGATCCTTACCCCTGCCCCTGCCCCTGGAGACTAACCAGGGCCTGGCTCACAACGTAAACTAGGAGTAAATGAAGGAGTGGGTATCCTATGCATTGAGCTCCCCAGCCCTTCACATGGTACAAGACAAGGTCAGCTCTGAACCAGAGATGCCAACAAGGAAGAGAAGCTGGGCATGGTGGCGCATGCCTGTAGTCACAGTACTTGGGAGGCTGAGTTGGAAGGGTCACAGGTTCAAAGCCAGCCTCAGCAACAGGGTCTTTAGTGAGAGCCTGTTTCTAACTTTAAAAAACTATAAAAAATAGGGCTGGGGGATGTAGCTCAGAGATTGAACGCCCCTGGGTTCAATCCGTAGTACCAAGAAAAGCAGAAGGAAAATAAAGGAGGAGGAAGGACAGTCCCTACAGAGTCACAGGCCACTGAGCAATCAGCAGTCAGCAGAGATGCAGTGTTTCCATAAAGGTGGCTTCAAGAATTTTCTCCAGCTGGCCCTGGGAGGCTCCAGGTCCCCCTTGCAGGTGACAGCTTGCACAGAGATCCAGCCTTTTCCAGGGAGGACAGCATGCTTCCTCTGCTTCTCTCACCCAGTCACACAGGGCCAGCAGCAGGCGCAGGCTGGCATGCTGAGGCCATCAGAGGGGGCAGTGATCTTGGGGCTGGCTCCCCTTCAGCAGCAGCAGAAGGCATTCTGGCCGAGGCTTCTGTCCACCTGCTCTGCAGCTGCTGCTGGCGGAGCCTTGGTCGACTTCAGCATCCTCCACGCATCTTTAATCTGTCTTCGCTTGGTGCCAAACATCTGCAGAGGGATCTACTGGCCGTTTATTTTCTGTTTGTTTTGGGTGTGACACAATCTCCATTCTTCACTTTAATGACTCCTCTCATTATTATTATTGTCTCAACTGCTCTGTTTATTTGCTTTCCTTGAACCCCAATCACTTTCCCTCTACTCTCTCCTGGACTGCCCAGGGCAGGTGCCAGCCCTCCTGGCTTCCCTTCCCCTCTGCTGGGGATGGGGGAGGCATTCCAGGGCCCTGCTTCCCCTGCTGGGAGCCTCACTCAAACCAGATGTGGTTTTTTCCTCCTCTTCCTCCTCCTCCCCCTGAGTTGCCCAGGACTGCAGGGGGTAAGGGGAGAGGCCCCCATCCACACACATCCTGTTCTCTCTGCTTCTTGGCCCAGCTCTATAAGCCCTCGCCCTCTGGACAAAGCACCACAGGGCCTCTGCTTAGTGAGAGACTGGGTGATACTGGGTGAGGATTGTGCCCTTGGAACCTGGTAGGCAGGGACTCTATTATTTCTCTGCAACAACAGAGCTGCCTGTGAAGGCCTTGGGTCTAAGCCAAAACATTTGGTAACTCAAACTCTCCCATCCTGACTGTTTCAAGACCCTTCTGCCTACACACCGCAGGGTTAGCGATATCAATATCCTACACTGGAACCTTGACAGGGTCACCATGTCCTGGAATGCAGGGTTATTACCTCCTCGTGATGCGGGAATCCGAGACCTCCACCTCTCTTGGCTGATAAAAGACCAAGTGTAGATTGCACACCCAAAGTCCCAGTACTTGGGAGGCTGAGATGGGAGGATCACAGGTTCAAGGCTGCCTCAGCAATTTAGTAGGCCCTCAGCAAGTTAGTGAGACCCTGTTTCAAAATAAAAAGGCCTGGGGATGTAGCTCAGAGGTAGAATGCCCCTGGGTTCAATCCCCAGTACAGCAACAACAACAAAAGATTCCAACTCAAATCAGGTCTGATGTGAAGAATGGCCAGTTAGCTTAAATATGGGACTTTCTTGACCTGGCCTGGTCTCTGACCTATATGTTTCAACTGTTGGGAATGAATTTCTTTTGACAGAGTCAAAAGATGTGCACCTGAGGCACATCTGCTGTTTCTGAAATTACTTCTACCTCTGGCCACAACAGGTTATTGAAATTCTGTCACTGGGATGATCATAGCCATGGTTAGATTGTCATAGTTCATATTGTTCAAAGAACATTGGGATGGGAAGGCAAGAGACATAGCAGAACGGCTTACCAGCAGAGGGGCTGGGGAGACAGAGCCCCTCCAAATGGACAAATCACCATTCCACCAGGTGAACCAGGGGCTGGACCAGGGTTGGTGGGTTTGTTCTTTTGGAATATGTTGGTGGTTATGGTGGTAGGTGGTGGTAAGAACTCTGGTTAAGTAAAAGGATTCATGTTGGGTGTGGTGGTATGCTTCTGTATACCAGTACTTGGGAGGGTGAGACAGGAGGATTTCAGGTTCAAGGCCAGCTTCCATCAACTTAGACTCTCAGCAACTTAGAAAGATGATGTTTCACACACAAAAAAAAGGTGGGGGTATAGGTAGGAGAATGCTCCTAGGTTCTATCCCCAGTACACACACACACACACACACACACACACACACACACACACACACACGAATATATATATACATATGCAAATGCATACACACCATATATATATATATATTTTTATAAGGAGCCTGTAGGGAGCTGTCAGCTTCCTGCTCCCTCACAGAGTTAAAGCAGCTTCATGCTGACCACAAAGGCAGATGGTCAGTTATGCTGTAGTTTGGAATATGCTAAGACAGAGGTTGCCCACTGTTAGTGGGCTTAAGTCTCATGTAGGGCATGTGTAAAAGTGTGCTTTATGTCAGAAATTCTGCTTTAGTGGTGGGCCTGGGGGAGGGACTTTGAGCCTGCGTGTTTAACTGGTTCTCCAGTGGATCCTATTACTGCACAGCTGGGGACTAAGCTACTAGGGAACCTGGATTCAGGGCAGCACTGTTGGGAGGAAGGGATGCTGGGGGACAGGCCGGCCTTGCCTGTGAGGCGCAGTGCGCTCTCAGCCCTGTTCCCCTTCTTCTTTTTGTATGGGGCATTGAGCCTGGGACATTCTCCCTTTGAGTTTTTTTTCCCCCCAGTACTGGGGATGGAACCCAGGGCCATTCTACCTCAGAGCTATATCCCCAGACCTATTGTTTGCTACATATATATATATATATATATATATATATATATATATATATATGAGAGTTGCAAAGGGCCTCACTAAGTAGCTGAGGCAAACCATGATCCTTCTGTCTCAGCTTCCCAAATGCTGGGGTTACAAGTGTGTGCCACCATGCCTGGCAATTTTTTTTTAAATTTGAAACAAGGTCTCTCTCGGTTGCTGAGAGGTTAAGTTGCTGAAGCTGGTATCAAACCTGCGACTTTCCCAAGCACCAGGCTCACAGGTGTGGGCCACTGTGCTCAGCTTCCATTCCTTTCATCTTGGGGTGCCAGTTTCTGACCAGACTTCACTTCCTAGGGAAGGTGGCTTGTTAACAGGGCTAGAGATGTGGCTGGTGAGAGCAGAGAGGCAGGTAAGGGGCCCACACCTGGGTTTCCTCACACAACGCTCAGGACAATCGGGCTTCTTGGATCCTGAAGGGTGAGAGACCCGAGGCCCAGGTCGCTGGCACAGGGACCTTTAATTGCTGGCAGGTGCTTCAGGATGGGGCTGGGGGTCCCTCTGGGTGTCATGGAATGTCCATGGAATGACAGCTCAAAAGCCTTCCAGAACTTCCCAGGTCAAAGGTCACCATCAAAGGATCTAAATGTGAACACCATGTTCTCATAAAGTCCAGAGCCTCCTGGCCTGTCTCAGTGTGAGCTGGTTTGTTTGCATCGGCCACAGGCCTCCTCTGAACATGAGGATAACTGTCCTCTGTGGATTCACTGGTCTCCTCTTTCCAGGAGCTTCTTCTCCAGACTTGCTGGTATGGTTCCAGGGGGAAGACCAGAGGTGTATCAGGAGAGCTGGGAGCGGTCTCCTCACTGTCCTGAGAGACAGAGAAGACTGTGGAAAGAGCAGTGGGGATGGGGGCAAGAGAGCCCTCGACTGAAGAGAGCCGTGGCCACCTCCTGTGTCCAGAGGAACTGCCCAGGCCCGAGACGCTGTGGCTCCTGCTCCCCGCTCTGTGAGGCCCCTCCACCCATTGCACCAGGCCCAGGCCATCCCAGTGCGGAGGAGGTCGGCCTCTTCCTCTGGTTAAAGAAGCCTAGCAGGCTTGGAGCCGCTCCTGACCGGGCAAGATCTTCCCTGCACAGCCATGCACAGGTGCTCCGGAGTCCTGCACTGTGGCTGGCTCTAGAGTGTGTGCTCCCTGAGGAGCAAGGCAGGGACACTGGAGAGGGACAGAGGGAAGGAAGGAAAGGAGGACAGGAGGGAGGAGGGAGGGAAGAAGGAGAGAGAGAGGAAGGGAGGAAGGGGAGGAAGGAAGGAAAGGAGGAGAAGAGGGAGGAGGGAGGGAAGAAGGAGAGAGAGAGGAAGGGAGGAAGGGGAGGAAGGAAGGAAAGGAGGAGAAGAGGGAGGCAGGAGAACAGGGAAGAAGAAAGAAGGAAGGAAAGAAGGGGGAGGGAGGGGAGGGAGGAAGAGGAGAGATGGAAGGAAGAAAGGGGAGAGGAGAAGGGAGGGAAGAGTAAAGGAAGGGGAGAGGAAAAGGAAGAAGAGAGGGGAAGGAGGGAGGGAGGAAGGAGCTGGAGCGCGCCTTTCCTGAATGCGCTGCCTGGGCTAGGCGAGCAGGCAGAGCGTGGCTGGGCTGGTGAGGGAGCCGCGGAGGAGGGCCAAGCCCCTTGAAAGCTGTTATTGTTCAGGTCTCTGCTCAGAGAAACCCCGAGTAAAAGAAGCTTGTTAGAGAGGCCCAGGCTGGAGACAAGCTGCTCTCAGAGCCAGTGAACCGTGCGAAATGACTTAAACTAACATCCCTGACTGCTCTGGGCTGGGACCCAGGAGTCAGGGCCGTGTGCTCATCAGAAATTCATAGAAGGTGCCCCGCGGCTCGGCTTTCTCTGACCACCTTGTTCATTGAGGGGTTTTTTTCTTTCCAGTCCCGCGGCTCTGAAAGGGAGACAGGGGCTGCCTGATGGGGAAGATCAAGTGGCCTTTGAAAATCTCTCTCTGAGTTTATTAAACCCTGGGGCTAGGGCAGGCCAACCTGGAGGCCCAGCCAGGCCTGGCTCCGCCCCCCTGGGCTTCCCAGAGGGGACCTGGCCTGTTCTCAGGTCCCACACTTGGCAGGCCTATGCAGAAGATGGGGGGTGGGGGGGGGGCTGAGGACCCCTGGCAGATGCCCTCATCATTTTCCAGGAGGGTGGGGCACTCGGTAGGTTGGAGACTTGTGACCTCCACAAAGGACTGTGGAGGCCTTCCTTCTTGGACCCCACAAGCCACTCCTGCTTCCTGCCAAAGCTGGCTGGACTCCCCGAGCTGGCCCATGTTTGTGCTTGAGGTACACAGAGGAGAGTAGGGGGAGGGGACCGGAGGGTCTCCAGGCTGGATCATAGCTCACTGACCAAGTAAGGGCAGGAATGAAGCTTTGCAGAGGCAGCTGCATTTCCAGGATCTGCAAGGCCCTCAGCTGGAGAGGGACCCGACTGCACCTGCCAATGCTCAGTGTGACCCCCAGTCCTTCCCAGACTCCCCCAGAGGGACTGCTCAGAGAGTACCACCCCCAAAGCCCCTGAACACAAGAGTGCTTTGGAAACCGCAAGGCTTGGAGTTAATATAGTCATGATACAATTGGTCACTCACAGGTATTTACTGAGGGTATTGTATGTATATAGACACTGGTGGGGCAAGCGGCAGATTCATGTTATTCAGAAGGTGTGGGGACCCGCAGGAGAGATAACTGGCTCTGTACCCTGGCTGGATGCCTCCAGGAGAAGGCACGTTCTCTTTGCCAAGCCAGAGCTTTAGATTTGGAATCCAGTTCTGTCCACCTCTTTTCATACTTCCCTTTTAAATCAGTTCAAAGCCCTTTAAAGTTTTCCCAAAGAATCTGAAGAGAATGAGCAAGCAGATGGGGAGGCCTGAGGAGAGAAAGCTGGAGTTCCAAGTCATCTATGTCAAAAGTTTCTGAGCCTTGAATAGACTGCAAGGCACAGGAAATGGCCAGGTCTTCCCGGGGCTGGAGGCCTCCTCTCTCCAGGCCTCAGGGGAGCTAATGAGGACGTCTGAAGGTCTTACCGCTGCAGGAAGGCCAGGCCCAGTCCTTTGTTGGAAACTTGTGGGCCAGCACCTGTCTGTCCTACAGCTCCAAGAGCCAGGGAGGATATTGGGTTGAGTAACGAAGGTGGGGGCTCTTTCAGCTTGGCATTTTTGGAGTCAGACAATTAATCAAATCTGTCAGGCTTCCGCTCATGTATAGACACTTCCCCATTGCAGGTAGCTGCTGAGTGTTGTGTTTAGAAAGATTCCAAGCATGTGCCTCTGTTTTATTATTATATCAAGTGGTTTTTGCTTTGTTTTGTTACTAGGGATTGAACCTGAGAGCATTCTATCTCTGAGATACATCCCCAGCCCTCTAAATTTTTTTTTTTTTTTTAAGCTGGGCATGGTGGTACAAGTACAACTGGTAATCCCAGTACTTGGGAGGCTGAGATAGGAGGATCGCAGGTTCAAAGTCAGCCTTAGCAACTTAGCAAGGCTCTCAGCAACCTAGTGAACCTTGTTTCCAAATAAGAAATTTAAAAAAAAATCAGGATAGGGGTGTATCTTGGAGATAGAATGTCTCTGGGTTCAAACCTTAATAACAAAAGTCTAAATAAAAATTAAAAAAAATTAAGTTTTGAGATAAGATATTGCTAAGCTGCTGAGGGTCTCATTAAATTGCTGAGACTGGCCTCAAGCCTGTAATCCTCCAGTCTCGGTCTTTCCAGGTATTAGGATTACAAGAGTGAGCTACTGTGCTCAGCTACCAAGTATTATCATATACTTACGGTGTTGACCATGGACACAAGCTGGAGAATGGTAGATTCTGTGCTCTGTGTCTTCCATTCTTGAACCAAATGAAAAGAGGAGAGTTACAAATACTCAAATTGACCATAGAATTATTGTTTTATGGTTCTGAATTAGAGATCGAAGCCAGGGGCACTCTACCACTGAGCCACATCCCCAGCCTTTTTATTTTTTATTTTGATACATATTTTTTCCAGTGCTGGAAATGAAACTTAAGCATACTAGACAAGCACTTTGCTCCTTAGCTATGACCTCATCTATTTTTTTTTTTTAATTTTGATACAGAGTCTTGCTAGGTTGCCCAGGCTGACCTTGAACCTAGATTCTCCTGTTTCAGTATCCCAAGTACTGGGATTATAGTTGTGAGCCACTGGATTTGGCTTCCTCTGTGTGTGTGTGTGTGTGTGTGTGTGTGTGTGTGTGTGTGTATGTATATCTATATGTATATCTATATATATAGTTTTTTTAGCCAATAAATGAGAGCAAATGATCTGACCACAGGCCAAAATATTTGACATGGGGACTGAGGCCTAAAGTTGTCACGTGTATTCTCTGCAGGTTCCATTTAGGAGAATGGCTCTACAAGCTATTGGAAACTGCCAAGAAAAGTTGTACCTTAGTGGGTTTCAATCTTTCCTTTTACCGATGTACACTAGGAAGCGTTTGTCCCAAGGAAATCTTACACAAGTGCATATACAAATATAACAGCTAAAGCTGAGCTTCTTGGTTGACACAGAGACTGGACACACAGGCCCTGCCTGTTGTGACTCTCTCCTGCCCACCCCTCATCACTTTCTTCTCCTGCTCTGTGTTGGCTTCTAGAAGCTTCTAGTACTCCCTGGAGTCTATCAGAAAGCTATGAAATTATCATATCTCATGACTTTTAGGGGGCTATTTGTGTGTGTGTGTGTGTGTGGTGTGTGTGTGTGTTCACGTGTTGCTGAGAATTGAACCCAGGAGTATTCTGTCTCTGAGCTATACTCCCAGCCCTATTTTATTTTTTATTTGGAAATAGGGTCTCACTAAGTTGTTGAGGGTCTCTGAGGCTGGCTTTGAACATGCAATCCTCCTGTCTCAGCCTCCCAAGCACTGGAATTGGCTTGGGGGGCTATTTTAAAAGTCACATGAAAGAATTAGATGCTATAGAGATGAAAGAATTAAGGCCCAGGGAAATATGACTTAGTTAATTATACAAACATCTTAGCAGCCTGAGTTTTCTTTTGACACCTGTACACCCGCCACCATTACCTTGACTAGCATCCGCACACTCTCTGGTCCCCTTACTCCCAAGCAGTAAATGACTCCTAATTTTCTTTTCTCTCCCTTCCTTCTTCCCTCTCTCCCTCCCTCCCTTCCTTCCTTCCTTCCTTCCTTCCTTCCTTCCTTCCTTCCTTCCTTCCTTCCTTCCTTTTGTGGTTCTGAGAATTGAACCCAGGACTTTCTTTTTTTTAAAAAAAAAACTTTCATTGGTGCATTATAGTTTCACATAATAATGCAGTTCACAGTGATAGTGGCATATTTGCACACAGCACTTAGAGAGCTTTCCCTGGGCTCCTTACTTCCCCCATCCCTTCCCCGTACAGAGTATTGAGACTGACTCTGGTATCCTAATCCAGGGACATTCTACCACTGAGCTACATCCCCAGCCCTTTTAAATTTTATTTTATTTTATTTTATTTTGGTGCTGGGAAATTGAACCCAGAAACATTCTACCTCTGATATACACCCCCAGCCCTATTTTTTATTTTTATTTTGAAACAGGGTCTTGCTAGGTTAGTGAGAGTCTAACTACTTGCTGAGGGTGTCCTCAAATCTGTGATCCTTCTGTCTCAGCCTCTCAAGTACTGGGGTTACAAGTGTGTGCCACCAGGCCCAGCTATTTTTTTTTTTTTTTTAATTTTGAAAGAGAGTCTTGCTAAGTTAACATGGGCTGGCCTCAAACCTGTGATCCACCTGTCTCAGCCTCCCAAGTACTGGGTCTACAAGTGTGTGCCACCATGTCCAACACTCCTGAGTTTTTAATCAAAAGCAAATTTAGGAGGATCGCAGGCTCCAGCTATCCTCAGCAACTTGGCGAGACCCTGAGCAACTTAGCAAGGCCCTCCTGCTTCAGAAAAAAAAATAAAAAGGGGCTGGGAATGCAGCTTGGAGATATAATACCCCTATGTTTAAGCCCCAGCAACACACACACACACACACACACACACACACACACACACACACACACACACACACTGAGCTGTCTGCATCCTCGACCTTGCAGTGCACATCCTTACCTTATTGTTACCTTCTCCTTTCCTCCCCCTGCTCACCATTTAATGGGGACCGCCAAGTCCTGAGCACCAGCTGACTGCTCTTTGGTGTCACCGTGGCCACCTGCCCTTGCTCTGTGGGTCCAGAGTGCACCTCCGACTGCATGTGCGTGGCACGGGAGCAGCAATGGCGGCGCGGGATTCTGCCCGGTCCTCTCCCACTGCCTCCTGCAAAGCTCTCTTTTCCATGTACTCACTCCCTCAAGCTTGTGCCCCTGCACTTGCTGAAATGCCTTCTGCTCAACTTTCTCCATTTCATCTAAAAGCTTTTCGCACGCCAGTCCTTCCCAGGACTCCCTTCAGATGGTAGCAAAGTAAAGTTACTTTCCCCATATCTCAACTCATTCATCCTTAGCACAAAACCCAACAGCACATTGCACTGGGCATCCCGCCAGGCTTAGTTTATTTTGTCCTTGGGCGCTGAGCTCTGGTGTCTTCCTGATTTATTCTGTGGTCCTTACAACTGTCCTCTGCATCTGTGTACGCAAGTATGGCTGTTTGAGACTGCAGCTTCGGGGGGCAGGCATTCCCAAAGGGCGCGCTCACAGGATGAGAAAAATCAACAGGCTGAGGTCCACAGGGGGCCAGAGGACTGTGTATCAGGGGTGTGTGTGTGTGTGTGTGTGTGTGTGTGTGTGTGTTAGTAGTAGTACTAAAGATGGAACTCAGGAGTATTCCACCTCTCAGCTATACTCCTAACCCTTTTTATTTTTTTGAAACAGGGTCTGGCTAAGTTGATGAGGGTCTTGCTAGGGCTGGCCTTGAACCTGTGATTCTCCTGTCTCAGCCTCCCAAGTACTGGGACCACTGGCATGTCCCACTGTGCTGGCTCAGGCACTTGCTTCTTAAGGGACACTTGGGCCTGTGTGAGGGTTACTTCCCAGCTCCCATCTAAGTCTCCGTACCCTGGATTGGGGTCAGGGATGCCTGCCTTTCCAGCAGCTCTCGTCCTACCTCCCCACCCCCGCCCTCACCTCCCCAGAAGACAGAAGGGGCTGGCTGCAGTTCAGTGCCTGTCAACCAATTCAGTGGGAAGAAAATATTAAACACGCCCAACACTGCTTACTGGAGCTGGGTAAACTCCGCACACCACAGTTTACTTTTCTGTCAGAGATGCCTGAGCTTACTATAGAGAGCAGAACCCCAGGGACCCAGGATTCCCACCATCCCCCTTCTCATTCCCACCCCTCTTTTCCCACCCAGACCTTCCTCTGGTCCCTTTCCCTACCTTACATCCATTTCCTATTTCTTCATATTTCCCCCCTCACCTGCTCCTCCTGTCTCTTTCCATCCAACTCTGCTCTGTCCTTCCCAGGTTCCCTCACAGACTAGGTATCTTTCAGCATCTGGAGCCCAGAGAAGCTCCCTCTCTAGGGAGGGAGTTGGCAGCAAGTGCAGATAAAATCCAGGCTTTTGTTTATTGTACTGGGGATGGAACCGGGGCATACTACCTCTGACCTACACCCCCAGCCCTTTTTGCTTCTTATTTTGCAACAGGGCCTTGCTAAGTTGCTGAGGATATCATTAAGTCATCGAGACTGGCCTCCTCCCTGTGATCTTCCTGTCCTAGCCTTCTGAGTATTTGAATTAGAGGAGTGTGCCTCCACCCCTGGATAGGTCCAGCACTTTTTTTTTTTTTTTTTTTTGGTGCTAGGGATTGAACCAGGGACATTCTACATCTGAGCTATACCCTCAGTCCTAATTTTTGTTTGTTTTGTTTGTTTGTTTTGTTTTGTTTTTTGGAAACAGGGTCTTAGTTGACACAGGTCTCACTGAGTTGCTTGGAACCTGCGGTTCTTCTGTCTTGGCCTCCCAAGTACTGGGATTATAGGAGTGCGCCAGCACACCCAGTTTTAGGTCCAGTCATAATTGAGGGGCAAAGAGTCACCTGCTCCCTGCTCCATGAAGCCCTGGGCTGTGCACCATTAGTTCTGGAGGGGCTGTGGTCAGGCCAAGGTGTAGAGCTGGTGTCAGGGGACTGGAGGAGCTGGTAGACGGCATGAGAGGAACTTGGAAGGGAGCAAGAAGGAGCAGTTTTGTTCCTCGAGGCCCCGGGTAGGTGATTTAAGGAGTTATGACTTAGGAATGAGGGTGTCACAGATTTTGGATGTTGCTTTGCATGAACTCAAATGTTCCTCCACATGACAGCTTCAATCTCCCCGACCCCCACCTCTCCTAAGAAATTTGCAGCCTGGGCCAAGGTTTTCTCTTTGGCTGTACTTGGAAGTACAAACCTTGTGGCTTGAGATGAAACATATGCTGTTTTGGAATGTGGCTATTAGCCAAGGGGATGCTCAGAGGCCCCTGCAGAATTTGCCTGGGGTTGAGCTGGGGGTGTGTAACAGAGCATTTGGGGCCAGGATGGAGCAAGGGAGACCCAGGTCACCTTCCTTGTCTCCCCCTCACTTAGGATTGGCGTCTCTTTCAACACTGCAGTGGATCGCCATGTGTCCCATTTCCTCCCCTGGGGAGACCCAAATCCAGACTTAAGCTCAGATGCCATGGGCCCCAGTGGCTTTTTCCAAAGGGAACAGGTGCCGATTAGTATGGCATTTGGCATATTCTCTGAATGTTATTCATTTCTTGCCAAAAGACACAAACCATTTCCTCTGGCCCTGCCATCCTCCCCCGGGAGCCTCGTTTTCTGCCCTCCCTCTCTAGCCCCGCGCATTGTCCTTGCCTTGCTGAGGCTTTTGGTCTAGCTCTCCAGAGCTCCTCCTGTCCCCGCAGCCCCTGGGACCCACCTGGAAACCAGTGTGGCCTCATTGGTGTGGCCAGAGAACAAGCGCTCAGATCTGTCTTTGGCCTTAGGGAAGCTCAGAAATAAATTTGCTTCGTAACCCCCACCCCCACCCCCTACCAAAACTTCTGCCTGCATTTTCTCGAATGACTGCGGGAAGAGGCTGGAGAGCCTCTGACAGGGACTAATCACCGGGGCTGGTGGGTTGTCACAGGAGAGAGGCAGCTGTAGAGACCTCAGCAAGATCCCGGGTCGGAGTGCTCCGTTCCAATGCATATCTGGGAAACTGCTTCACTCGGGAAGTGTTGAGGACACAGGAAACAGCGGTTGGACAGGAGGTTAGAGATCCTTTGATTCAATGCTGTTGGCTATTATTATTGATGTTATTGCCTTTTCCTAATTTATGAAGAATCTAAGGCCTAGAACACGAAGAGCAGCTCTTCAAGGTCATGCCGTGGATGGGTGGCAGGGCTGGGAGCAGCTGGGACTTCGGGCTGCCATGTGTGCTGTTTTCACAGCACATCTCTGCAAGTGCTCCTTGGAGGAGCGTTACCATGTCCCCAGGGTGCGGTGGGAGTGGCAGCCACCTCCGTGGCTCAGCTGCCCCTCAGCATTAGAGCTTCAGCCCTGATTCTGCTGGGATAAACATTGCCTGGCCCTCAGATGAACCCTAGAACCACATGGGGGTGTATTAGATGTGCCTCAGGTGGGATCTAACAGGCTGATTTTCAGAGCATATGTTCTGCACTTTCTTTTCCCTTCCTTCCTTCCTTCCTCTTTCTTTCTTTCTTTCTTTCTTTCTTTCTTTCTTTCTTTCTTTCTTTCTCTCTCCTTTCTTATACTAAGAATTGAACTCAGGGTCAATTCTACCTCCGACACCACCACCCCCAGCCCTGTTTTATTTTTTATTTTGAAACAGGGTTTCACTAAGTTGCTGAGTGTGGCCTCGAACCTAGAATCCTCTAGTCTCAGCCTCCCACATGCACCACTGTGCCCGACTATGTTCCCTACTTTCGGCCCCCGCTACCTTAGTTGTGCTTTATACCATGTGTTCTGCTTCTCCACCACAGCTAATCTGACCAGGAATTGATACCAAGGCCGGCCAGCATGCTGGCCAGAAACAGACATTCTTTTTTTTTTTTTTTCTTTGAAGAATTTGAAATAAAAAAGCACAGACCATGTAGCTATTTAGTCATAGAGAGCTAAATGAAAATCTCATGACCAAAGAAGACTTTATTTAGGGCCATTTTATAAAGTCATAGGCAAACCAAAATTATACACAGAGGAAAGATGAGCCAAGGAAGCTCTGTGGCCCAAGAGAAAGAACAGTGAGGTCGGGCACTTCACTGATTTGAAATCTCTCTCTTTGTCCTTACAATGGCTGCCTCTATATCCATATTGTTTTTTCTTTTGGTACTTGGAACTGAACTCAGAGGCATTTTATCTTTAAGCTATCTCCCAGTCCTGTTTTTTTTTTTTTTTTTTTTTGTGGTACTGGGGATGTAACCCAGGGACATTTTATCTCCAAGAGTCCCAGCTCTATTTTATTTTATTTTATTTTGAAACAGGGTCTTGCTAAGTTGATGAGAGTCTCACTACTTGCTGAGGCTGTCCTCAAACCTGTGATCCTGTCTCAGCCTCCCACGTACTGTAGTAAGCATACACTACCACATCTAGCTTACCCCCACCCCTTTTTAGATTATTTTATTATTTTGAAATAGGATCTTTATAAGTTCCTGAGAGTCTCGCTAAGTTGCTGAGGCTGGCCTTGGACCTGCAAACCTCCTGTCTCAGCCTCCCAAGTACTTGGCATGTGCCACCGCATCCGGCTGGATATCCAGTTTTTATAAGAGCTAGTGGGGATGGTGTTCTGCCCCATGTGACCAAAGCAGTTGGACCAGAGGAATAAGGTAGGGAGCATTTGAGCACAAGGGTCCTCAAATAAGCTCAACTCCAGAAAAGTTGGGCAGCCACTGCTAATGGGCAAGGGACATTCTCACTCAGTCAAGGCAGAAGTGAGACTTCTGGGGTCTGCTGTCACCCAACAGGACATTACCAGGGAGGTAACTTAGCCATCAACTACAGCTAATTCCCTCCACCTTCCTTAAGGGAGATGCTCAAATGTTTTGGGGTAACACTTTCTTGAGATGCCCTCTGTGTTCTGTTTCACGTCCTTGAGTATGTTGGAATGAATGAAATGCTTAGCGGGTGGGGAAACATCCAGCTGTGTTCGCTGCTATTAACCATCACTCTCTCCCCTGTAAAGATGTGTGTGTGTGTTGAGGGATGGTGGGATGAGGAGGACAGTGGAGACACAGAGGGTAGGTCAGCTAGTTGCCAGGACATGAGTTCAAGGAGTCAAAGACATAGCCTTTCTACGTTGGTTTGAGGATCCCTAGGGCTTGGCAGACGGCCGCAGACCCCTGTGGATGCCATGCTGCCTCCAAGCAGAGAAAAGCCCACCTGAAAACTCTCGACCCTTCCATCTGGAAGACAGAGCTATATCTTGCAGCAAAACTACATCTGTCTGCCAGATGAGCAGTACCTGTAAAAACTTCCCACATGAAGCCGCGTGGGGTGGAGGCCTCTTCCAGAGCCTGCTGACAATAGGAAAATGATCCCAGAACTGTGCTTTCTTAAGGATTCAGAGATTCTTGTCCTGAAACAGGGAGCAGAGACTCTGATGCTGCTCACAGACATTCCAGAAAGGACTGGTGACCATGGGAGCAGGCCAGCGTGACCAAGGTGACCAATGGCGGGGCAGAAGAAGATTCGCAGTGAGCTCAATAAATATTGGGGAATCGCTTAACACTAGCAATGGCAATAAAAATCTCCTGGCATTTACTGAGCACCTCCAGCATGCCAGGCTCTTGCAGACATTACTTCATTTAATCCTCTCCACCCTGTAGAAAGTACATTTCTTTTCCCATTTTACAGAGGAAGAAACTGCAGCTCCCAGAGGGTGCATTTTCAAAGATCACAGGCTGCTAACTAAGCCTGTCACTTCATGTCTGAGTGAAAGAGCAACTTCCAGATAACAGGAGATATAGACAGAGGGTAACAGGGCCCAAAGAGAGAGAGTGGGCTGCAAACTTCTGCCCTGGCCTCTTGGAACTGAGCTGATGTTAAAAGAAAGGCTAAGAGCACGGAGTTCCTTTAACTCTTAGCCTTTCTTTTTAAATAAACACACCAGAGCTTGAGTCTCCAAAACACGTGCCATGCCTTTCAGAGCAGGCTCCTTGGAAAGCCGAATTCCCTTAGAGCCGTGATTGCTCAAAACGTTTTCAGAACTGCTCTCTGGCAATGGCCTTCGGGCTCACAGCACATTCCTTTGAAAAATCTCTAGTTGTGGCAAATCTTCCTTTTCATCCTCTGGGGCAGATTTAATTGCTGGGCAAGTTCCAGGAGTTATTTCAGATTTTGGGTGAGTCACCAAACTGAGTGAGTCTCACTTGGGGTGAGTTGTAACTCAAATGCAGAGAAGTGCCTAGAGTGGTAGGAGACCCCGAAGACCCTTGGGGGTCTGGCTAAGAGATGAACCCAGGGACTCTGGAACTACCAGAATGCCAGAGCCCATGCAAAGGGAGGGGGGAGGCCTTGAGCAAGATCTAAGGGTTCTTCATAGGCGGAGACACGATCAGACTCAATCAGGGCATAAGTGAAAACACACACGGTCCCATAAAGTGGCCTGGGAAAGATGCCACATTAATAAAAGGGAAAAATGCAGAAGAATGTGTGAGGAGGGAGCTGTTAAGAAAATGCAAGTGCCTATAAACTCTGCTCTGCAGTCCCACTCCCAGCCTCCAGTCGTGGCCCCAGCTTGGTTTTCATTAGGACTTGAGAAAAGCCTTAAAGAAAATGAGCTGTACTTGGGGGCAGCAGAGGATGGAGCTGGACACTCGACTCGTGTCTGGCCTTTGCTGACCCTCTGTGGCCCCTTTCCGGTCCCTCTCCTGCCAGATGCCTCCGGGTCTGATGGGCTTTGAATGATGGTCCTCATCACGCTGCATGTCTTACTAGAACTGCAGTCTTGGCAGGCCAGGATGCTATCTAAGTACGAAAGAAGAGGGTTAGAGAGGATCCAGGGGCTTCGAGGACCATTGTTTCCATGACAAGGCACTCTGAAATACTCTTTAGGCAATAGGAGTCATTTTTTTCCTTCTTACTCTCAAATTGGCCTTGGAGACCAGCCAGTCAGTTGGCAGTTGGCCAAGGCCTTATCACCTTTCCAGGGCCCACCCCACAGGAAATAGGCTCCAATAGTAGACAGAGGGTAGGCTCTCAGGTGAAATTCTTGGTAGTCAATAATCAAAAAACTAGTACCCACCACAGTACAGAAGGAAGAAGCCACTCCAGTGTATGGACTAGACCAGAGAAACACTATTACAAGCAAAAAGAAAAAAAAAAAAAAAGGGAAAAGGTTAAGTACATTGGCCGAAATTGCCAAGTAACTACTTAGTATTTGAGAGTTTGGGAGAAAAGACAAGCAAGAATGAAGATTAGCTAGAGTCTCAGCAATTTAGAAAGATGATAAGCCTCATAGCAGACATCTGAAGCTACTTAAAGGACCAGAGTTGCCATGGAAATGGGGGGAACACTGGAGCCTGGGCGGCGCTGGCTGTGCATAGTAGTAAGGAGACAGTTGAACTGGGAGATGGCAAAAGGATTTGTCTTGCTGAAGAGGAGCGTGCATTCTAGTATTGTTTGTATATAACGTTTGACTGTGGGAAGGAAGATTCCTGTTGGAGTCAATAAATGCTAAGAGGTGACCTAGGAGGCTACAGAATCACCTTCTCAAAGGTTCCTGAAGCCTGAGCTATGCTCCTATTCCATGCCTGGTGACAGATGTTCCAGCAGAGATCCTGGAGCCCTTGATCCTTGGGGTCCCTTTCAGCCAGAGAAGTTTGACTCTTGGCTCTGGGGTGATGGCAAGGTTCTTTTGTTACCCCTCCAACTGCTAGGGGCTCTGCTCAGACACAGAGTTGGGCTTAGGAATCTGTGCTGAGACCCAAGAAACAGGAAGCAGCTGAGATGCCTTCAGTTAATGCTGCAATCTGAATCCCCCCGAAGGAAGGCCCAGTCAGGAGACCTGACAGGGTCTGCATTGTTCTGCCAGACAGCTGGGAGCAGCTGCAGGGCCCCTGGGGTCTCCTGGAGCACTGGGGATTGTGAGTAACCTTCAGCCCAGGCTCACAGACATCCTGAAGAGATCAGCGAAGAGTCCGCCTGTCTGGTACGGTACCGGCTTGAGCAATGTTCATTGGCCAATAAGATTCCAGGTCGGAGGACTCTGGGAGCTTATAATCTACCTAAAAAGGGTCACAATGATATGTTTGGGAGGGCTGGAAAAAAAGATAGGAATAAAGGGATCTGTTGGGGTGACGTTGGAAGACAGGGCCCTCCTAGGATCAGAACAGTTAGCTAAGGGATCCCCATTCCCAGCCCAAGTGCCAGATGGTATTAACTGTGCTATAGGCCAAGCCATTTCCTGCCAACTTGGGAAACTGTCCCTCTCCAAGAGGGAATCATGCCAAGGAATCACAGTTTTAGAGCAAGAAGTGACTTCAAAGATCATCCAACTTATCAGCTCCACACGGCGGGGCCTAGACAAGTGAGGTAACCCATCGTTAGTGGCACTGCCAGAACATCAAACCCAGTCCTCCACACCTGAAGACTGGTGGCCAATCTGTTGCTAATGCATGTGAAGACACAGGGCCCACCAACTGCTCTAGTGGGGTGTGTGTGTGTGTGTGTGTGTGTGTGTGTGTGTGTGTGTGTGTGAGAGAGAGAGAGAGAGAGAGAGAGAGAGAGCGCCAAAGCCAGAAGAGCAGAAATTGGACAATGTAGCACGTACATTTCAGCAAAATGCAATCGACAAACAAGACGCAAAATTAGAGGGGACTAAGCATTACAAATCTGGGGGAGGTGGAGTACGGGGCTGTTATAAGTCCATAGGCCTTAGTTTGGGTTTTCATTCCACCAGTCATACACTATGTAATTAGGAAAACTTTACTTACTCTCTCCAAGCCACTATTTATCCATCTGTTAAGTGAGGCTAAAAATATTGTAGAATTATTGTGAGAAATAATATAGTTAAAAGTACTTTGCACAGGAATGGGCTAGGTGCTATTATAATTATTGGGAGTAAGCCGGGCATGGTGGTGCATGCTTGTAATCCCAGTGCTTGGGAGCTGAGACAGGAGGATTACAGGTTCTCAGCCAGACTCAGATATTTAGTGAGGCCCTCGGCAACTTAGTGAGACCCTGTTTCAAAAATAAAGAATAAAAATAGGGCTGGGGGTGTAGCTTGGAGGTAGAATGCCCCTGAATTCAATCCCTAGTATTACAAAAAGTAATTATTATTATTATTTGGAGTATCAAGGGATAGATTGTTGAATTTAGAGGCTAGAAGACATGATGGTTGAGATTCTCCTAGGACATCTAATAATTGACAAGAATTTGTACTTTATCTAAGACAGGTTCAGATTCAGGACTAGGAGTTGAATAAAAAGGGCACAATCCAAGTCTCAGATGAAAATTCAATACAGCAAGGAGACTTCACCATGAAGATTTCCAGGCTCTGCTTTCTGCCCAGAGAGTTCTGGCCTCCCTGGGAGGGTGCCTCTTACAGAAGAGGCCAAGACCTCTCAACTTGGACAGGGTCCCTAAGAGCTGTCTGGGAGAAAGAGGAGAGTAGGGAGAAGAGGAGAAGAAATAGGGACTGCCAGCCACAAGGCCCACATCCTCCAGCCAAAGCCAGTTGAACGTGAAGTGACAAAGAGCTCTTCTCTTGTATGTCCAATGGCTCTGCTCTCCTGACTTTTGGTACTAGGCTTGAGTGGGAAACTGACTCGAGCATTAATCTAGAAGATGCAGCACAGAGTACCCAGAGAGGGAAGGGTGTGGAGAAAGAAGGTCTAGAGCAGCAGTTTTTCCTAGGTAAGGCCCTGCTGTGCAGGCTGAGGTCATTGCTGGCAGGAGCTCCGCACTCCTTGCAGACGCCTGCAGGTCTGTTTTAATATCTGCAGCAACCACATTCCTAAGCAGGGTGGGTAACAGCCTTTCTGGACAAGACTGCTTTTCATCAGAAATTATTCCAATTCACCAGGGTCAGATATTTTAGAGAGAGCTAGATTTTTTTTAAGGAGGAAAATAAAAATTCAGAGAGAATGAGTAACTGCAGGAAGCAGGAGCTGAGTAAGGTCCTAAGGACTGAGAAATGGGGGAGGTCCTTGGTGAGGGACAGACTGGGAGGAAGGGAACAGTCAGAGGGTGCTGGGAAGGAGCCCTGTTTCTGGATCTAGCCCGTCTAAGCCCTTCTTAGATCCTGTTGAGTTTCCCGTCACCTTTACTCACTCCTTCATGCTTGCTTTTATCCACCCATCCAGTCAACCCACACTTGACTCCCCACTCTAGAATCAAACGCTTCCTCTCTGGGGCAGTGCTGGGGATTGAACCCAGGGCTTTGTACATGCTAGGCAAGCGCTCCACCACTGAATTACATGCCCAGCCCTTGATTAACGACTCTGTATGTATTACAGAGTATACCAGTGAAGTATTAGCTATCCATTTCTGGGCAACAGTTTATTATAACACATAGCATCTCAAACAACACCCATTTATTATCTTCCAGTTGCTGTGGGCCAGGAGTCTGGGCACATCTTCTCTGGGTCCTCTGCCCTTAGATCTCTCATAAAGTTATAGTCAAAGTTTTGGCCAGAGCTGGGTCCCCTCCAGAGGCTCACTTCCAGGGTCATATGGTTGTTGGCAGAATTAAGTCTCTCAGGGGGGTTACACTGAGGGACTCAGTTCCCAGCTTGTGGGGGTGGGGGGCAGACACTGCTCACATTCCTTGCCATATGAGTCTCTCCAACATGGCAGCTAGCTTCATCAGAACATGCAATGTGCCGGGCGTGGCGGCGCACGCTTGTAATCCCCGCGCTTGGGAGGCTGAGACAGAAGGATCGCACAGGTTTGAAGCCAGCCTCAGCTACTTAGTGAGGCTCTCAGCAACTTAGTGAGACCCTGTTTCCAAATAAAATATAAAATGAGTCTGGGAATATAGCCCGGAGGTAGAAAGCCTCTGGGTTCCACCCCCAGTATCACACACACACACAAAAAAAACATGCGATGTGCCGGGGTGGTGGTACATGCCTGTAATACCAGGGATCAGGAGGCTGGGCCAGGAGGATTGCAGGTTTGAGGCTAGTCTCAGTAACTTCATGAGATTCTGTTTCAAAATAAAAAAATAAAAAGGGATGTGCATGTAACCTGGAGGTAAAATCCCCCTGGATTCAATTCCCAGTAACCCCAAAATAATTAAATAAAAATAAATAAAACAAAAAACGACAAGGTTGAGAAGGCAAGAAAGAGTGGGCCTCAGCACAGGAGTCCTGATCTCATGTAACCCGAAGATAGAAATGACATCCCGTTATCTTTGCTATGTTCTGCTGATGACAGACAAGTTGCAGGTTCCACTCACACTCAAGGACAAGGGATGCCACAGGGTGTAAATGTCAGGAGATAGGGATTATCAGGACCATGTTAGAGTCTACCTGCTCCTGAGCCCTCAGATAGCTCAGTCAGTAAAAGAGTACAATAGTAGTATAACAAAAATAATAATGACCAATGCCATGTATTCAATTTTTTAGTGTGCCAGGAACTGTATACATGTATATACACATGTATATGCATATACACAAACACACACACACACACACACACACATATATATATATATATATATATATATGCTCTGTATATGTGTGTGTATATATATATATATGCTCTGCATGAGGGGTATTGGGGATTGAACCCAGGGTGTTATACTTCTGAGCCACATCCCCAGCCCATTTTATTTTGAGGGTCATACTAATATATTGAGGGCCTCTATAAGTTCCTGAGGCTAGCTTTGAATCTGTGAAGCCCTGTCTCAGTCTCTCAAATACTGGGGTTATAGGTACCTTGCTACATATATGCTTTTAATACCTATTAAGTAAGTATCATCATTATCCTCTTTTTAGGTAGAGAAACAGACATTCAGAGAGATTCTAGTATTGAGAAAGCTAGGTATTTGGGGGTTCCCATTTGTCAGACTTCAAACTCTTTGCCCCTACCTACTTCATTATATGACTCTAAATAAAAGAGCAAGTTGGGCATGGTGACACACACCTATAATCCCAGTAGTTGGGAGACCGAAACAGGAGGATTGCAAGTTCGAGGCCAGTCTCAGCAACTTAGAAAGACCCTGTCTCAAAATACAAAATAAAAAGGGCTGGGGTGTAACTCAGAGATAGAAGGCCTCTGGGCTCAACCCCCAGTACCCAGATAGAAAGATAGATAGATAAATAAATAAATAGTAATGCAACATGCACAGTGCCCTGGCCGTCCTTGTATTCAGGGCTCTGGGAAGGCTTCTCAGAGGTGGCCTCGGGAGCTGAGTGTGGGTTCAGGGAACGGAAGGGTCACAATCCTTTGCTCTTGAGGAGCCCTTGAAGCTCAAGTGGGGAGCCGGCCCCCAGGAGGAGCCTAGCAAGTGCAAACCAACAGCTGTCTGAAGGAGCAAGAGGATCGCAGAGGCACAGTGGCTGTTTAGATTAGTGTTCTAATTGGCTGAGTGTCAGCAAAGCCTCTTGTGTATACAATGGGGATAGTTAATCTTGTCTATTTGTATACCCACTCATGTTCTGTCACTCCCCGGCCTTCTCAGTTGTCTGCCTCTTGCTGTCGTTTGAGGCCCGGGGAGGGTGTAGATCTCCATGGCTCTGGCACTGGTGAGCTCAGAGGAAGGTGCAAAGGAGGGAGATGATTTAGAGCCCACATCCCTGCCCAACTCACCCCCGGGAGGCCTGCCTTCCTGCAGTGCCCATCTCCCCACACACCCATTCTCACCATTGTAACCCATATATTGGCACCAGTGGCGACTGTGACAGATCTGGAAGTTAGGCCTTATCATTCCAAAGAAGCACGAGGAGAGGCCCAGCAATGTGCTGGTGCCACTCACCCAGCTAGCAAGGGCCGAGCCAGATTTGAGCTTGGCCCCAACTCCTTCCTTCTGTACGGTCTTGTTGGTCTGGCGACCCACCCCCACACCAAGGTCATTAGAGGATTTCTTGTTCAAGAGGCTGTGAGGGCCTCTGTTCTCTGCTCCTCTCAATGTACCCACGTGCTTCTGCCAGCCCTTTAAGGCCCTTCAGTGCTGGTCCCCCTTCCCTGCCCTGAACCCATCTTTACTGTTATGGAGTTGTGGCCGCGATATAGCTCAATGACAGACATGCACCAGACCCTGAGTTTGATCCCCACACCAAACAACAACAACAACAAAGTCAACTTTATTATGGGTTCTGAAGGAATGAGGCCAGGCTCCCTGATTCTCTGAGACATCCTAGTTTGTTGATTCTCTCTCTAATCAAATTGTGTAGATGCCTTTTTTTTTAGATCAGGCACCACAGTGTAAAATTCTTCCATGACACTCCAAATCCAGGTGTGGAGAATACGTATTCATTAACAATGGAGCGAGAGAATGATGGAGGAGAGGGGCGGGGTGCCTGGGAGCTCAAGGTCGTCAAGAATCTTCTGCCCGAGGGACCTCCTCCTGCCTGCGTCCTCAGTCACTCGCCTCTCTGTGTCTCTCCAGGCTGCCTCCTTCCTTGGAAGCTTGTCTTTGGCCTCCAGGTGGCTGTTAACAATTTTCCTCCCTTTCCTGACTTGACCCAAGTGTGGTGAAAATGTTTCTTTGTAATTGCCCAGGCTCCATCGGTCAGACCAGCACTTTATCCACTGGTGGGGGTGGGGGTGGGGGTGGAGGTGGGGTGGGGCAAGGAGGTCTAACATCTGGTGCAGATCACGACAAAGACCCAGGAAGGGATGTTGAGGAGAAGTCCACTATTCGATAACATTATGGCCAGATTTGTATTTGGGGAATATCATTTAGATAATTCAAAGAAATGATTGTATAAATGAGACAAAAAGAAAGAGAGCTTTTGGCTTACCAAGTCTCAACTAGTCTTAACATATAACTTCAGGCTACTATTGATTAAGTACTTTCTGTGTGCCAGACACTTTACTAGGCGTTCTACAGAAATGATCATGTTTAGTCTTCAGAACAATTTTATAGGCCCCCAGAAACTTAGAGAGATCCTGTTCAAAATTAAAAGTAAAATAGGGCTGGTGATGTAGCTTGGAGGTAGAATGCCCCTGGGTTCAATCCCCAATACCATAACACACACACACACACACACACACACACACACACACTCACTGTATACAGTAGCATTTTTATTATCCCTGTTGGAAACTGAAGCTCATAGTGATTCAGTATTATACATACAGCATAAGGGCTGGGGTGTAACTCATTGGCAGAATATTTGCTTCCCATGAGGGAGGCCATGGGTTCCATCCCCACACTCTAACAAACAAACAAACAAACAAACTCACACGAGAGTCAGGATCTGAACTCAGACCTCCTGACCCAAAACCTTTGACCTTGGTCTCTTATGCCAGTGGATTTTTTGTTTGTTTTTGTCAAGAGGTGTCTAGTAAAAGTACCTATTGCTCCTCTCAGGCTGGGGCGTGTAGTAAGAGGAGAAAGCCCCGGGTTGAGTCCTTCCTACATTTTAAGGAGGGGCCTGGAGTCTGGGCTCCTTCCAGTCCAGCTCAGCCCTCTGCTTTGCAATTTTGCAGTGTGCAGCTGGCAGGAGAGTTGCATATTTTAGGCCCCAGGGCTGCATCTTCTTATCTCAGAGAGTCTTGATTTACTTCTCTCTATCTTATCGCAGTCCCAGGCCCTGGTGATGGATTTCACCTTAGGTATTTGCATGGGGAGCCGCTGCTCCTTGCCAAGGGCTCTCCCCCAGACAGATGGGGAAGAGATGGCTCTGCGCTCCCCGATCTTGGATCCACCCTTCACTTCCTGCCTTCCCCAGCTCAGGTGGTGAGAGGAGGGTCCCCTTAGGGACTGGAGAGGCAGCTGCTTAGCAAGAATAAATGAGCCCGCTTTTCCCCAGATCCCACCTAGGACTGCCCTTATTTGAGATGTGTCAGGGGAAGAGGAGAAGAAAAAATAACAATATCTGTGTAGCGCTGTCTCTTCGTTATGATCGCTCATTTGTCTTTCAAATTTAATCTTTCTGACAACTGAAAGCAGCAACTTCTCCGGGTGCGGTAGTGTACACCTGCAATCCCAGTGATCTGGAGGCTGAGACGAGGATTACAGGCCTGAGGCCAGCTTCCACAATTTAGTGAGACCCTCATCAACTTAGTGAAAACTTGTTTCATAATTAAAAAAAAAAAAAGGCTGGGGTGTGTAGCTTAGAGATAAAATTCCCTTGGGTTCAACCCCCAATCCTAAAAAATATTAAATAAATAAAGGAATCAGCCTCTGTATTCTCTTTCTTACAGATAAGGAAACTGAGGCCTAATGGGGCTAGGACCACATTGTAAGTAAAGAGCTGGGCATCCAATGTGCCTGCTGAGGTTACATCTTGTGTGTCTCTCGTGGAGAACAGAGCTTTTACTTTCGGTTGCTTTTCCTTCTTCAAAACAGAGTGGCTTAGAAAGGGTAGCGATGGTGGACTCACCAGGAAATAGCAGAGCGTGCAGCAAGGGGTGTCAAGCTGAGCCAAGGGCTGAGGGTCTAAACACAGACTCAAGAAAGGAGAAGGCAGAGAGTCACGCCCCTTCTCTGCCTGGAAGAGAATCCACCTTGAAACAACCTCAACAGGCAAGCCTGGACGTCCTTCCACACGGGTTATGCTGCAGGTGACACAGTCGCAGCAGACTGGCGCTGGAGAGGGAGGAAGGCTGCGGCCGTCCCGGAGGTCTCCTGTGTGCCGGCGATGAGCCAGCGAGTTACTTATTTGCTTTAATTTTATAACAGTTTCAGAAGAGGTTCCACTCTTCTTGTTTCTGAAGAAGCAGAGGCTCAGAAACAGGGCAATTTGCCTGTGGTCTCATTACTAGTAAATTTTGGAGCTAGCCGGACGTGGTGGCGCACGCTTGTAATCCCCGCGCTTGGGAGGCTGAGACAGGAGGATCGCACGGGTTCAAAGCCAGCCTCAGCTACTGAGTGAGGCTCTCAGCAACTTAGTGAGACCCTGTTTCCAAATAAAATATAAAGAAAGGTCTGGGAGTATAGCCCGGAGGTAGAAAGCCTCTGGGTTCCACCCCCAGTACCACCAAAAAATAACATAAAATAAAATAATAATAAAAATAAATAATAATAAATAAATAAAACATTTTTATTTTGAAACAGGGTCTTGTTAAGTTGCTGAGAGTCTCACTGAGTTGCTGAGCTGGCCTCAAACCTGCAGCCCTCCTGTCCCAGCCTCCCAAGTACTGGGATTACAGGCATGTGCCACAACACCTGGCTCTCTGAGCAATTTTCTAATATACAATATGTTGTTTTATTTTATTATGTATTTTGTGGTATTGGGGATCGAACCCAGGGGCATTCTACCTCTGAGGTACATACACCCCAACCCACCCCCCTTTTTAAAAATTATTTTTTGTTTTGCAACAGGGTCTTGCTAAGTTGCTTAGGCTGGTCTTGAACCTGCAATTCTTGTGCCTCAACCTTCCAAACTGTTGTTTTTAATTGTAGTTGGCATGATGTATGATAGTTCCCTCAAACCTATTCCTCTGACTATTTGATGCTTTGTGTCCTCTGACTAGCATCTCACTTACTCCCCAGCCCCACCTCCAGTGACTGCCATTTTACTCTCTGTTTCTATGAGTTTGACTCCACACCTATGGGAAATCATGCAGAATTTTTCTTTCTGTGCCTGCCTTATTCCACTTACCCTAATGTCCTCCAGGTTTATCCAAGAAGGTTGTCTCTTAAAATAGAAGAGAGTCTCAGCTCCAGCCAGGACGAGGGAGGGGCAGCCCCACCTGAAAGCCAGGGGCGAGCTAGATGTATTGGCCAGACCTTTTTGAGCCCAGGGGAGTAGCAGATTTTAAAGTGGATCCAGCGTCCTCCCGCCCTCACCCCATGTTTCTAAGCCTGAGGCTCTGGACAGTTCCACTCAGCCTGTGGTCTGCAGAGGCAGCTCCTCCCAGAGGAGGAACCGGAGCAGGGAAACCACGCTCTTGAGGGCTGCTCTCAGCTCCCCAGCGCGCTGGCCATCTCCCACCCAGGCTTAATTTGCACTGCTAATCTGTTATGTCTTTCTTGGTAATTTAGCACTTTCAGACAGTTATGGTTAGATTCTGTTTATTTTTCTAAACCTCACAAAAACCCCATAATATAGCAAGAAAGTGAGCAGAGAGGGAGAGGGGGAGGAGGCAATTTTTTTTCTAGGAATGTAAACTCAAGACCCAGATGCTCTTCCCCATCTGCATGACAGCTGTTGTGGCGCCCCTCGCATCCCCAGTGCTCCAGTATTCCACTTCAAGGCTCTCTTGCCGGCTGCCCTCCCGCCATCATACCGGAGGGAACACGGCCTTGAGATCAAGGCATGGAGAGCTGCCAGCTACTTCACCTGACCGAGCCTCATCCTTGCCTATCTCTCCCCCTCCATCCTCACTGCACCATCACAATGCATCTCCTTCCTTCCATTTATCCAAGGTAAGAGCTGGGATTGAAGGCTGAAAAGATATTTCTGCCTTAGATGGCTGACTAGGAGGAAGTTTCAGGTCCCAGTAGGCCAGTTCATAATCTGATTTTTGGCCCAATTCTTTGGGTCCTGGGCACCTGGCTGACTTCTTGTCTTCTTTGCAGGAGGTTGTCATGTGTCTCATTTGTCCAGTTCTAGCAAGAGTGGTAGAGAGAAAATGATGTCAATGAGTGTGGGCTGAATGAATGAACGATAGCTCAGTGGACTGCTCAAAGTTTAAGCAAGACACAGAAAGAAACAGGTGCACACCTGTAATCCCAGCTGCTCAGAGTAGGCTGAGGCAGGATTGCAAGTTCAAGGCCAGCTTTGAAAACTTAACAAGACCCTGCCTCAAAATAAAAAGGGCTGGGGATAATGCTCAGTGGTAAAGTACCCCTGGGTTAAATTCCTAGTACTACAAGTAAAGCCACCACCCACCCAACCAACCAACCAATCGAACAACAAACAAACAAGACACAGGGAAAAAAGGCCAACATTTTTTAGCTCACTAAGTGTCCTCATCCTCCTTGGGAAGAAGAAAGATGAATATGGAAAGGTAGAAAGAGGTTTAAATGGAGACATAATAAACCTGGAACTAGATGAGTAAGACCAGAAAAATAAAAGGTTACTTGTCACCTAATCCACACCTTTGTTTTCAGTGGAGGACACCAGGACTTTGAGGTGTTAGTGACCTCCTTAATATTACAGAGCTGGGGTGAAGACCAAGGTCTTTTGACCTCATAAAAATTGGTCTCCCCTTCTCCACATTCAGCTCAGATTCATTCATTCCTGAAAAGCACCTGCCACCTAATCTGGGGATCCTTTTCTTGGAGCCTCTAAACACTAAAGAAGTGATCTGAGCTTACGTGGAGCTCACTGCTCTAAGGTTATTTGGACACGAGCCCTGTGGCCTCAAGGTAGCCCCTCACTTAAACAGAAAGGGCGGGGGAAAGGTAGCAGAAGCAGCCATTGCCCTGTTAGAGGTTTGCTCTGGGTTATTATCAGAGTTTGCAAGAGGTGTTTCCTGGCTCTGTGTTTGGCCTAGTGATCTGCAGTCTTGGGGATTTTTGCAGTCTTGAGCAGAGGTTTTTCAAAACTTGTTTTATGATCAGGGACAGGAACACGAACACACATTTTACCCCTTTCTAGCAACTTGGTTGTCCAACCAATCTAGGATTTTCTAACCAAGTACATAGAGGAAAATGTAATCCACATGTATCCGACTCACTGATCTCTCAAGCATCCTAAAGTTTGATTCTGGGAACTACCTGAAGCATATTCTGCTTTATTCTTCAACGTTTAGGTGGGCCAAAAACAATAAACAGCAACCTGGGAGGAAGAAGAAGGAAGTTCAAAATGAGGCTTGACTTGCAGGCTTTCCCCTCAGCCTCGCTTGGACAGCAGCACTGCAGGGCAGAACGCATGTGCCAACCCAGAAATGGTGCTCGGGTTAATGAAACCCCCATCTTCCTTTTCTGCTTGTTCCTCTAGGATGATGAGCCCTACTGAGGAAAACCTCCCATCCCAGAAGGTGCAACACCACAGACTGATGGCATCTGATCCACATTGCACCCTTAAGAAGACACCATGACCCCATCTCGTGGTTCCTACTGCCATCCAAGCCTATTCCAGGCCTTCGTTAATCTTCTCAGGCCCCAAACCCTCTTCCTCAACAACTTCCCATTTTGAAGAGAAAAAGGAATCCATCACGAAAGGTTTTTGTCATTTGCCTATCACTCTCTACACACCATCAGCAGCCCTCCTCTTCAATTAGGGCCAGTTGTTAAGGGCTAGCCCAGCTGCAGAGCTGCCAGCTTCGCTGCTGCGTCACCTGCAACTTCTCTCTCCATCCACTTCCGCTCCCAGCATCTCCCCAGCGCCCGGGGCTCCCTTCCTTCCACTCCCTCATCTGTCTATGTACCAAAGATGGAGCCTGAAATAATTTACCTTCAAAATCTCAATCTCAAAGTCTGTTTCCTGGAGAACTTAAGCTAAGAAGGAACAATTTGGGGGAAAAGGAATATATTATTGGGATCTCCTTTCTTTCTCTGTGAACCGGGACCTTGCTTCATTATATTTTCTTTTCTCCCAAATCTTTAAGTGCCACACCTCCTTAGCATATATACCTATCTGAGTGTCACACACACACACACACACACACACACACACACACACACACATTAAAGCTCCTTTTCACCTTTTTCCAGCGGTACCCTACACATCTTCCCTTTTGGACAAGTTTCTCAAGAAAGTGACCTGTATTTACTCCCTATCTTTTATGTTCACTCTTCCACCCACTGTGGTCTGACCTGTACCACTAACAGGGAAATGCCCCTCCAGGAAGTCCCCGGGGACTGCTGTGGTCACGTTTTAGTCTTCTTGCTTCGTCCACAGTATTTGAGCCCATTAGCTTTCCCCTCAGTCTTGATGTGCTTTGCTCTTCAGTCTGGATAGTGCTGTTTTTTTTTTTCTGGATCTCTTTCTGCTACCTTGTGAGATTCTTCTTTCTCTCTCTCCTAGGGATTGAACCCAGGGGCATTCTGCCTCTGAGCTACATCTCCAGCCCCATTTTTATTTTGCAACAGGGTCTTGGTAGGTTGTGGAGGACATCACTAAGTTGCTGAGACTAGCTGCGGACCTGTGAGCTCCTGTCTCAGCCTCTCAAGTACTGGGATTGCAGGCATGCAGCAGCCCGCTTGGCTTTCAGTCTTTTTTGACTGCCCCCCTCCCCAGTTCCTTTCCACCAGATCTATGTGTATTGGTTGGTATTTCCCAGGACTGGCCAATGGTATCTTCTTTTTACCCTACACACTCCCCTGCTTACTAAGGTGCATCCTCCTGCCTGGGACCCCAGATCTGTGCCTTCAACCAATGTCTCTTCTGAACTCCACCTTAAGTTCTTTTAAGGAGCTCAAAACAGGACTCATGAGCAAGACTCCCTCCTTGTTCTGAATGTATTCACTTTAGCATATATACTATTATGCATTTTATGCTTTAATGAGGCCCTCATCTTGGAGAAGGTGTCAACGCTCCTCCAGGATCGAACTGGTCACCGAGTCTTACCCAAGATCTTACCCAAGATCGAATCATTCACTGAGTCTCGCCAGCTTCACCCCTGAAGCCTGTTTGCTCTGCTTCCTTCCTTTGGGCTCTCACCTCTTGCCTCTGCTATAGTCTAACTGGCTTCCCTTTAGCTAGTCTTGACTGTCCCTGATTCAAACTGCACATCACAGCCAGAGGGGCATTCTTCTAATGTAACTCTTGTCCATCACTCCCCAAATTAAAATTCTTCAGTGGCTTCTCATCACCCTTAGGATAAAACAAATTCTTCAACCTACCTAGTATACAAAAGTCCTTTATGATTTGGTCCTTGTCTGTCAGTCCAGCCTCAGTTCCCCTCCCCACTCCTCCTCCTTTTGCTCCAACAACACTATAATTCACTGTTCTAGCTCCAGACACGGCAGGTTTCTCGTGGCCGTGTCGTGGCCCTTGCTCATTCCTTGGCTGTGCTGTTCTTTCTTGACTTGTCTGCAGGGAAGCTCCTGTTTATCCTTCCAGGCTCAACCCAGGCCCTGCCTTCTCCTGAGGGCCTGCCCTGACTCTTCAAGGCAAATTGAGATTCTTTTCCCTGCCTCCCTCCACTGCATCTCAGCCTTCCTGCTTCCACTGCAGGAATCGTTGGAATTGGCTCTTAATTGCTCAGTTGAAGGAGGAGCCTCTGCCCGCCCCTTGAGGTCTAAACTCCTTGAGAGCAGTGTCCATATCTTTTCATCTTTGCATCTCCTACACAAACTACAGGGCTTGGCCTAGAGTAGACACTCAATAAATGTTTAATTAGTAATCATGTCTAACTTTTATTGCATGCTCTCAATGAGGCCAAGCCAAGTGCTAAGCACTTTAACATCCATTACGCCATATAGATCACACAACTCCAATTACCCTGTGAGGTAAGTGTCATTATCCCTGTTTTCAAGATGAGAAAACTGAGGTGCAGAGAGGATAGGTAACTCTCTCAAGCTAGTAGGTGGCACAGAAGAGCTGTGAGCCGTGCCCTCATGAGAGTGTGCCACCCTTTACAGTCATTTGTGCTGATAAAATTTCAGTGTAGGGGTTCTGGGTGGAGCTCCAGGATCTGCCACTGTCTCTCATACCCCAGTTCATCCAGCACTTACACCAGCTCCTATCCATTAACTCAGCCTTGAGGCCAGTACTGGGCAAAGTTTAGGCATCCCCAGTTCAGCCAGGCTTTTGTCCTGTATCAAAATCTTTTCTTGCTGCTAAGTGCTCATGATGGCTGTTCAGATCCTTCCTAGCTCTGAGGCCCGGTCTCCTGGCTGTGAATTGTGCACGAACTGCTTCCTGACCATGCAGATCTGTAATCGCCCACACTGCACAATGCTTCATTGCTCAGACTTGGTTGGTCAGCAGTTGGTCTTGGGCCTTCAGCCCTGAGAAGCAGGCGTGGGAGGTTATCAGCTCTGACTCAGTATTCTGGGAAGCTGTCTGTTGACCCAGCTTTCTCAGCACACTGATCCCGTAACCCTGCGCCCACCTGGCCTTGCTCTGGGTCTCCCTGCCCTGGTGTCAGACTTGGCTGCCTGCTCATATTCATAAGCTCAGCATCCAGTTCTTCAGAGATGGCAGAGAAGTGAGGGAACCTTAGAAAAGGCCCAGATGTCTATAAGGAAGGGATGCTCAGAAACTCAAAGTCCAGGCAGGCTCACCTCCTCAGGGCCCCCATCCCCCATGCCTGCACTTAGAGACACACCTGAGTTCCTCTGCTGTCCCAAGACTGCTTGGTGGGCTTCCTGCTTCATCACTATTAATTTCTCATCATGGCAAAATGACATGTTATTGACTAATAGGATGAATACATTATATTCGGGTTTTTATTGCTATATAATGACCATTTGTGCCTAACTACAAATACAGTCCACTCTCCTTAAGCACAGGTTCCATGGCCATGAACGTAACTAACCTCAGATGGAAGATATTCAGAAAACAAAAATTTGTATCTGTACTAAATATAGTGTTTTTTCCTTACCACTATTCTCTAAGCTATATAATACAACAGCCATTTATATAGCATTTACATTGCATTAGATATAATAAGTAATCTAGGGGTGATTTAGAGTGGATGGAAGGATATGTGTAAGTTATATGCAAATGCTATGCTGTTTTATATAAAGGTCTTGAGCATTCTCAGATTTTGGTATCTGTGCGGGCTCTGGAACCAATTTCTTGAAGATATCTAGGGATGACTATATTATATTAATTATGCCTAGTTATTAATGAATAGGACATAAAAGTTAGAAAACATATAGAGGCCAGATTAATCTGGACAGTGAAACTATTTTAAATGAAAATGCCTCCATTTTGTAGGTCACATCTTGTTTTAAATCAGCAAATATATATTTGCCTCTACAGAAGGGTACTGCTCAAATTTTAAATCACATCATAACTATTCATCACTGTTGAAGGCAGTGGTGCCAGAGATTTTATATCCAGGATTTTGTTGATCTTTACGACATGACAAAAGATGGGAATTTTCCCCATTTAGAGACAGATAAAGTTAGGTAAACTGCCAGTGCCCCAATAACAGAAAAGTGAGATCTAAAACCTGACATACCTGCTGCTGGTGCTTTGAGCCCCTCTGCCCGATGCCAGGCCTGTCTTGGTGTGTCGATGTCTCCATTTGTCTCCCTCTGTGCTCTGGGATCCAACACAGGACTAAGCCCCACCCCCACCCCGCCTCGGTGATGCTTTACCAAGACACAGTCCTAGAGTCAGCCTCTAGTCCCTCTGGCCTACAGTGATTCTGCCTTTCTTGTTGGCCCTGTTTTAATACAGGCTGTAGGTAATCGGCATTCTCTGCTGGTAAACACCTCCAGCTTAGCAACATCTCCCAGAATAAACAAGCACAGGTTGACAGGAGGTGGCTGGAACTTAGTTGGTGAACTGGATGTCCCAGGAAGTCACCTTTCCCAAGGAGAAGATAAAGGCGATTCCTGGGAAGCTCCAAGGTAAGGGCAAAGGCCATGGGCCTTGTTGAGAATGCCACTCCACAACTAAGTAGGAGACTTTGTTATCTAATTGCCATCTCTTGAGAGTTTGCCATCTGGATGATGATGCCAGACCCATTAAGCTACCCAACCTCAAAGGCACATGATTAAAGAAGATAATGCAAAGATAGGCCTTTTTTTGGGGGGGGGGATGCAAGCATTTTTAGTCAAAAGCTCTGATCCTGATTCAATAAAGATGTCCTTGAGATTTGGGGCAACTCTCTCCTGCCGGGGACTCCAGTGGTTGAAGTGGTTACTGGGTTGTCTTGAAGGGTCCCTATTTCTGCAATGTTTCAAGTACCTAGAGTCTTGTGGGTCGGGGTCTCTGCACTTGAGGCCCCAGGTTGTCACAGCAGCACCCTGGCAGAAGGTGGCAGTCTCAGTCACAACTTTGAGTGTAGGTGTGTTTGAGGCTGGGGTTGGGGTAGGTGGGGGCTGCTTGGAGGGCAGGGAGCAGTCCCTGGTTCCAGGAAAGAATAAGAGGGAGTATGTTTCAGGGTGTGTGTGCAAGTGTGTGCGTGTGTGTGCAGCGGGTGAGTGTTTATTTATTCTGGGAGAGGTTGCTAAGTTGGAGGTGTTTGCCAGCAGAGCGCTGCCTGAGTGCTGTGAGTGTTTACTTAGCAGAGAGCAGGGAAGGACAGGGGAGAGACAAGTGCAGGCTGTGGGCGCTGCTGGTTCTAGAGAGCTTCCTTCTGGGACCCAGGCTCTGGCTCACTTTCCTCACCAACAACCCTTCCAGGCAGGGTCAATTGCTTATTCCCCACAGGATGGCTGGCCCATTTTCTTTTCATGTGTGTGTGTGGGGGGCTTCCTGGCTGCTAAATTTCTGGGGTCTGGGAGGAAATAGAAGAGAGGAAGGTGGGGCAGTGCTAGGTAACAGAGCAATTGTGTTATTGTAATAATTATTATTACCATTATTGGTGGTAGAACTGGGAATTGAACCCAGAGCCTTTCCTCATTCTAGGCAAGTGCTCTACCCATTGACCCACATCTCCAGCAGAACAATTGGCTCTAATCTGGGCTCCACTCACCAATAAGTGCCTGGCCTTTGGCAATCACTTAACCTAATTGGGCCTCCCCTTCCTCATCTGGAGAATGAGGCTGGCTTCAGTGTTTCTTTGCAGCTCTATAGTTTCTTCTTTGAGAAGACTTGGAGATAGATACTAGCTTCTTCCCATGCTGTGGATGTTGCAAGCATGGACCCTGTTCTGTAACCCCAGTCCTGCTCCTATCCCTGTCTGAATGCCTTCCCACCCCTGGCCTTAGACTCAGCCTTTCCAGTGAGCGGTTAGGTTACATTTTCACAACCCTGAAGTCCACTGCCTCTGAGACCATTGTCCTCTGTCTTCAGGTTATAGATGGGTCACATATTCCCTATCTTCAGGAGAGAGAGAGAGAGAGAGAGAGAGAGAGAGAAGAGAAGAGAAGAGAAGAGAGAGAGAGAGAGAGAGAGAGAGAGAGAAGACAAACCCATATAAGAGCCTCCGACTCTTGGCCTGTGGCTGAGGCTGGGACTGGCAGAATTCAGGGCCAATCCTTCCTGGCTGGGTGGCCCTCAGACTCCCCCAGAGGTCTCTACCTCCCCCGCTCCCTGCCCCAAGGCCCCAGCAATGTGCGTTTGCAAGTCTCTCAGAACTCTGGCTCCCCAGACACAGGCTGGCTGGCAGCCAGGGGTGGTGTTCTGGCTCCTGTACCACCCAGATGGGGTGGCAGGAAGGCTCTGTTAATCCCCTGGGAGAAAGCTCCTTGGCAAACAGAAAAAAGTGGCTGCCAGCACTGTGCCCCTCTCCTGGGGCCCGGGGACACCACACCCCAGGGACTTCCTGGTGGACTTTGTGCCCAATTCTTTCATTCCCCAGGGTGCTTGGGCCAGGGTCCCAGTTGAGCCAATGGGTTGGAGAAGGAAGAGTGGTTCCTCCTCTTCAGGTTAACACTCTTCCATGTAGACTATCCTGCTCCTCTTGAAAACTGGGGAATTCTGAAGCAAGCGGGTAGATGGGCCTTCGCCCGTTCTAGGCTCTAGCCTTTTCTGATTCCCATTGGCTCTTGGACTTTCCCAGTAATATATGGAGAAATAACCAGGATTGCCTGGCTGAGGGCTACTTATACCTTTACCTTCTACCCCATCACCCCTGTCTCCCCAGAAGCATAAGTACACACACACACACACACACACACACACACACACACACACACACACATAGTCAGTCAGCTTTGGCCACCAAGGCTGCCTCTTCTGGTGCCCCAGAGAACCAGATGAAGAGCTGGAAAAATCACCCCAGGGCCAAAGAGAAAAATCAGTGTGGAAAAATCAGGAGAGTGAAACTAGATCTAAAGAAGGCAGCCAGCTGAGGAGGTGGGGTTCCCCCAGTAGACTTCCTCCCTTGCAACAGGTGTTGTCTGGGGTGCCCGGGTCCAGCCTTGCTCTGCATTTTTCTCTGCATGCCTAGCTGGCATGTCACCTGCCAAGGGCTGCAAACTCCCTGCTTCTGTAGGGGTCCTGCCCTCATCCCAGGTCTAAGAAACAATCAGTCAAAATCAAGACAATCCCTTTCCACACGTGGCTGTCGTTGGGTGAGTTGGGCACCGAGTTTTGAGGCATTTCTCATTGGTCCCAATCTATCCCTTCCTTATTTCCATCTTCTTCCCTCTCAGTGTAGTACCAAAGTAAGACTTTGAATTTGAGATGACTACGATGGATTTTTTACTTTCCAATAGCAAAAAAAGCAGAAGAAGCTGGGTGTAGTGGTGTATGGCTGTAATCCCATTGCTGGGGAGGCTAAGACAGGAGGATCACAGGTTTGAGGTCAGCCTCAGCAGCTTAATGAGGTCCTCAGAAACTTAATGAGACCTGTTTCAAAAGAAAGAATAAAGCCGGGTGTGGTGGCGCACGATTGTAATCCCAGTACTTGATAGGCTGAGACAAGAGGATCGCGGTTCACGGACAGCCTCAGCTACTTAGTGAGACTCTCCACAACTCAGTGAGACCCTGTTTCAAATTAAGAATAAAAAATTAGTCTGGGGTGTAGCTCGAAGGTAGAATGCTCCTGGGTTCAATCCCCATTAATATATATATATATATATATATATATATATATATATATATATATATGAAAATAAAAAAGAAAGAAAGAATAAAACAAGACTGGGGGTATGGCTCAGAGGCAGAATGCCCCTAGATTCAATCCCCTGCACTACAAAATAAGTAAGGAGGGAAGGAAGTTAGTGAGTAAATAAGTAAAACAATAAAGGAAGAAGCAGATCTGCTGTCTGCTGTCAGTTGAGTTCTACCTTCTCAAGGGTGCCACGAATCTCATTGGGCCCAAAGGATCATCAAAGCGCCACTTTTAGGGTTGGTTCTGATGCGGGAGGGCTGTTCCTCTGGTCCCTGGATAGGTCACGAGTGAGGGTCAGTGGGGAGAACAACTCAGTTCTGGCATTCCTAAGGGGAACTCCAAGCCAAGCAAGGCCCCCCGTGTCCACGTGGACCATTCCCAGGCCCATTTCTATCACGGATCATTTCCCAGGAACTTTCCAGGACGGGAAATCACAACTGAAGCTGGTTGTTTAGATCGGAAAAATCTGGGTGTAATGTCATTAGAGAAACCAGTCTCCTCGTGTGAACCTTTGCCTGCAACCTCTCCCCCTACCCTCGCCCGCCCCTGCCTGCCCACTCCTCTGTCTGAGTCACGACAGCAATCAAAAACTTGGACACAGAGCTTTGCCACGCGCCAAGTGCTCCCACGTGCGCTGTGGTGTTCACTCCTCCTAGCAGTCCTGCCACATAAGCTAGCTTTAGCTCCACACAGCAGAGGCCCTGGGAAGCCACGGGCCCCACCCAGGCTATACTCGCAGGAGGCAGGACTTGAAATTGTATGAGGTGTTTTTGTGTGAGTGTGGTGCTAGGGAATGAACCAGGGATGTTCTACCACTGAGCTACACCCCAGCTCTTTTTTTTTTTTTTTTTTTTTTTTTGGTACTAGGAATTAAACCCAGGGCCATTCTATCTCCAAACTGTATCTCTGAGCTATATCCCCAATCTTTTTTTTTTTTTTTTAATTTGAAACAGGGTCTCCTTAAGTTGCTGAGAGTCTCAATAAGTTGCTCAAACCTGAGAGTCCGGCATGCCAGGCTTTATTTTTTATTTTGAAACAGGGTCTTAACTAAGTTGCTGACTGGCCTCAAGCCTGGGACCCTTCTGTTTCAGCCTCTCAAGCACTGAAATCTTGTATTCTTTCTATAGAATCTTTTCTGTTGGTGACTCAGAGAAGTGCTGGAGAGGCTGAGGGCCCCATGTCTAGAGGGGCCGACTGGGCTGGCTTCTGGCTGGGCTTTTGGCTGCCTCCCCACCCTAGGTCCTTGCCTAGGAACGGAGGAACAATCCTCTCCTGAGACTCTCCTTACGTCCTCCCTCCCCAAACATGAAGTCACCTGCCTGTGCGTACATCAGGCCAAAGCTTCTCCTTTCCTTCTTTTTCCCAGGGTCTCCTGCCCAGAGACCCCTGGAAGTCCCCCCCCCACTTCTTCTAGCAGCTATCCTTGCCCTTGCTTTGGGAGTGGGGACCGAGTCACCTGTGCAGGTGCCTGTGCACCCAAGGTGGCGCTTGGTTCCTGCGCTGCTGCACGTGAGTCCCCCAAGACCCCGAAGCCCCTTCCCCTGCCATCAGACCTGCTCTGTGACCCTGAACAGGAATCCAGACTCTTCCTTGACTCTCTGTTTTGGGGTACACGGCTCTTGGTACCCAAATATAGACTCAGGGGAGGCAGAGTGAGGGGACTAACATGAAACGCGCCTTTGCTTCCTGAGCAAAACTCTGCCTCAGGCTCGTTGGGTCCCCAAGGAGCCTGTGCCTTTTACCCTGTGACCTTATAACTCTCCAGCCCCAGCCTCTCAGTGAAGGTGACCGTGTGAAAGCCAAGTTTATCCCAAAAACATGATGAATACATCAGAGGGGGCAGGGAGGGGGAAGTTTTATCCAAAACACATGTTATTGCCACTATTCTAGTTATCTTGGATATTTCCTGCATGTTTGTCACCATGGCAACTGACTCAGCACGAAACCGTGTTTGCTGGGCCCTGGGGTCCGGCTGGGCGACCATGTGGCGCCAATTTGGTCCTCTCAGTGCTTTTTGGTCTCTTTGTCTGCCTGTCTCTCCCAGCTCACGTCTCTGTCTCACTGCCTTTTGTCTTTGTCTCTGTCTCTGTGTTTCCTCACTTTCTCCTTCCAGAAAATAGCTGTTCCTGAGTGGGGCAGGGTACTACAGGTGGAGACGGTGCCTGGCACTGCCCACTCCAAGCCCTCCCCCAGCCCCTGCTGCCATCCTTGACCAAGGATGCCACAGAAGGGACAGGATGGCTTCATGGTGGAGGAAGCACAGGAGGCCCTCGGTGGGAAAGGTCTCAGCTCAGCCAGGGGCTTTGTTTGAAATGGGCCTAAACTACCTGCTTGCTAGGATGGGGGTAAAGGCCTGCAGGAAGTGTGGACTGGGATCCAGAATGCCAGAAGCCCACATGCTCATCCTGACTTTCCTGGTGGGCAGGAAGGAAGGGTCCACCTCTCAGAGCCTTTGTTCCATGGCCAGAAGGGCAGAGAAGGGACTCAAACTCACTGCAGAGAAGAAAAGAGGGCGAAGCTGGGCAGTGTTAGGGCCGTGAGGTTATGGGCTCTCTGGGCTGCCCCTGGGGCCCACATAATTCCCACTCTTTTTTCCCTAGGCCTTGATGGGCGGCAGACAGCGTGTCCTTCTGCGGGGCACCAGGCAACAGGGAAGTGTTGACCATAACAGTATGTAAGGGAGCTGGGCCAGTAGCCTGGAAAAGGAGGGAGGGAATGTAAACAGGCAGCTCCCCAGGAGGCAAGGATGGCCTTACCCCTTCTCTACCTCCAGGTCTTGCTTCACTCCATGCCTGGAAGGCCCTGGCTGGTCACCTCTTGCCTGCTGCTCTCTACCAAGTTTCTGACATCTGCACCTTTGGGGGAGGCCTTTTCAGACCATCTTCCCAACCCCCACATTGTCTTTGGCTGTTTCGATCATGCTTGGTTCCTGCTCCCTGAGAAAGGAAGGCCTGGGGTTTGTGATGGACCCGGATTTCTGGCTTGGAGGACAGAGGAGGGGCTAAAGAGTGGAGGAGGGCCTGGAAGTCAATAGTTGAGCCAGAAATTGTTCTCACTGAGGCCCCTACAAGCTCAGATTGAGGCTCCATGTGGCCTGGGGTGAGAGGGGAGAAGCTGGGGGGTTGGGCAGCTGCTGAGCTGGGCCCTGAGAGCAGTATTCTGTGGCCCTCTGGCCAGCATCCCAACAGTGTTTTTTGGTCAATATTCTTCCAAGGAGGTCTGATTCACGGATGGTCAGAGCAGCAAGAAGTTAGGAAGAGCAGAGCAGCTCAGCTCTGGGGGTCAGTCAGTGCAGGGGCCCTATGGACGCTACGGATCACAGGAACAGGGGGAAGGAACTGCCAAGAATTAGGTGGTATGGTGGGGCTCCCGTCATGTTGGAAGACACTATAGTTTGAATGTTTGCATCTCTCCAAAATCCCTGTGTTGAAAGCCTAATCATCAAAATTAATGGTATTAGGAAAGATGGCTTCAAGAGGGGCTTCACCCTCATGAATGAGCCTTTATAAAGTAGACCCCTGCTACCTTGTGCTGAGAGCCATGAGTAATAAACTTCGGTTGTTTCTAAGCCACCTGGTCTTTTGTATTTTGTTATAGCAGCCCAAACTGTCTAAGAAGAAATTGAGAAAGAGCTCCAGTCCCAGTGCAGAACTGAAAGGCCAGATGGGAAACTGAGGGAGAACCAAGTAGGCAGAGGCTTGAGACGGTGGTTTGGCAGGCCCAGGCGTGGCCTGGTGTGGATCTATCAACCTTGAGCACGTCCAAGCACTTTTGTGAACAGGGTTTTCACCTGCAAGATGGAGACAGTACTGACTTTGCAGGATTCTTGTAGAGAGTGACCAAGATACTCTGTAAGAAGCTCCCAGAACAGTGTCTAAGACCACATGGAAGGTGCCTACTATCATTCTCCCTTCCCAGAAAGGGGGAGGTTACCAAATCTCTCCCCTCAGAGACTGATGCACTGTTTCGTTTTTCTTGGGATGGGTCTAGATCCTGTCTGGGACAGTGGGAAGGGGGATGCTGATAGCAGAGAGAAGACATGGGGACCGAAAGCCTTCAGAATGGATGGAGTGGTGGGATGATTGGCCCTGCCTGGGAGCACATGGGCGCAGCTGTGCATGGGCTGAGTTCGCTGGGGCCCTGCCAACATCCTGGGAACCAAGTCACCTGTCCAGATCCTCTTCTTCTTGGTGGCTGCACAAGCCTGACTTAGGAGGCTCAGTGGAGGAGTCAACCTCTCCAGAAGGGAGGAAGGGAGTTCCCTCTCCAGAAGCTCTGGAGGGCACTAAACCCAGGCAAAGAGACAGCCTGAGGTTACTGTGGTAGAGAAGAGAGTCTCGAGGATCACAGCACCCGAGGTATGGTAGTGGGTAGAGCCAGAGTGTGGAGCCCAGGAGGGTGGCCGAGTGGCCGTGCAGGGGACTGATGGCTGAGGGAGGCAGCAGTAATTGTGTGCAGGCACCAGGCAGCTTTGCCAAGTGGGCCTGGCTGTGCCCCTCCTGGTGCTTCCGGAGCCGGGTATGGAGCAGCTGCTGGGCCAGACAGGCGAAGGGTTTTAGTCCTCACGCTGCTCTGTTGCCTGGAGTGAGCCCCTGCTTTCCTGCTTGACTAAAGAGGCTGGCGAAGAGGTTGTGAGTGTCAGGAGGAGAGAATGGGTGCTCCCGGGGAAGGCGGAGGCCTGGGAGGTAAAGAAGGGCAGTGGGATTGGAGATGGCTGGGAGCAGAGCTGTCCACTCCTCCTAGCCTCGCAGTCCTGCCCACAGAGACCACAACGCAAGACCCAAGTGTCCCCTCCCAGTGACTCAGGCTTTGGCGGCCCTCCTGCCCACACCCAGGCCTGTCCAGTGCCCGGCAGGGGAGGCCCGTCCCACCCAGGGCCGCGGGGACCTTGGCACCCTCCGGGCATGTCACTCTGGGCCACCTCAGGAATGTGGGTCTGTGGTGAGGCTCTGCCCTCCACCCTGCACCCTGAGCATGGTAGGCCACTCATTCCCACTAGGACGTCCCCGGCATGGGGTGATGTGTAGTTTTGTCCTCTTTGTGGAGCAGTGGGTGGACAGCGGCCGGGATGTGGGTTGAGTCAGGGACAGAGCAGAGGAAGTGAGAAGAGCCGGCCAGGCCCTGGTGGGGCCTGGGGTGGAGGCTGTGGCTGTGCAGGACCAAGCCACCGGAGGCCACAGGACATGCTGTCGCTGCCCAGCCCAAGGACAGATATAAGGCGCAGGGATAAGGGAAGGGCGGAACTGGTGCCATTGTGATTAGGGCTACAATTGCAGGTACTAGTAATAATAACTGGCATTTGCTTATTGAGGACCAACCTGTGCTACTGGGTCCCCAGGTATTAGTTCCTTAATTCTTGCAATAATTCTATTTTACAGCTGAGAAAATCGGGACTCAGAAAGGTGAAGTAAATGACTTTGTTTACACAGTGAGACCTCATTAAGACGGTTAAACAAATGCTTCGTTTTCGCATTAAGCATTTGAGCCAGGATGCGGCTATCTGACATTCATGGCTTCGTTTCCAACGTGCCGGGCTGCTGCTACTTTGGTGCTCCACTTTTTGTGACATGGACAGCCTGGTGGAGCCTATGAGGGCCTCCTCAGAATAATGTTTCTTAAAAAAAAAAACACTTCAAGCCAGGCTTGGTGGTGCACGCTTGCAGTCCCACTACTTGGGAGGCTGAGAAAGGAAAATCACAGGTTCAAAGTCAGCCTCAGCAACTTAGTGAGGCTCTCAGCAACTGAGGAAAACCCTGTTTCCAAATAAAGTATAAAATAGGTCTGGAGGATAGCTCAGAGGCAAAAGGCCCCTGGGTTCCATCTCCCATACCACAAAACCAAACCAAACCAAACCAAACCAAAAACTTCAGGGGGTAGCTCAGTGGTGGAAGTCTTGCTTAGAATGTGTGAGGCTCTGGGTTTCACCCCAGAAGAATCTAAAACATTTTATTTACAAAGGAACCCAGTTAAATTGAAATGTAGTTATCAAAACATTAAATATATGATAAAGTGCTATATGTGTTTCTTCATCAAAATATTAAATAAGAAAGCCAGACGTGGTGGCACATGCTTGTAATCCCCGCGCTTGGGAGGCTGAGACAGGAGAATCCCACAGGTTCGAAGCCAGCCTCAGCTACTTAGTGAGGCTCTCAGCAACTTAGTGAGACCCTGTTTCCAAATAAAATATAAAATAGGTCTGGGAGTATAGCCCGGAGGTAGAAAGCCTCTGAGTTCCACCCCCAGCACCACCCCCCCAAAAAAAAATTAAATAAGAACTAATAACTTAAATAATAAAATAATTAAATAACAAAATTATTTAATAATAATTTAATATAAATTATCATTTAATTATTTAGCATTAAAAATAAGATCTAATCATATTTTTTGTACTAGGGATTGGACTCAGGGGATTTCTACCTCTGAGCTACACCCCCAGCCCTATTTTTTATTTTTATTTAGGAACAGGGTCTCACTAGGTTGATGAATGTCTCACTACTTTCTGAGGCTGTCCTTGAACCTGTGATCCTCCTGTCTCAGCCTCCCAAGTACTGGTATTACAAGTGTGTGCCATCACACTTGGTTCATCACTTCAAAATAGTGATAAACACAGATAATATTTTGGCAAAACTGTCATGTGGTTCCTATTGGTGGCAAAGTCACAGGTACTGACAATATCTGTAATCATTTGTATTTGTGTGTGTGTGTGTGTGTGTGTGTGTGTGGTGGTACTGGGAATGGAACCCAGGGGCCTTCTACCTCCGAGCTATAATCCCAGACCTATTTTATATTTTATTTGGAGACAGGGTCTCTTAAACCAGCTGAGGCTGGCTTCGAACCTGCACGATCCTCCTGTCTCAGCCTCCCTGTATTCTTAATTGAAGGAAATGTTTCAATTAGAGAGTGCTGAAAAGAAAAGTACAATTTTTTCCCCCACCAAGTTACAACTTGTGTGTGCGTGGGGGGTTTGGGTGGGCTCCTTAGAAACTGCTCTGCTGGTCGGGCTGTGCAAAGTACCACCAGGCTGTGGGACTCTGCAACAGTGGGGACCTATGGGGGTAAGTCCAGGCCCCAGCTCTGAGCTGATCTCCCTGTGACCTTCCAGGGATTGCTAGAATTAGTAAATAAAATGCCAAAAGATTCAGTTAGCTGGGCGTGGTGGCGCATGCTTGTAATCCCAGGGCTTGGGAGGCTGAGACAGGAGGATCTCACAGGTTCGAAGCCAACCTCAGCTACTCAGTGAGGCTCTCAGCAGCTTAGTGAGACCCTGTTTCCAAATAAAGTATAAAATAGGTCTGGGAGTGTAGCCTGGTGGTAGAAGCCCCTGGGTTGCACCCCCCAGTACTACACACACACACACACACACACACACACACACACACAAGACACACGTTCTAGTTACATTCGAATGAGAAATGTACCATGAGCCCATGAAGAGTTTTTTAGTCACACTTCAGGAAATTCTTTTTTTTTTTTTTTTTTTTTTTTTTTGGTGGTACTGGGGTTCCTGGAAACCCTTCTACCTCTGGGCTACACTCCCAGACCTAGTTTATATTTTTATTTTGGAAACAGTGTCTTCTAAGCCAGCATGAGTGACTGGCTTCGAACATGCGCAATCCTCCTGTCTCTGCCTCCCAAGCGCGGGGATTACAAACATGGGCCACCACACCCGCCAGGCAATTCTTGAGACATATTTATGGTGTTATTTTTCTACTCTGTTACAAATTGCCACAATAGCAGCAGCCTGAACAACACACACTTGCCAGCTCTCACTCCCCAAGTCAGACTCTGGGCAAGGGTGGCTGGGCCAGGTCTGCTGCTCAAAGTTTTGCAGGCTGAAACTGAGCTGTTGGCAGGTACGCCTACATTCCTTTCTGGAAACTCTGAGGATGTATCTACTTCTCTGCTCTTTCAGGTTCTTGACCAAATTCAGTTCCTAGTAGTTGCAAGACTAAGGTCCCTATTTCCTTGCTGGCTCTCAGCCTGGTTGGCTCTTAGCTTCTAAAGATTATCCATGTTACTCACCCTATGTCCCCTCCGTCTTCAAGCCCTCCGTCTTCAAGTCTGTTCGTCCGTCAGTCCTTCCTTCCTTGCTTCCTTCCTTCCTTCCTTCCTTCTCCCTCCCTCTCTCCTCTTTCTCTTTCTTTCTTTCTTTCTTTCTTTCTTTCTTTCTTTCTTTCTTTCTTTCTTTCTTTCTACTGATAATTGAACACCCAGGGAATTCTAGCTATGAGCTACACCCCCAGCCCTATTTTATTTTAATTTGAAGCAGGGTCTCATAAGATACTGGGTGCTATTGGCCTTGAACCTGTGATCCACCGGTGGTCTCCACCGTGCTCGGCGCACAGAAGTCTGAGCAGAGCACCGACAAGGTCTGACTTAAGCATCCAATGGATCTCTGTATGGCTCATAGCTTGTGCTGAGGGCTGCCAGGCAACGTGTGTGGGACAAAGAGAACCACATCGTCAGGTGTCTACCTGACAAGAACTTAGAACACACTGGGGAGTCAGACAAGGTAGTATGGAGAAGTGGTTAAGAGCCAGAACTTTTAGGACAGAAGAGTCTGAATTCAAGTCTTTCTGTTACCATGCCCTAGCCTAGAAAGCAACTTAAGGTCTCAGTTACCTCAACACTAATGTGGCAGCAACAATACCTAAATAATCAGGGCCATCACTGGGGCTGGCTCTCTCCAGACTGCCTGGCACAGGGAAAAGCCAGTAGCTGTTGTTATTATTTAAACAACATGAAGTAGCATTGCGCCCCTCCTGGGGGGACGCAGGTGATGGGCATCGACAGTGTTGGAGAGGCCGGACTCTGGAGGTACAGTGGGTGGGAAGAGCTGGAGAATGGGAGCTGGCAGGAATAAGTGCAGTGTTCTCCACAAAGAGACAGGAGGGTGAGATCAGCGAGAAATCTCCAGAGGAAGCTCCGGCAGCCGGGGGAGAAGGGCAAGGCGTGGGCAGGTGCCGAGTTCAGCTGGTGGGAAGGCCAGATTCTGAAAAGCATGAGCATGAATTGTCTAATTGGAGGTGACAGGGAGCGGGAGAGGATCTGGACTGGGGCGGGTGGGATGGGGGAGGGTGGCAGCTCTGCAGCCTGGCTCAGCTCTTTCCCAGCTCTGGCTGTCTGGCTGGGAAAGGGGTGCCCGGCAGGTGTCCAGCCACCCAGGACTGCTATGCGGGAGGAGGTAGGCCTGCTTTTCCTGAAAGCTGATCTTTGGGGCAGCTGTCCTCTAGTCTGATGGACCTTGGGGCTTTCCTTTTTCCCAAGGCAGCACTGGCCTGGTTCAGGGAGGAGGGCACTGGGCTGGGGGAGGGGGCGAGAATGACAGGACTTCTGCTCAAGCCCTGGGAGAGCCTGTGGAGGGAGGGAGTACAGCTCCAGTGAGGGATGCCTCCAACTTCCTTTCTTCCTACTTAGGGTCTGGCTGGGAGGAGAAAACCTAGGCCTCCACATTGGAATTTGTGACGATGATCTCTAACCTACGAGAAGGGGACAGGCATTGTAGCATTGAGTTTTAATTTTACTTATTTATTTTTTGGTACTGGAAATTGAACCTAGGAGCGTTCTACCTCTGAACTTTTTTTTTTTTTTTTTTTTTTTTTTTTTTGCGAGTCTGGGGATGCAACCCAGGGGCATTCGACCTCCGGGATATATCCCCTGCCCTATTTTTTTATTCTTTATTTTGAAACAGGGTCTCACTAAGTTGCAGAGGGCCTCACTAAGTAGCTGAGGCTGTCCATGAACCTCGATCCTGCTGTCTCAGCCTCCCAAATGCTGAGACACACTCAGCTTACCTCTGAGCTTTCTATTTTTTGTTTTCAAACAGGATCTGGGTAAATGGCTGAGGGTCTGTCTAGGTTGTACACCCAGTTCTAAGTGTTCCTAGAGGTAGTAATGGAGGTTGGGGAGCTGTTTTCATGTTTATTAGATAAGAAAAAGCTGGGCATGGTGGCACACGCTTGTAATCCCAGCATTTGGGAGGCTGAGACAGGAGGATCATGGTTTGCAGAGAGTCTCAGCTACTTAGTGAGGCGCTTTGTAACTCCATGAGACCCTGTTTTAAAATAAAGAATAAAAAATAAGGCTAGGGGTATACCTCAGAGGTAGGATTGGGGTGTAGCTCAGAGGCAGAATGCCCCTAGATTCAACTTCCAGTGCCAAAATAAACAAAATAAAAAGCCTCACAGAAATCACATATATATTCTCTATAAGGCTAACTCCGACTCATCCTTCAGATAATTTAGATGCCATCTCTCTGGGAAGCCTTCCTTGATCTCTTGTATAAGTCAAGTTCTCAGCAGGAACAGATGGCTTCTTCAAACAGGGCCATAGAGGAGACAGCAAGAAGGGACTAGCAAGGACCCCCTTGGCAGTACGTAGGGGCATGAAGGGGTGAAACAGCTCACAGGATCAGGGTGAGCTCTCAAGCTCTCAGCCGCCCTAGGCCTAAAGGGGCCGGGATGGGGTAGTTACTAGAACCCTGCAAGCTACAAACTATAAGAAGGGGATAGCCATTATGTCTTTCCCTCCCTTTTTTCCTCCCTTCCTTCCTCTCTTTCTCTCTTTCCTGTACTAGTGATTGATTGAACCCAGGGGCATTCTACCTCTGAGTTATACCCCAAGCCATTTTTATTTTTTATTTTAATCAGGGTCTCATTAAATTGCTAAGGGTCTGGGTAATTTGCTGAGGCTGCCCTCGAACCTGCAATTCTCCTTTCTCAGCCTCCCATATACTAGGATTACAGGCATGTGCCACTGCCTCTGGCTGCACTGTGGTATTTAAGCAGAGCATGACAGCTGAAGCAGACTCAGATCCCTGATGGCCAAGTAGGGAGCTGACCCCATCTTTATCCTGCCAACAAATCCCTTGGCAAAACCCCAGCAGGAACTAAGAGGGGATGGGAGAGGGAAGAAGGAAATTCCCTAATGTATATGATATACATTAATAAACATGTCAAAGTCAATCACTAAGTCAAACATGAAGAGGAGGGAGGGGGGAGGAAATGGAGTGGGAATTGGATAAGGGCTAATTGAGTGATGTGTACATGTGTGCCCCTACCATCTTGTACCCCATTAAGATGTATGGCTTACAATGCACCAATAAAAAATTAAAAAAAGGAAAGAGCCCAGCTGACACAGTCCTATAGTCCTGACATTGAGGCCTGGGGTGCAGAGCAGGGTGGATGCAGGTGTACAGTACACCTGGAGGGACGAGGGAAAGCAATCAGCACACTTTCCAGGTTGCACTGGAGGCCCGGTGAAGCCCAGGCATACCTGGAAAATAGCACCGGCACCTGGCCTTGTGGTTGGTTGTTTCCTTGGTTACCTCGACTGTAAGACTAAAATCTCCCCAAGGACAGGGGCTGTGGTTTGTTCACATGGGCTCATGAACTCCATTGGGGAGGATGAGTCACCAGGCTGCTCAGACAAACTGAAACATTACATTTCTTTGCTTAGGCTGGAATGAAATCATCTCCCTGTGGGAATAGCGGTTATCTGCTGCAGTCAGCAGCTCAGATGGCCAGTTCTGCAGGCCCTAGTTGTAAAACTCAAGGCAACAGGGTTAATTAGTAATTTAGTGAATTCAATTTGTATAGGAGACAAAAATCCTTCAATGCAACAATAAAAAGGGAGTCTTTTGTGCTGGATGTCTCTGAGAACACCCTATCGGCAATGCAGGGTGGACCATCCCAAGGGATTTACATTCTTTGCCTAACTGAGAGAGGCCAGCACCTGTGCCTTTCTATACTCTTTCATCTAAACCAGGTATGGTGGTGCATGCCTGTAATCCCCAAATTTGGGAGGCAAATTTGGGAGGCAGAGACAGGAAGATTGCAGGTTTAAGACCAGCCCCAGCAATTTAGTGAGACCCTGGTTCAAAATAAAGAAAAGAAGCCGAGCATGGTGGCGCACGCTTGTAATCCCCGCGCTTGGGAGGCAGAGACAGGAGGATCGCGCAGGTTCGAAGCCAGCCGCGTGCGCTGGCTTAGGAGACCCTGTTTCCAAATAAAAATGTAAAAATAAGTCTGTGAGTGTAGCTCAGAGGTAGAAGGGCTTCCAGGAACCCCAGTACCACACACACACACACACACACACACAAAAAAAAAGGATAAAAGGATAAAAGAAAAAAGAAAACAAAACAAAACAAAAATGGCTGGGGGTATAGCTTGGAGATGGGATGCTTCTGAGTTGAATCCCTAGTGCTAAAGGGAGAGAGGGAGAGAGAGCAAGAGGAGACAGACTAGGGCATGATGTCCCAGGGCAGCCAAGCCTCAATTGCAAGGTCTCTGTGGAGCAGTCCCAGTGGGCCTGGCTGTATCTCTACAGCTCCAGTCTCCTACAAAGCCAGATCACCCACCGATGCCGCCAGCATGGACTCTGAGAGCCTCCTCATCCTCTTCCCTGCCACACCAACCTCCTGTCTTTCTCTACCTGGGAATTCTGGATCATATTAGGTTCCTGCTCAAAACTTCACAGCGCCTTCTCATTTCACCTTAGCACGCAGCCCGCTTCCTCTCAAGGTTGTGAAGCCCCCACATCTCTCATGGCTGCACTTGGGCTCTGGTGGGAGGGTTTCACTCCCTCCTGCTCCCTGGTCTCAGCTTAGATGTGATGTACTCGGAGGGGCTTTCCCAGAGCCTCGTTAGGTTCTCACGATGGTCTATATTGTTCTATCACAGTGCTCATTGCAGCTGGAAAGAACTTATTGCCCTGTTAAATTGGGGCTGAGTCTACTGCACCGTGTGCTTCCCAGAGCAGGGGCCTGGACCCCTTTCTCATGGCTGGACCCCCAGTGGCCTGCATAGTTCCCTTCAATATATACTTGTTGAACTAACAACAAAATCAAAGGTCTTTCCTGGAATGCCAACAAGCTTTTGGGGGGAGACAAAGACTGACACATAAAGCTATTCAGAACAACAGGGGATGAATTGTGTGTAGCCAGAAAGCTTGGCCCTCATCCTTGGAGCTTCAGAAATTCAGAGAAAGAAGGACAGAGTGCTAATGATCTAGGGAAGACTGCTCCAGGCCACTCATTCCAGAGAAGGGGAGAGAGCAGGTAGTGTAGCAGTGGTAGTAAATCTACGGCAGCCCAGGAACCTATTAATACAATCTCTTCTAAGGTCTTCATGGTTATATTAGTTTAATAAATGAGGACGCTGAAGCCCAGAGAAGTCATCCAAGTTCACACAGCAAGTAAGTGACAGAGCCAGGAGGCCAGCTAGGCAGGTCAGATGTCAAGTCTGCGCTCCTGTCACCAGGCACAGGAAAGGGAGAGGGTGGAGAGATGTTCGCTCACGGGCCAAGAGGGCAGTGAGTTAACCCGGGGCTCAGAGGGCATTGAGTTAACACGGGGCTCAGAGGGCACTGAGTTAACCCGGGCTCAGAAAGGCATCCTATCCGTGGTGATGCTCAGAGCTGGGCTTGTTCTGAACAGACCTGAGATCACCTAGGTGCAGACCATGTTGGAGAGGTCCAACAGCAGGCAGGACAGTTGGGTCCACCTGGAGCAGCTGCAGGCTTTTGGAGATAGCCAGGAACTGAAAGGACGAACACCGAAATGAGGGTCTGGGCGCCGCTCCCAGAATCTGATTTCTGAAGGAAGCAGCAGAACTGTGGTTTGTGAGATTTTCCTTTTTCAGCAAAGACCCAGCAGGACCCCAGTGGGGTCTAGCACAGGTGAAGAGTAGGGTGGGGCGGGGTGGGTGATTCTATCTCCTGAGGTAGGGGAGGAGCAGAAGGGGGGTCATTCCTGCCAGGCTGACCTCAGCGGGGTAATGTGATCAGGCTGTCATGGTTCTGAGCCCTGATTTGGAAAGAACAAAGAAGCCAGGCCCCTCTGCCTCCTCAAGCCCAGGAATGCAGCTGGGGGCCAGGCCGTGACCAATCCGGAATGCAGGTTAGGAGCGCAGCAAATGCGGTTTGTAGAGCAAGGCTTTCATGCATTGATGAGAGCCGGGCTCACAAAGCCCAGCTGACATGCCCCGAGCTTCCAACTTTGATATCCCAGCTCCGCCTTGGGAGAGTTGCACATCCCCACGATGTCTAGCTTTGGGCTGCCCTGCTGTGGCCCTTGAGGTGGTGTAGTGAGGAGTGGAGAGCTTAAATTCTTGTCCTCATCCCCTGCCTAGCGCTCTCATCTAGGGAAGTCTGAGCATGGGAAGGAGGGATGGGGAGAGAATGGGGTGGGGATCGGGTGGGGGCTGACTGGGCGATGTGTGCATGTATGTCTACAAAAGTTTGTATCCTACTATGATGTATGAATACAGTGCACCAATAAAATAAAATTAAAAAAAAATAGGCAAGGAAATGGAAGGGGATCCTACTTAGCCTCCCTCTTAGAGCTGGGGAGAGATGGATGGATAGATATATGGGCCTGGTGGCACATGATTGTAAACTCAATACTTGTGAAGCTAGCTGAGACTGGAGGATTGCAGGTTCAAAGCCAGCCTCAGCAACTTAGCAAGGGCTGGAGTGTAGCTCGGAGGCAGACCACCACTGGGTTCAATTCCCAGAGCCAAACCCAACACAAATCAAAAAGACAGATGTACCATGGGAGAGGCTGCTAGGCCTCAGGCAGTCACTGCTCAAGTAGGTCACAGAAACCTCCTGAGGCCACCCTCTCCAGGGAGATGAATGATGTGAGACTTGGGGGGTCTGGTTCCAGCTTGGACATCTGAATGCTCCCTGCATCCCAAGGCTCTGGCTTCCTCCTCCCCCTGCCCCAGCACCTCTCTTCCTCACTGGCAGCTCACTCAGTATAGGGTCCCGCTGGCCTGCCCGTCTGCCCTCCCAATTATCTGCCTCCTCTCCCTTCTGCCTCCTCTGTGCTCCACCCACTTCCTTCCCCACTGGGATGTTAATACTGACAGTGCTTTGCAGTTTATAAAGCACAATGACACACATTAACTCATTTGATTCTTATAAGAAGCCCTGTGAAATAGGGACTCTTTCTCTCTGTGTGTGCAGGAAGGAAGAGGTAGGGAGGTGGAGGCTCTGGAGGATGCTGAGCCTCAGGGCCCCATGAAGTGTCAGTGACCCACGGGCTAAAGCAGCCCATGAAATGGGGCGAGGAGCTTGGAAGACATTCTGAATATCTTTCTGTTCTCAGTTTTGATGGCCAGGCTGGAAAAGTGGAGGTACTTAAAAAATGTTTGTGGGTGCCTTGAATGTGTCCACTGTTCCCCTGCCTCTCTTCTCTCTCTCTTTCTCTCTCATTCTCCCTTTTCCTCTCTCCCTCCTCCTCTTTTTTTGTGATACTGGGGATAGAACCCAGGGCATTCTACCTCCGAACTACACCGTCAGCCCTAATTTTTATTCTTTATTTTAACAGAGTCTCACTAGATTGTGAAGGGCCTCACTGAGTAGCTGAGGCTGGCTGCGAACCTGAGATCCTCTTGTCTCAGCCTCCCAACTACTGGGATTACAAGGATCCGTCACCAAGCCTGGCACGCCTCATCTCTTTTCTCTTAGGAAAAAGTCTGCTCTAGTAAAAGCATCTGAAAGCTCTGCTGAAATAGAAATAATGCGCAATTGCTTGCAATTGATGCCCATCAAAGAAGTTGGTTCTTACGTTTGCAGATGTAATCTCAGTGAGGAGATGCTGGGCAGCCACTATGATTAGAAGTAAGATGGTTGGAGCAAAGGCTTCCTTCCCAGAGAGGTCTTCCAGAGTGCAGAGAGTTCCAGCAGGGTTCAGTGGGTGTGGGGGTGGGTATGAGATTTGATGGGTAGAAGCCCCTGTGCTCACTCTCTGGTTTCAGCTTTGTGTTAGGCAGCTTTCTGTCACTATGAAAAAATACCTGCAAAAATAAATATAAAGGGAGGAAGACATATTTTGGCTCATGGTTTCATTCCATAGTCCCAGCCCCATTGCTTTGGGCCCATGGAGAGGCAGAATCTTGTGGTGAGAGCATGTGGTGGACCAGAGCCGCTTAGCTCGTGATGGCCAGGAAAGAGAGCCAGAGAGAGATTGAGAGAGGAAGGGGCCAGGAACAAGATACAGCCATCCAGGGCAGACCCAGTGACCCTCTTCCTCCAATTAGTCCCACCTGTGGTTTCTACCACCTCCCAGTAGTACAAACACTTGGAGATCAAGTCTTAACACATGAGCCTTTAGGAAACAATCCAGACGCAAACTGTAATGTTTTCCTAGGGCCATAGAATGTTAGAAATAGGGGATCTTTAGAAATAGACCCTTGGTGCGCGCGCACGAGAGAGAGAGAGAGAGAGAGAGAGAGAGAGATATCCGGGGCTGCAGGTATAGTTCATTGGTAGAGTACTTGCCCTGAGCTCAATCCCCAGCATTACAAAAATAAAATAAAATGAAATAAAATAAAATAAATAGCTGGATGCAGTGGTATACATCTATACTCCCAGTACTTGGGAGTCTAAGACAGTACTATCACAGGTTTAAGGCCAGCTTCAACAACTTAGTGAGATGCTGTTTCAAAACAAAACATTATTTAAAGAGGGGGCTAGGAGTGTATCTTGAAGGTAAAATGTCCCTAGGTTCAATCCCCAGGACCAAAATTTAAAAAATATAAGATAAAGAGATTGCTCATGTGTTGTTTTCTGTGTGGGCTTATTCTCTTGGTATCTCTTGTATATTCCAGGTCTTTGTCATTTCAAGCTTCTTATCCAGAAACAAGGACTTCTTTTTTCTAGATCCAGTTCCCAGGAAGGAATTCTTCATGGCCCACCTTGAGGGGTTGCTCCCTATGACCCACCTGGAAACAGGATGACTCAGTGCATGTTTGGGTGACAGGTTAAAGGATGCTAAAAAAAGAAGGAGTTCCCCAAGAGAGTGAAATACAGCAGACATAGCCGCTGGGTAGACCCTGAGCAGGGCAATCCCCTCCAGTCGAGTCGCTACAAAAGTAGGTTCATGATGGCGTTATTAGTGATAAGGAAATCTTGGAAACATCTAACATGTTTATCAATAAACAGATGAGTAGGTTATGATGCCTTTAAAGAAATTCTATGCAGCTGTTAAAAAGATTAAAGTACACATATCCCTAAGAGGAAAAATATCTGCACATTAAGGTGGAAAGACCTCCTATGCTCTTAGATAGGCAGAATAAATATAATCAAAATGACTATCTTACCAAAAGTGATCTACAGATTCAATGCAGTCCCTGTTAAAATACCATGGTCAAGCCGGGTGTGGTGGCGCAGACTTGTAATCCCAGCATTTGGGAGGCTGAGACCGGAGGATGGTGGTTTGCGGACAGCCTCAGCTACTTAGTGAGGCCCTCTGCAACTCAGTGAGACCCTGTTTTAAAATAAAGAATAAAAATAGGGTGCCAGGCATGGTGGAGCACACTTGTAATCTCCGTGCTTGGGAGGCAGAGACAGGAGGATCGCACAGGTTCAAGTAAAAATATAAGAAAATAAGGTCTGGGAGTGTAGCCCAGAGGTAGAAAGGTTTCTAGGAACCCCAGTACACACACACAAAAAAAAATAAAATAAAAAATAAAAAATATGGCAGAAAGTATAGTTCAGAAGTCAAATGCCTTGGGTTTCATCCCCAGACCTACAGATAAATAAATAAAATAAAATGTCATGGTCATTCTTCACTAGATCTCCATGAGATCTAAAAAAATCAGCCATTAAATTCATATGGAAAATCAAAAGACCCAGAATAGCTAAAGCAATTTTCAGCAATAAGAACCATGCCGGAAGCATCACAATACCTGATTTCAAACTATACTATAAAGTGATAGTAATAAAAACAGCATGGTATTAGCACAAAAATAGACACAGAGACCAATGTAACAGAAGACTCAGAAACAAATACTCATATTTATAGCCAGTTTATTTTTTATTTTTTTGGTGGTACTGGGGGTGGAATCCAGGGGCTTTTTTTTTTTTTAACCTCTGGGCTATACTCCCACACCTATTTTATACTTTATTTGGAAACAGGGTCTCACTAAGTTGCTGAGAGCCTCACTAAGTAGCTGAGGCTGGCTTTGAACCTGTGAGATCCTCCTGTCTTGGCCTCCTAAGCGTTGGGATTACAAGCATGCACCACTATGCCTGGCTAGACAGTTTTTTTTTTTTAAATACAAGTGCCAAAATGCTGGAGAAAAGACAGCCTTTTCAACAAATAGTATTATGAAAACCCCTTATCTATTTGTGGTAAAATGGAATTAAACCCCAACCTTCTACCCTATACAAGAGTCAGTTCAAAGTGTATCAAAGACCTAGAAATTAGGCCAGAAACTTTGAAACTGCTAGGAGAGGACACAGGACCAAAATTTCAACATAAGAGGCATTGGTAGAAACTTCCTCAATAAGGCTTTCAAAGCTCAGGAAATTAAAACAAGAATTAATAAATGGAATGGCAATAAGTTAAAAAGCTTCCATACAGCAAATGAAATCATAAAGAATCTAAGAAGAGAATCTACAGAATGGGAGAAGATCTTTGCCAGCTACCCCTCTGATGAAGAACTAATATCTAGAATATACAAAGAACTGAAAAAACTTAACACTAAAAAACACTTAAAATTTTTAAAAATGGGTAATTAAACTGAATGAACACTTCTCAAAAGAAGAAATTAAAAATGGCCGATAAATACATGAAAAAAGTTCAACATCATTAGTAATCAAGGAGATACAAATCAAAACTACACAGATTTTTATCTATCAGCAGTTAGAATGGCAATCATCAAGAACATAAAAAATAATAAACGTGGTGAATATGTGAGGAAATAGGAACTCTTTTATACACTATTGGTGGAGCTACTCTAGCACAGCCACATGGAGATAAATGTGGAGGTTTCTCAGATGGTTGAGAATAGAGTCAGGCATGGTACACACTCTTGTCATCCCAGACTTGGTAGTCTGAGACAGGAGGACCACAGGTTTACAGCCAGCCTCAGCTACTTAGGAAAGTCCTCTACAACTTAGTAAGGCTGGGGGTATAAAAAAAATAGGGCTGGGGGTATAGCTCATAGGTATAATTCTCCTGTGTTCAATCCCCAGTACTACAAAAGAAGGAGGAGGAGGAGGAGGAGGAGGATGAGGAGGAGGAAGAGGAGGAGGAGGGAGAGGAGGAGGAAGAGGAGGAGGAGGGAGAGGAGGAGGAGGAGGGAGAGGAGGAGGAGGAGGGAGAGGAGGAGGAGGAAGAGGAGGGAGAGGAGGAGGAAGAGGAGGAAGAGGAGGGAGAGGAGGGAGAGGAGGAGGAAGAGGAGGAAGAGGAGGAGGAAGAGGAGGAGGAAGAGGAGGAAGAGGAGAATGAGGAGGAGGAGGAAGAGGAGGAGGAGGAAGAGGAGGAGGAGGGAGAGGAGGAAGAGGAGAATGAGGAGGAGGAGGAAGAGGAAGAGGAGGGAGAGGAGGAGGAGGAGGAGGAGGAGGAGGCAGAGGCGGCAAATGGGAATGGAACCATCATATGACCAAACTATACCAACTCCTGGGCGTCTTTCCAAAAGTGTTGAAGTTAGACTATTATAGTGATACACGCATGTCCATGTTTATAGCAGCAGAGTTCACAATAGCCAAATATGGAACTAGCCTAGGTGTTCATCAGCAGATGGTCACAGAACTGCGGTATGTACGCACAATGGAAGTTTACTCAACCAGAAAGAACGAATTTATGTCATTTGCAGAAAAATGGGTGGAACTCGAGAATATTATGCTAAGCAAGATTAGCCAGTCTCAAAAAACAAGTGGCTGTATGTTTTCCCCTAACGTGGAAGTTAGATAGAAATTGGGAAGCAAGAGTAACACCAGATAGAAGAGCAGACTCCAGTGGAGTGATGGAAGGGGGTTTTAGAGGAAGGAGGAAGGGGGATGGAGAAGGAAAGAATGTAGCTGTTGAAATAATGCTGCATACATATATACAATTACAAGTTCCAACCTCACAGATGTGCAGGGGAGTGAGGAGGTGGGACCCAGAGGGAAGTGCTCCTAAGAGCTGTGTGCTTGTGTGTTCTTATCACTCTACCCCAGTGTGATGTGTAATTACAGTGCACCAAATACAAGTATATAAAAATTTTTTTAAGCATTTTTCAGTCTGAGCACAGTGTTTCATGCTGTAATCCCAGCACTTGTGTGGCTGGGACAAGAGGATCACAGGTCTGAGGCAAGCCTCAGAAATTTAGAGGCCCTCAGGGTCTCAACATTGCTGAGACTTTCCTTGAACCTTCAATCTTCCTGTCTAAGCCTCCCAGGTACTGGGGTTACAGGCATGTGCCACCATACCCGACTTAAGTTTTTTTTTTTTTTTTTTTTTTTTTGGTATTGGGGATGAAACCCAGAGGCTTTCTACATCTGAGCCATAACCCCAGCCCTATTTTATTTTCTATTTCAAAACAGGGTCTTGCTGAGTTGCTGAGGGCCTCTCTAAATTGCTGACGATAGCCTCAAGCCTCCGATCCTCCTGTCTCAGCCTCCCAACTATTGAGATTACAGGCATGGACTCACCACACCCGGCTTTAAAATTCACTTTTTAAAAGTATGTTAAGTTCTGCGTCAAATGATTAATAGCAATAACCTTTCTATACTTATGTATTTAATTTTTTAACCAAAAGCATATATTCTTTTGTATTAAAATGAATGTAAATGGAAAGGAAAAATCTGGGGTTTCTATTCTTTAGGTAAAGAATATGGAATACAAAGAAATTAAGTGCCCCGCACAAGCTCACACATGAGAAAATAAATGGTATTTAGAACTTGATCTTCTACCTGCCAAGGAGGCAGAATTTTCAAAGCATCTGCCTGGTCTAGCTGGGGACGGGAAGGGTGGTAGAGAAATGAGGGGAATCCAGGGCAGAGGGCGGCAGTTGAGCCTGAAGATGGAGGGCGCTGTGGGTGCTATTTCTGCATTTTGCTGGTGCCCTCAGTCCATCTGTCCGTGGACTCCTCCCACCGCTCCTGCTCTGAAGCTCCTCTGGCCTGAGGGTCAACCACCTAGCGGTCAGGAAGGGGTTAAGCCAGAGTGTGTGCTGCAGAAGGAGGGCCTTGGTCTCTTGGAACAGGAAAGAGTCTCCATGGCTCCTGGTGGTGATGAGAGGTGAAGAGGCTCAGGTCTGAATCAATTAGCATCTCTATCTGGAATGTAAACCAGGTACCTAACCCAGGCCCCTTCCCCTCATCCCGGACCTGGAGCCCCAGAGGAAGAAAAAGGACACAGTTCAACCTTTGCAGCTACTGCCTATGGAGGCTGCAGGGCTGGCTCCCCCAGGAGAGCCAGGCTGGCAGCTTGGGCCCTCTACCCGCTCCTGGGTTCCTCACACCAACCCCTCAGCAGCCAGGCTCCCTGAACCCCTGCCAGCCACGCCAGGAGGGGAGGGGAGCTCTGAGAGGAGGCAGGGGCGGGGAGGCGTGCTCACAGCAGCCCCCAGCACTAATCTCAAATCCTAGGATGCCCTGTCCCTCTAGCTTTCCACAGTTCAGACACTGGACTGACAGCACCCACTCCGCCTATGGCTTCGATTCCATCACCTTCCTGGTGACTGGCTCCTGAGCACTCCCTGGGATCCTGTCTCCTTCTCCAGCCTCGCTTGCTCTGACATCTGACGTGAAGGTAGTTCTGGTTCCTGCATTTTCTAGCTGTGGGACCTTATTGCACTAGTGGCGGGGGTCTCAAGAAACCATTCTAGGCTTCAGTTTCTTCTACTATAAGATGGAGATGAAAGGGAGGAATCACCAAAGAGATGTCTGTAAAGCCAGGTCTGTGGGGGAGCTAACTGCCATGTCCCTATCTCCCTGTTCCTCTGTGCCTCAGAAGGAAACAGTGTATCTGCAAGGAAGTAGCTGGGATTGGGGGTGGCAGAAACCGGGAGAAGCTGGGCGTGGTGGCGCACGCTTGTAATCCCCGCGCTTGGGAGGCTGAGACAGGAGGATCGTGCAGGTTCGAAGCCAGCCTCAGCTACTTAGTGAGGCTCTCAGCAACCTAGTGAGACCCTGTTTCCAAATAAAATATAAAATGGGTCTGGGAGTATAGCCCGGAGGTAGAAAGCCTCTGAGTTCCACCCCCAGTACCACCAAAAAAAAAGAAAAAAAAAGAAACCGGGAGAATTTATTGGGAGAGATGGCAGACATCCTTCCTTATGGTAGTCCCACAGGACCTTTGGGTTATTCCAGCAGAGAAGGTGGACAGATGCTATGTGCCAGGCCTCTCCCACAGGTGGGATCCATTTTCAGGGCTTCTGGGGGGTGGGATACAATGGGAGAGAATGTGTGCAGGTGCAGGTTAGTCTGAGATATGAACAAGGCAGGTGTATGCTGAACCTGTTGCAGATGCTGTGCTGGGCACTGAGCTCTCCAGTAAGGCCACTGTAGGCCAATCTGTGAAGGGAAGGCGTGGAGGGCTGGGTTCATGGTGGAAACAGGATGGTGGCAGCAGAAGGGGGCCAGGCCTCTCCCACATGCCCATGGTGTGACCAGGAATAAGAGCATCTCGACTTGCGCTTGCGGGCAGTGGTTTTGGTGGTACTGGGGTTCCTGGAAGCCCTTCTACCTCTGGGCTACACTCCCAGACCTATTTTTACATTTTCATTTTTGGAAACAGGGTCTCCTAAGCCAGCGCGCGGCTGGCTTCGAACCTGCGCGATCCTCCTGTCTCTGCCTCCCACGCGCGGGGATTACAAGCGTGCGCCACCACGCCCGGCGCCGGCAGTGGTTTTGGAGCTGTACTGTCAGGAACACTTCCTACAATCTCGTCAGGGCTCCATTGCTACACATGAGCTTTCTGAGCCCAACAAGTGTTTGTCTGTGGTAAGCAAGGAATGAGGCTGAGTCATGAGACAGGAGGTTTGTGCATGGGAAAGTAAAAGGAAGAGGAGGAAGAGGAGGGAGAGGAGGAAGAAGAGGAAGAGGAGGAGGAAAGGGAGGAGGAGGAGGAGGAGGAGGAAGAGGAGGAGGAGGGAGAAATAATCTAGTGAAAATAGACCTAGGATTAGTGAGGATGACCCAAAAGACAGGTGAACAAGTTGCTGGAGGAAAACGAGGCCAGGTGGGTGAAGAGCACGGGCTTTGGGTGAGGTCTCCAGTTCCGAGTCCTGATTGCTTCTTCATGGGGCTCAATTTCCTTATTTGCAAAGGGAGAGAAAAATGCTGTCCTGCCAGGAGTGGTGGCACATGCTTGTAATCCCAGTAGCTGCAAAGCCAAGACATGATGGTCACAGGTTCAAAGCCCTCAGCAACTTAGTGAGACCCTATTTCAAAATAAAATAATAAAATAGGGTTAGGGTATAGTTTAAAGGTATACTGTCCTGTGGTCCGTCCCAGGTACGGGGGGAAAATGCTGTCCTTACAGGGCTCTGTGTGGGTAAAATTAGCAACTATGCACAGAGATGGAGACAGTTCAATATTAATGGAAGGGCTGAGACACAGACAAGTATAGTCAAGAAGAGAGGCAGAGCTAGGAAGACACATAAAGAATGCCAGGCCATGCGGCAGGGGACACCTGTGTGCATGTGGGCATCTCAGGGTTCTCCTTGGGGCCTTGAAACCTCAGCTTCCTCCTTTCCACTCCAGGTATGTTTCCCAGAGTGTTCTCAGACTGGCATTCCCTCCAGGACATGCACTTGACGTTTTGTAGGGAGAATCCTTCTGTCCTCTCCATCCTCATGCATTCATTCTTTTTTCTTTCTTTCTGAATGCTTACCATTGGCTAGACATCGTTCTGTCCTGAGAGCTTCACATGGATTACAGCACATATACTCTGCACAATAACCCTGACAGACATAATTTAGTAACTGCATTATATGCGTGTAGACACGACAGCAGAGAGAAGTTAGTTACATAATTAGTAGAGGCAAAGTCAAAATTTGAACTTGAGTTGGGGTATAGCTCAATGATAGGGTACTAGCCTCGCATGTGTGAGGCCCTGGGTTTCATCCCCAGCACTGGGAAAAAAATTGAACCTAATACCATTAACATTAAACAGTCCTACAAATCTCCACTCAGGCTTCCCCACGGCAGGGAAAGACTCTAAAAGGAGCGACCATGCTTTTGTAATAACCCCAACTACTGTATAGTGTCCATGTGCTTAAAGTAGTGTCTGACAGATCATAAAAATGTAATGGCTGCTGCTGCTTATGATGATGATGGTGGTGGTGATGATGGTGATGATGGTGATGATGATGGTGATGATGGTGATGATGATGGTGGTGATGGTGATGATGGTGGTGATGATGGTGGTGATGATGGTGATGATGACCATGATGATTATATGGGGCTGATTCTTGGGAGGCAAAAAAGAACAGTGGAGTTCAAGTTTAAGCACTCGCTTGAACTTCTAGTTAAAGATGGCAACTTATACACACTCTTTAACTTCCTGAGGCCTCATTAAAACAAAACAAAAGGAAACTAAAAGAAATTACAAACCCACAAAAACATGGGAAAGGAGACAATAGCAACAAAAGTCTGGAGGCTAGAGAGCACATTTAATAAATACCATGCTAATAAAGGGAAATTGTCTAAGCAGGCCTGAGAAAGTTAAATCTGAATGCAGACACGAACAGTCCAAATGATCTCAGCAACCCCAAAGACTCAAGAATTAGTGATACAGGGCTTCTAGAAGGGAGAGGGGCAAAATGGACTCTGCAACCAAGACTGGTTGAAAGTTTACTCAAAAAGCAGGTAGGACTCAGATCCTCTCCTCTCTGGCCCTAGCAAAAATTAGACCTCTCTAGAGATGATAAAACATAGACCAAGTATTATAAAGCACAAGTAGAGAAATGTGAATATATGGGACTTAAGTGAAAATGTACACACTGGGTGTTGAGATGCCAGCCTTCTTCCTCTGAACAGTGATTTCTAGGCTCACATTCTCCATGCAGGAAACCAGATAATCTGAAAGGTTAAATTTGATTTAAAAAAAGAGCTATGTCCAATGACATTAAGAGTTTCTCAAGGGAATGACCAAGGTAGATCATTCTATCTGTAGTGAGGGCCACGGGTGAGAAGCCCTGCCTAGGGTAAGCACCACCAGGAGTCTTCCAGAACTCTGCTCATAAGCAGTCAGCCAAGGAGTACCAGCCATTTGAAAAGTGCTTCTAACTTGAATGCAAAGGTCCAAATAAACAGAAGACAAAAAAAAAAAAAAAAAAAAGCAAGAATCTTGGAGGAAACAGAGACTGTGCATGGAGAAGAAATCAAAATGCGGTATCACATCTAGGGGATGCTATTAAAGAAAGGAATTCCCAAGCCGAGCATGGTGGCACAGGCTTTTAATCCCAGTACTTGGAAGGCTGAGACAGGAGGATCTCGGGTTCACAACCAGCCCCAGCTACTTAGTGATGCCCTCTGCTGCTTAGTGAGACCCTGTTTCAAAATGAAGAATTAAAAAAATAGGGCTGGGGGTATAGCTCGGAAGTAGAATGCCCCTGGGTTCAATCCCCAGTAACATAAAAAAAAGGAATTCCCAGGGAACAACCACAAGAAAAAAAGAGTTCTTGGAAGTTAAATATGATATAGAAGAAAACTTTCAAAATTCAATAGATGATTGACAAATAAGTTAAGAAAATTAGTTGAGAGTAAACAGAAGAGTTATAAGAGAAAATAAGGAATAAGAGAAAAATAGAAGATGTAAAAAAAAAGCATTTAAATTATAGAAATTCTGGAGCCAGGTATGGTAGTGCACACTTGTAATCCCAGTACTTAGGAGGCTGAGACAGGAGGATCACAAGTTCGTGGCCAACTTCAATTACTTAGTGAAGCCTTTCACAACTTAATGAAGCCCTGTTTCAAAACAAAAAAATAAAAAATAAGGCTGAGGTGTAGCTCAGAGGTAGAATGTCCCTGGGTTTCATCCCCAGTACCGCAAATAATAATAATAATAATAATAATAATAATAATAATAATAATAATACATATATACATATATACATATATACATATATACATATATACATATATACATATATACATATATACATATATACATATATACATATATACATATATACATATATACATATATACATATATACATATATGAATTCTGAAAATGGAGAATAGAGAAAATGTATGTTTAAAAATAATCAAAGGTATTCAGGAATATTTCCCCAGTCTTAAAGATATGTGGTTTCACATTGAAAGAGCTCTTTGAATGCCCAGAATAAAAAACAAATCAAGGAGGATAAATCCCCTAACATTTCAGTATTATCAGCAAAAAGCAGATCCTTTAAGATTCAGAGAAAAGTAGCAGGTTTCATATGAAAAATCAGAATAACAGTAGGCTTTCCAACAGTACTAGAGGCAAGAAAACAATGGAGAAAGACCAAATACTTCCAACCCAGAATTTACTACTTACTTAAATTATTAATCGAATATAGGGTAGAAATGGAAACATCTGCCAGGCTTGGTGGCGCACGCTTGTAATCCCAGCATTTGGGAGGCTGAGACAGGAGGATCACGGTTCGAGGACAGCCTCAGCTACTTAGTGAGGCCCTTTGCAACTCAGTGAGACCCTGTTTCAAAATAAATAATAAAAAATAGGGCAGGGGTGTAGCTCAGAGGTAGAATGACACTGGGTTCCATCCCCAGACCTGCAAAAAAAAAAAAAAAAAAGAAAGAAAAGAAAGAAATGAAAACATCTTTCAATATACAAAGCCTCCAAATTCTGTTTTCTATGAATTCTTGCTCAGAAAGCTACCATGAAGGACTTTTCCACCCAAAGAAAAACACGGAAGACATGTCCACTGGGGGAAGAAGAGTTTATATATGAGATAAAGGATGCTCCAGTAAGATCCAGCTTAGGGAACATCAGTCCAGACTGGCCCCACCAGAAGATCCACAGATGATCTCCAAGAAAACAAAATGGATAAAATACCTACGGTATCTCAACATCTGAGATGATTGGACATTATTCAGTGTGGAAAGAGTTTAGAATAGATTAGTGACAAATATATTGAAAGCAAAACAAACAAAACTAGAATGACTTTTAACTCTAGGAGGGGAATTTAGCAGGAAAAGGAAAATAATCATTATACACTCAGGACCTGGCTGTGAGAAGGGTTTATATATTCATGCTAAGGTAAATATTGAATGTTGATGTATTGAAAATACAAAAAATTGTGATATAATTATGCCAGGGGAATTGCAGGCTGGCTGGGGGCAGAAGATGTGTGTGGAGGTGTGTGGAGAGACAGGGATAAATCCTCTTTCAAAATAGAAAATAACGAAATGCTTAAACTAAGGAAACCTAAGGAATGGTGAACATTAGAACATTAGGAAATAGTAGTAGAAATCTACTGCTTAGTAAATCATAAATAGTAGTAGTAATTAATTAATTAGAAATAGTAGTTGAGCCGGGAATGGTGGCGCACACTTGTAATCCCTGCGCTTGGGAGGCGGAGACAGGAGGATCGCGCAGGTTCGAAGTCAGCTGCGCTGGCTTAAGAGACCCTGTTTCAAAAATATAAAATAGGTCTGGGAGTGTAGCCTGGAGGTAGAAGGATTTCCAGGAACCCCAGTACCACCAAAAAAAAAAAAAAAGAAAAAGAAAAAGAAAGAAAGAAAGAAAGAAAGAAAGAAAGAAAGAAAGAAAGAAAGAGTAGTAGAAAGCCAGGCATGGTGGTACATGCTTGACATGCTTGTAATCCCAGCATTTGGGAGACTGAGACAGGATTGTGGTTCATGGACAGCTAGTTAGTGAGGCCCTTTGCAACTCAGTGAGGCCCTATTTCAAAACAAAGAATAAAAAATATATATAGGGCTGGGGTTATAGCTTGGAGGTAGAATGCCTCTAGGTTCCATCCCCAGTATCAGAAGAAAAAAAAAAGACGGACTTCCGGGAAGATGGCGACCGAGAAAAGCGGGGTTTAAGAGCCCTGCTAACAACCAATCTCTATTATCATAAAATCAGCGCCTTTCATAGCCAAAAAAACACCATCACCAGAGAAACAAAAAAAATCACCAGGCTCCAGAGAGGAGGGGAACCCAGAACAGAGCTCAGAGCCGGCCTCACACCCGAGGATGCGGCAGCAGCGCCTTACTGCCGGCGGCAGCAGCGAGTTCACCGGACGGCTACAGCGAGCCAAGGTGAGCCGCTGCGGAACAGCCCGGCGGGATTCGGCAGATTTTTCGGCACAGGAAGCATCTAAAGCTCCCAGTGGCTGGGCTCAGCACACACTGCAGGGACTCAGAGCGGAGCTCAAAGCCAGAGAAGAAATACGCCAGCCTCACGGCTAAGGGCGTGGCAGTGGCGCCATATTGCCACCGGCGGCAGCAGCAGCGAATTCACCGAGTCCACTACAGCTCCATCTGCATATTCAACAACAGTGAGTCAAATTGCAGGCCCCAGAGGAGAAATCCCAGTACTGACTTCCAGGGACTTGACCCAGTGGGGGAGGGGCAGTGGCAGAGATATCAAACCATAGGAGAACGCCCAACCTGGCACCCCCCATGGTCTAAAGCAGCCTCTATTGATTCCCTGGGTCTGAGACTCTGCGATACAACCCAGTAAAGGAGTAGTGGTGACTGAGATACCACAGACTCGAGACCCAGAGCACCTTAAGTGAAGTCGTAGTGACCCAAGGGAAGAACCCAGAGAAGGCACAAACTTCCGAAATCATGGGAAAGAGGAATAACAATGGAGCAATGAATGCCCACAACCCCACAACATCAGAACCCGATAAAACAGAAATTCAGAGATTTCTAGAAGATCAAATCAGAAAAATAACTGTAGAAATAATAGAGGTGTTTCGAAAAGAATTCAGAGAAAGCCAAAAAGAGATAAAGGATGCAATTAATGAAGTAAAGACCTCAATTCAAAGTACAAACAACTGATTAGACCACATGGAGAATAGAATCTCTCTCTTAGAAGATGATCACTCCAAAAATGAACACATAGTTTTTAATCTAGAAAAAAATATCCGACAGCAGGAATCTGACATTGAAGAAATATGGGCCCATTTTAAGAGAGCTAACCTAAGAATAATTGGAATAGAGGAGGAAAAAGAAAGTGATACCAAAGGAATCAACAATCTCTTCAAGGAAGTAATAGCAGAAAATTTTCCAAACATAGAGCAAGAGGTTGATACACAGGTCCAGGAAACTTATAGAACTCCCTTTAGACAGGATCGGAGAAGAGGATCCCCACGCCACATAATTGTCAAAATGACCAATGTGGAAGCCAAGCAGAGAATCTTAAAGACAACAAAAACAAAGGGCCAAGTGACATTCAGAGGCAAACCAATTAGAATCACTCCAGACTTCCCAAACCAAGTCATGAGAGCCAGAAGGGCTTGGAGTAACATATTCCAAACTCTGAAAGAAAACAACTTCCAGCCAAAAATTTCCTACCCAGCAAAACTTTCTATCAAATTGGATGGAGAAATAAGAAACTTCCATGACAAACAGAAACTTGAAGGAATTTATGTCTTCAAAACCAGCGCTAGAGAAAATACTCCAAGAGATTAACTACAAAGAAGAAATAGGTAACTCACACCAGAATCAGAGAAACAAGATTTTCCATCCAACAGTCAACTAAGATTAGTTATCTGTGGAGATTCATTATTTATGTTAGTCTTATACCTATCTCTAAATTGTATTGTTTGCTTTTATTGTTGTTAATTTTTAGGATTTCTAGTTGGAATATTAATATACCTTCAGATATAGCATTTGGAAATATTTTATCCCATTCTATCAGTAACTTTTAACTCTGTTTACATTGTCTTTGGATATACAATATTTTATTTTTTATGGAGTTTGTTTACCCTTCTGTTGCCTGTGCCATTGAAATCATATCCAAGAAATCACTGCCAATTTCAATGTTGTGAGGTTTTATGACCCAGATTTTCTTTTAAAAGTTTATAGTCTTAAGATTTATATTTAGGTCTTTTATCTATTTAGAGTTAATACTTGTATATGGGATTAGGTAAGGGTCCAATTTTATTCTTTTTCATGTAATTATTATTTTTCAACAATATTTAGTTAAAAGATTATTATTTCTTCCACCAAATGTTCATGGAAACCTTGTCAAAAATAACTTTACAATATAGGGAAGAATTTATCTCTAGGCTTTTATTTAACTCCATTGGTTTATATATCTGCCTTTAGAACAGTACTACACTGTTTCAATTATTGTAGCTTTATATGGTTTGACATCAGAAAATATACATCTTCTAGCTTTGTTCTTTTTCAAGATCGTTTTGGGTATCTAGAGTCCATATTCCATATTAGGATAGATTTTTTCTGAAAAATAAATATATAAATATATGATAGTTTCACCTAAAAAAAAAGAAAAAAATATTCTCTGGTAAGAAAGAAAGCAAAAAGAAATATTGAGATGTTATCTTTAAGTTATCAAAAGCTTGGTATCAGACAAATGAAACTGTTATGTGAGATTATCATTTTTAATTTTGGATAAATTGCTATAATACAAGATGTCAACCACTAAGCCAAGCATGGGAAGGAGGGATGGGGAGGGAATGGGGTGGGGATCGGGTGGGGGCTGACTGGGTGATGTGTGCATGTATGTTTACAAAAGTTTTTTTGTATCCCACTATGATGTATGAATACAGTGCACCAATAAAAAAATTTAAAAAAAAGAAATCTACTATTTATTCTTTACAAAGGTAAATAATCCATTAAAGAGTTGAGTTTAGCTGGGCATGGTGGAGCATGCCTGTAATCCCAGGGCTTAGGAGGCTAAGACAGGAAGATCACAGGTTCAAGCCCAGCCTGGGCAATTTAGCAAGACTCTGTCTCAAAATAAAAAATAAAGCCAGTCATGGTGGCACACTCCTGTAATCCCTGTGCTTGGGAGGCTGAGACAGGAGGATCACAGGTTCAAGGACAGCCTCAGCAAGTAGTAAGACTCTCATCAACCTAGCAAGACCCTGTTTCAAAATAAATAAATAAATAAATAAATAAATAAATAAATAAATAGGGCCTGGATTAATTCCCCAGCAACACACACACACACACACACACACACACACACACACACACACGGTTACTTCTAAGGAATAGAAATTGGGGGTAGGGAGTAGGGGCCTTTGTGCTTCTTACCAAGGCATATAGAACTCCAGTGTCTTTAAACTGTGGTCATGAAAGTTTCTGATTCAACAAAAGGTGATAAAGGACAGAAAGGTTGGATTACTGGCTCTCAAATGTCCAGGTGTAGGAGGCTTGGTCCCTAGACTGCGGCACTTTTTGAGAGGTAGTGGCACCCCTAAGAAGTGGGGCCTAGGTGGAAGTCATCCAGTCATACGGGCTATGTCCTGGAAGGAAGTACTTGAATGTTGTCTCTTCTTCCTCCTCTCATTCTGGCCATGAGGTCAATGGGCTTCCTCTACTTCCAGCTTGTTCCTGCTGTGACGTGCTGCCTTGCCACAGGCCCAGAATCAACGGAGCCAACAAAGTGAACTGAAACCTTATAACACTGCAAGCCAAAACAAACCTTTTCTCTTTTTATGTTGATTGTCTCAGGTATTTTGTTATGGTAATGGAAAGCTGGCTAACACAAGGCAAAACAGGAGGAGATGAAAAGAAGAAAAGGGAGAGAACATAGAAGAGTTTAGTTGGCTGAGCTCTGCTGTATGTTGGGCAAATTATTTAATTTCTCTGGTTTCTTCCTGCAAAAACTGGGGTAGTAGTACACAACTCACAGTGTTCTTTTAGTCTCTGACATGTACTAACTACATATCATTATTAGAACCATAGACCAATCAACCAAAGGATTAACTCTCAGAATGACTTTTTTCATCTGAGACAATGGACGTAACACTTGCTGCATTCAACAGTTAGAAAATTCGATGAAGTAACTAAGTTAAATCTCCTGTTCATTTGGAACAAGTACGACTCAAGCAATACATCCTAAACATTGCCCAGTGACAACACCCAAATGTGTAGAGAATTCATTGTGCTAACTGGTTCATCTGGGATTAGCCTCTTTTTTTGGTACTGGGGATTGTACCCAGGGACATTCTTCCTTCACGCTACACCTCCAGCCATGTTTATTATTTCTTATTTAGAAACACAGTCCAGCTGCTGAGGCTTGCCTCAAACCTGTAATCCTCCTATCTCAGCCTCCCAAGTACTGGGATGATAGGTGTGTACCACCATGCCCAGTGAAGAAGAAGAGACTCTTAACAAAGTTTGGCTAACAATCATCTTGTCTTAACTGACCACTGGGGACTATCAGCTCAGCTAATTATTTATGAGGCAAAGCAAGGGAATTTGGAGGATCTGTGGCTGGCCTTGTTATTGGTAAACAGGACCTCCATGAATCTTGTCTAAATCATATGGTAAGTATTATTCTTTGCAGTAAATAACTTATTTTTAATATTTTAATCTAATTTTCAACATAAAATTAGAACTCACACCCTCCCCTACTAATACCATGAACTCTTTGGTCCTCATTTCCAGTGGCTTCACCTTCAGTGATTGTTTTCCAGGCTTGATTATCCTCCAGGAACAGGAACCTTCTGTATAGCTGAGGACTCAGAGTCACGCCTCACGCAGCTGGGAATTAGCACGGGATTCCTTCAGAGGCTCACATTCCTCAAAATTTGTGATCAATTTACCTCTGATAAATTACATTTGGTTAAATTACTTGTACTTTCCCCCTAAAGTCTTAAGTAAAAAAGGATCCTCTTAGAAAATGAGCTATTTTTTTTTTTTAATTCTGTGGCTTTATATACCCTAGTGGCATGTTGAATGTCTCCCTCAGGATACATGAACTCCACTTGCAAAGCTTGGCCATAAAGACAGATCAAATTTATTTGGGCCTTGACAATGTCCAGAGAAGAGTGCTGCCAGTCACCCACCATACACAGCCGGAGAAAGATCTAAAAAATGCTCCCTTAGAGCCAGCTCAGAACAGTGCTCCCGCGGCTCCATGAGAAGGCTCATTCTGAACGTCCTCGGTGGTGGCTAAATTGATTAGTAACGTGGAATGTCTCTGAGCTGGTTTAGCAATGAGGACCCAAGGTCCCCTGAGTATACTCCTGGGTCATGCCAAACAGAAGAGGAATCATATTTCTATTTAAAGTTCTCCTCATCTTACTTTGCTGGACTTTCAGAAGGAAGATTGACACTTTACATGCATTCTCTCTAATCCACACAAGCCTACAAGGTGGACATTGTTATCCTCTTTTTACAAAAGAGAGGATAGAATAGGTAGATGATTCTGCCAAGGCCCCACTGCCAGAAGGTGGGGGACCACCATAAATAAAGCTTATACCATTTCTTTAAAACCAGGCCACCGTAAACTTCAGACATGGATTAGGTTAATAATGTGAGTGACCAGCGTGTCCCTTCACTTGTCTTCTTCAAATGGCAATGGTCTTAGCCAGGCTTTGGAAAAGAACAGAGTCTGAGGTTCAGCTTCCAGGTGAAGGCCTAGAGCTCTGAAAGTGTCTCTGATTGAAGGAAGACTCAACAACTTTTCTGTAGGTTCTGTCTTTTTCAACGGATGGGGCAGTGTTGGATGTCACAGAGTATCCTTTCTGTTACAGAAACACAGTGAAGTAAATGATACTGAGTAAATCGTGCATACAGTCTTCTACATTATAGTTTTGTGTTTTCCTAAGCCAGTATTTTCACCTGGGGAGCAATTTTTTTTTTTTTTTTTTTGGCACAGCCTCTGGATTATTGATTACTGGTTTCCTCCCTGTGGTTGTAAAGGAACCTATTGAAGCCAATATAAAATTGTTTGAGGGTTTTATTAGCCTCTCATGGCTTTGACTCAATGGATAGGAGACAGGCCACATGAGAAGAAGGTAGATACCTAGTTGCTGATATTCATATAAAACCTGCATTTTGATATCAGCATGAGAATCAAAGCCCACAGGGACCATTTCCTGAATAAGGTGTCACTATAAACATTTTTAACATATTTAATATAAAAAAGTCATCAAGCTGGGTTGTGCATGCCTTAATCCAGTACTTGAGAGGCTGAGCTGGGAAGATCACAGGTTCAAGGCTAGCCTCAGCAATTTATCAAGGCCCTGTTTTAAAATAAAAATAAAAATAAATAAATAAATGAAGGAAGGAAGGAAGGAAGGAAAAAAGAAAGTGAGACCCTGTTTCAAAATAAAGAATAAAAAATAGGAAGCCGGGTGTGGTGGCTCACACTTGTAATCTCAGCATTTGGGAGGCTGAGACAGGAGGATCACGATTCACAGACAGCCTCAGCTACTTAGTGAGGCCCTTCGCAACTCAGTGAGACCCTGTTTCAAAATTAAAAGAATAAAAATAAAATTGGGCAATGGGTGTGGCTTGGAGGTCAAATGCCTCTGGGTTCCATCCCCAGACCCGCAAAAAAAAAAAAAAATAGGGCTAGAGGTGTAGCTCAGAGGTAGAATACCCCTGGGTTCCATCCTTAGTATCACCACCACAACAACAAAAAAATAGGGCTGGAGGTATAGCACGCAGATCATATGTAGAATGTCTCTGGGTTCCATCCCCACAAAATGACCACAAAATAAATGAATAAGTAAATAAATAGGTGGGGATATAGTTTAGTAGTAGAATACCCTTGGGTTTAATCTTCAGCACACACACAAAAAGCTATTAAAATAATGATTTAACCCAGATGTGGTAGGAGGTTGAGTCCACGGAGGATTACAGATTCAAAGCCAGCCTCAGCAACTCAGATTCTCAACAACTTAGTGAGATCCTGTTTCCAAATAAAAAACAAAATAGATCTGGGGGTGTGGAGCAGAGGTGGAATGTTCCTGAGTTCAATTTCAGCACCATCCCCACATACATATACGCACACAATTGAAAACATTTTTATTTTTTATTATTCTGTGGGGCTGAGGATAGAACCCAGGGGCATTCAACCTCTGAGCTACACCCCCTGTCCTATTTTTTATTGTTTATTTTAAACAGGGTCTCACTGAGTTGTGGAGGGCCTCACTAAGTAGCTGAGGCTGTCTGCAAACCACAATCCTCCTGCCTCAGCCTCCCGAATGCTGGGATCACAAGCATGCGCCACCACGCCCAGCTCAATCTAGAACATTTTAAACCATAACATCATTCTGATCCCTTTTGTTTTGTCCATCCATTGCTTTTTTAAATAATAATAGTAATAAAAAAATAATGTGTACTATAGTAAGTTGCTCTCGGGATATCTATAGATGGACATTCTTAACTTTTTTTTTTTGGTGGTAACTTTTTTTTTTGGTGGTAACTTTTTTTTTGGGGGGGTTCCTGGAAGCCCTTCTACCTCCGGGCTACACTCCCAGACCTATTTTTACATTTTTATTTGGAAACAGGGTCTCCTAAGCCAGCGCGTTCTTCTGGCTTTGAACCTGTGCGATCCTCCTGTCTCTGCCTCCCAAGCGTGAGGATTACAAGCGTGCACCACCACGCCCGGCTGACACTCTTAACTTTAAAAAATAAAAAATAAAAATTTTCTAGGGAAAGTCCATCTTTTCCTGCAAGATCCTTGTAGCCTTCCTCTGTGCTGAGGTGAACTGACAGGTGAGAGGATTCAGGTGTGACACCTTAAAAACAATGTCTAAATTGCCACCTGCTCAACTGGTTTCCAAACATATAAATCTGTATTTTTAATCAATAAAGGACATTAACATTTCAGGATTTCTTTAGGGGATATAATATTGAACTATCTGTGGTTCAGCTTCCATTAAAAGCGACATGCAAGGCAAGTTTGCGGTTGCATGCCCAGTACTTGGGAGGCGGAGACAGGAAGATCACAGGCTCAAAGCCAGCCTCAACAACGTAGCAAAGCTCTCAGCAATTTAGAAAGTCTCTGTTTCCAAATAAAAATAAAATAAGGCTGAGGGCATAGCTCAGAAGTAAGATGCCCCTGGGTTTAATCCTCAGCAACACACACACACGCACGCACGCACACCATTTATGAAAGTTTATCTGAAGAATATGGAATTTACCCATTTCACCCAATTTTAAAATTTTTATCTTTTAACTGTGAGCAAGGCTCACAGTTCTGGTCTAAGCTGTATCTACCACTGCAATATGAGACAGGTCAAAGCAAATTTGGCACAGTAGTGGGGCAAGCCCTTTATGTGAATGAAGGACCAAGGTTCCTCCAAGGAAATCATCTCGAAGAAGAGCAGAGACCAGTTTGATCCATTAGCCAAGCTGGATTGAAGAGGAGGAGAGTGTATTTGTGGGCGTAGGTTATTGGACAGGAGGGACAATCTTGTGTACAATATTATCTGGTTTTATGTCCTGCTTTGTCTGGAGCTAAAGAAGAAAGAGGGAAAGTTTCATGTAGGAAAAAAAAAAAAAAGCTGGCTTCATTAAGATCATGGGTAAACAGGCCCAGTGGCTTGCATCTGTAGTCCCAGGTACTTGGGAGGCTGATACAGGAGGATCACATGAGCCGAAGAGTTTGAGACCAGCCTGGGCATAAAATTTAAAAAAAAAAAAAAATCTTTCTGGGACACAGGACCATATTGCTGTGGTACACTTCCAACAGAGCATACTGTATGGGGAGAGAAAAACATTTTCTCTTTTATTTATTTATTTATTTTGCGGCACTAGGGATGTAACCTAGAGGCATTCTACCTCTGAGATACACCCCCAGCCTTATTTTTTATTCTTTCTTCTTTCTTTCTTTCTTTCTTTCTTTCTTTCTTTCTTTCTTTCTTTCTTTCCTTCTTTCCTTCTTTCTTTCTGTAGTACTGGGGATGGAACCTAGAGGCTTTCTACTGCCAGGCTACACTCCCAGACCTATTTTTATTTTATTTGAAAACAGGGTCTCACTAAGTTGCTGAGAGCCTCACTAAGTAGCTGAGGCCGGCTTCGAACCTGTGCGATCCTCCTGTCTCAGCCTCCCAAGTGCTGGGATTACAAGCGTGTGCCACCACGCCCACCTCACATTTTCTCTTTTCAGCTGAGAATGCAATCTGTTCTGAGGACACCATGTCACCTGAACTCTGGGGGAAAGAGCAACTGTGCGCAGCATAAGCCACCACGCTGGGCAGTCCTGCTGCTGTCCAGTGCTGGTGTCAGCAGAGAAGGCCTGGGATATAGGACAAGCAGTTCCCAGCGATGCCATCCACAGGGGAGCCGACTGGACTGCTTTGTGAGCCCTGAGAAGCTCTCACTGGCTTATCGCAGATGTAGCTGTGGACAGACTTGGCAAAGAAGAGGAAGTCCTGCATCAGCTGGTCTGGGAAAGATCAGGGGAGCGTGGACTGTTAGACCAGAGGTGTTGCCACGTATGCTCAGAGCAGAGCAGTGAGGCAGATGTTGCCAGACCCTGCCTGAACTCCTGGGCCTGCAGTTGGAATGGCTGACATTCCAACCACCAGCTGCTGGCTCTGGTATCTCTGCCTGAGGGCTTTCTTTGCCTGCCGGAGCCTGCTGTGCCTGCATATATGGTAGGCCAGAAGGGCCAGGGAATTCCTGCTCCCTGAAGTGGCCCTCCAATCATGACTGATGGGAATTGGTTGACCCTCAACCAACAACTGATAGAAACATCCCAGCTCCTTCTGCCATCAAGCAGGTCGGCTGAATCTGTTCAACTCTCCCAGGATTTTCCGATAGGAGTGAGCTCGGATTTCCCTTAGCAGGAACTAAGTGATGACACACCTTTCGGGGATTCTTTTCCTTTCCTCTCACTTGCTCACTTTCCTTTCCTTGTACTGGGATCAAATCCCAAATGAACAACTTGAATTTTTTTTTGTTTTTTTTTGTTGTTGTTTTGTTTGTTTGTTTTTGGTGGTACTGGGGGTGGAACCCAGAGGCTTTCTACCTCCGGGCTATACTCCCAGACCTTTTTTATATTTTATTTGGAAACAGGGTCTCACTAAGTTGCTGAAAGCCTCACTAAGTAGCTGAGGCTGGCTTCGAACCCGTGCGATCCTCCTGTCTCAGCCTCCCAAGCGCGGGGATTACAAGCGTGCGCCACCACGCCTGGCTATCTTTTTCTCCAGGTCAACTTCTGGGGGAACCCAAACTAAGATGGACAGGGTGTGCTTTGATGTGGGGCCATTTTATCTTGTACCTCATTAACATGCTTTTACTGAGTTACATTTTAATTTTTTTAATTTTATTTGTTTTTGTGGTACTGCTATTGAACCCAGGATGTTTTACCTCTGAGCTATAACCCCAGCCCTCTATTTTATTTCTCTTACTTTATTTATTTATTTATTTATTTATTTATTTATTTATTGTGGTACTGGGGATGGAATGCAGGGGAATTCTACCTCTAAGCTACATCCCAGTCCTATTTTTTATTCTTTATTTTGAAACAGGGTCTCACTGAGTTCCAAAGGGCCTCACTAAGTAGCTGACGCTGTCCACAAACTAGGGTCCTCCTGTCTCAGCCTCCCAAATGCAGGGATTACAATCTTTTACTTTGCTTTGAAACAGGGTCTCACTAAGTTGCCGAGGCTGGTGTCGACCTGTGATCTTCCTGTCTGGTATTACAAGCATGTGCCACCACAAGGACAAGTGACAGTTTTTAATGTTAAAGCCTTAAATGTTAAATGTTTTGCTACTAACCCTAGAATCAGTCACAGGAGTCTTATTATCACAGGTGTTCAGCCAAAGAAATTGTCAAGTCTGTTATTCAGCACTTCCTACGTGAAGTACATTGTAAGAAATTGTTTCTAAAATTTATAGCTGGAAGCAAAATTTGGCTTAGCCCAAGAAGTTGGTATATTTCTTCCATTCAAGGAAACAGAATTAGAGACAAGATCAATCTCTCTCCTCTTTCATTTTCTTTTTGTCTCTCACTTTCTATCTTTTCTCTTCCTTCCCTCCTTCATCCCTTTATTTCTCTCCCCAGATTTGCCTTCCAGAAAGCTCAGAAGCCAATTTGGAATCTGATGACTGTAGATATATAAGTTTACTCCCCCCTTTCCAGCCTATGTGTGCTTCTTTTTCTCTAGCCTGGATTTCATTTCATGTGAGATTTCTCTGGTCTTATTTACTTATCTTCTATTTTTATTGGCCCTAATTTTAATATATGTACCTGGGTGTAGCCTACTTTGAATCTTCTGCAGAACCAGTGGGCATATAGATAAGGTGCTTACTAAGCACTCCTTGAGTGAAGTGGACTGGATGCCAACTCTGCAGGGGCACTGTTATTCCAACGGAGTCTCTCCTGAGGGCTGCTTCTTATCCTGTAGGGCAGGGCCCTCCCAACTTTCTGCATCCTGTAATTCTTTCTTCAAGTGAAATCTTATATAAAAGATACAATATAGTAAGCACATTAAAAAAAAAAAAAGCTGCTTTGGTTGAGAAGTCTGGGTGAGAGGATAGAAGAATCACTCACTCAGCTTGGGCCACTCACTCCCACCCTTTAGTCCCTGGGCAGCAGCTTCTAAGCCTGAGGTCTCTGCTGAGCAGAGGTTCAGGGTGTGGGCCCCAGACACCTGGGCAGCCTGGGGCCATGGCTCATGGTGCATGGAGATTTTCTTCTTTTGGGGCGGGTTACTGGGATGGAACCCAGGGACGATCTTACCTCTGATCTATACCCCTAGGCTTTTAAAAATTTTTGCTTTATTTTGAAACAGGATCTTGCTAAATTGCTGAAGGTCTTGTTGAATTCCTGACGCTGGCCTCGAATCTGTGATCCTCTGGTCTCAACCTCCCAAGTACTGGGATTACAGGTGTGTGCCTTCTAAAGAGGGGCTGCTCACCCCACAGAATGCCTGCCCACTGACTGGGCTGCCCTCCCCGTTTGCCTTATTCAGAAGCTGACCCACAGGCGGAGGCAGCGCCTCCTCCAGCTGCCTGCTTGCCAGTCCAGATTGCTGGGGCCTTCCTGGTCTACTAGACGCTTCCTCAGGCTGTGGGGCAGATGGGTGCGATGGAATTGGACAGAGGCGAGGAGCAGAGTGATGGAGGCTGAACAGGACCTTGGCTGTGCCTCTTTTCTGGATGCTCCTGTTCAAGCTTAGACAGCCTCCCCTCACCCTGTGTCTGTACTGTTTGTCTAATAAGAAAACCTTTTTGACCTAGCCAGTTAAAAGTCCGGGGCCTTGGCCTCATTACCCCCAAGCCTAGAAATAAAGAGCTGAAAGCTGGCTGCTTTGGGCTGCCTTCAACTTGGCAACTGCCCCTTGGGTCTGTGTCTCAGAGTCCCCGCCTCTCAATAGGGCTGTGCTTTCTGTCCCTGCTGAACAAAGGCAGGGTCCCCCCCCTGGGCCGCGCCTCTGTTCTCATCTTTCCCGGGGGATTAAGGGCTGCTCTCTTGTTCGGGTGTCACTCTGCCTTTGAACTTCTGTGGCTTCATCTGGTTTCAGGCTCAGCTTCCTGCCAGGAAGTGGATTTACCTCTGATTTGTTGTTACTCTCTCTGCAGGATGATGCCAAGGGAGGGCCTGCAGAGGCCCCTTCTCCTCAGAATCCCCCAGCTGCCTCTCCCCCTGTGTCCCCTCCCCCTCTCTCCAATCAGAGCCCCTGAAACCTGAAATACCTACTCCTCCCATGCAGGCAAAAGTGGGGACTCTGAAGGTAGGGAGCCCCACACCAAGTGGGGAAGCGCCTCCTAAGTGGAAGGGTAGTTTGTCTCTCTGGGACCTCAGATTTGAGTTATTCTCACACCCTTCTTGAAAGCCCCAGAAAATGGGAGAAAAGGTTATTTCTTTCTTAGATGAGAAGTTTAGACTGGAAGTTAGATATGGAGTGCAAATTTAGGAACATTGCTACCGTGTGTGTGTGTGTGTGTGTGTGTGTGTGTGTGTGTGTGTGTGTGTGTTACTGGGATTTAACCCAGAGGCATTCTACCTCTGAGATACACCTCCCAGCCCTCTGTTTTGAAAAAGGGTCTCACTACATTCCTCACACTAAGTTGCTGATGCTGGCCTTGAACCTGTGATCTTGTCTCAGTCTCCCAAGTACTGGGGTTTTAGGTGTGCACCACTCTGCCCATCTTTACCATTTTTTAAACATGTCCTTTTACCTTCAGTGGCAATAGAATTACAGATAAAGGCCTGCAATGTGTGTGTGTGTGTGTGTGTGTGTGTGTGTGTGTATGCATACACAATGTAGGAAGTAGGAAGTAGGACCAAGGGAAAAGACTTTAGGTCTTGACATCCTGGAAAAAGAGAGAAGATTCTTCTTGGAGGAGAGGCTGTTCTAGGAAAAATCAAGAGAGATATTAAAGTACGATTAAGCTGATATTTTGTGCAGCATATGGGAAATGGATGTCTACAAAATAACCTTTTCTTTCTTTCTTTCTTTCTTTCTTTCTTTCTTTCTTTCTTTCATTCTTTCTTTCTTTCTTTCTCTCTCTTTCTTTCTCTTTCTTTCTTTCTTTCTTTCTTTCTTTCTTTCTTTCTTTCTTTCTTTCTTTCTCAGTACTGGGGATGGAACCCGGGGGCATTCTACTTCCAAGCTACATTTACAGCCCTATTTTTTATTCTTTATTTTGAAACAGGGTCTCACTGAGTTGCAAAGGCCTCACTAAGTAGCTTAGACTGTCCGCAAACCACTTTCTCAGCCTCCCGAATGCTGGGATTACAAGCTGTGAGCCAACTCGGCTCGCCTGGCTCTATGATTTCTTAACAATCAAAGAAGGTGAGTTGTGGTGATAAGACTCCACAGTGGCTCCTATTTCTGTAAACCTCACTCAGGGGCCTGACTGCAAGGAGTACCTTTCTAGATCTTAGGGAAGAGGCTGAGGAGAGGTGGTGACCTTGCCCACCACCTCTTCATCCATCTGCTGTATGGAGACAGGTTTTTGGTTGTTGCTTCTGTTTTGTTTCAAGTGCCCTCCCCCTATATTACTAGTCAGAAGAGAAATTTTCACTCTAAACCTGGGAGTAAAGAGTCTGAGGTGAGATGAAAACAGACGTGTGTGTGTGTGTGTGTGTGTGTGTGTGTGTGTGTGTGTAAAGGTGCAAGACAGAGGAATGAGTTGGATAAATAGAAAAAGCTCAGTGTTCTGTGGGAGGAGAATGGTCTGAGGCAGCTAAATACTGATAGTGAATTGTTGACAGGAGAGGTATAGCTCAATCGGGTAGACAGAGGCAAGAGAAAGCTCTTGGCTGGTGTCTACAAAAGCCACCCTCCAGGGTCTGGCCCTCCCCTGTGTATGGAGTCCTGGGCCCCAAAGGGCGCTAGTCCAGGCGCTGTCTGCTGCTTCCTTCACAAAGCCTGGGTTGTGCTCTTGACAGGGCTGGGCCTCCCTGCCACTGAGATTCTGGCCGGGGCAGCCTGCCCTGGGAGCCTCCCTTCCCAGCCAGAGGCCCCAGATTTGTCCAAGTGCCAATACCTAATGAGGAGCTCATTTGAATCCATGCAAAGTACCAGAGAGCAAGGAGACATGCTAATTAAAGTGATTGCTGTTCTTTAATTAAGCAGTAATTCCCCCAAAGAGGGCATTATCATGCAAATGGAGCCCTCTCGGGTGAGGTAAGGGCTTTGGGCAACAGCTGAGGTCTGTTAATAAGGCCCGGGAGTATTGGAGGGCAGGGTTCCAGCATGCCCCATTGAGCTGGGTGAGGGAGCAAGGGAAATAACCATCCGCCACCGGCTGCCTTTTGTCTCTCCTGGCACTGGCTGCAGGGATGGAGCAGGGACCCTGCACCCCCTGTGGCTCCCATCCCCTCCTGCCCTCCCTTTGCCTTCCCTCCAAGAGCCTGAGCTGCTAGGGAACTGTGTGAGGCAGAGGGTTTGGGGGACAATGCCTAGCTGGGCCCTTCTAACAATTGGTGTCCCAATTACCAGAGCATCAGCACAGAAGGGTCTTCGGAGCTGCATGGGTTGGAAATGGGAGCTCCTAAATGCTCAGAAACGTGGAAGATTCTGCTAGAGCAGGGGCTTCATTCAGCAGCTGCAATGTAATGCAAAGGGCGCTGACACTAGTCACTCACTTGGGTGAAAGTGGGCGAGACTCCATGGTCCCTCTTCCAGGTCTCTTCCTTGTCCTTAGAATTAGTTGCTGACAGCTGCCTGACTCAGTTATCCTGTGGGTAAATGGACGTGAAAACTTTGGGTGCTTACATTGGTAGTCCTTGACCTGGGGGGGATTTTGCCCCCAGAGGACTGTGGCTGCATACATTTTAATTTGCTGAATCTGACAATATTGCCCCAGGAGGCAATGTCTGGAGCTCTTTTGTCACCACTGGAGTATGGGTGCTATTGGTGACTAGTGGGTAGAAGACAGGGACACTGCTAAACATTCTATAGGACATGAGATGAATCTCCCACAGCAAAGAATATCTGGCCCAAAATATCAGTAGTGCTGAGATTGAGAAACTCTGACCTAAACACTGCTCATCAAACCTGAATTAGATTAAACAAACTTGAAGATAGACACAGTGGCACACACCTGTCATCCCAATATTTGGAAGGATAAGATAAGAGGTTTGAGGCCAGCTTCAGCACCTTAGCAAGGCCTTTAAAAATTTAGTGAGACCCTGTCTCAAAATAAAAAATAAAATAGTTTTGGAGTGTAGCTCAGCAGTAGAATGCCCCTGGGTTCGATCCCCCCTACGACACAAAACAAAACAAAACAAAACAAAACAAAACAAAACCCTTTGAATCACAGTACAGTTTGAGAGCAGGATCACAGTGATGTTTTTTTCTCCAAAGGAAGAGTTTAATCAGTAATTGTGATTACATAACTGAATAAACAGACTCAGACTCAGTGGTATAGGCTGGTGCAGGGAACCCCACAGCAGGATCAAAGCACATGGGAGAGGAGGAAATTGGTTATGAACCCAGGGAGCTGCCAGGGCAACAAAAAGACAGCTGTGACGTCAGAGAAGAGCAGATGCCAATAGCCCTGGGACTGTGAAGCTGAGTCCATAGAAGAGATCCACCCAGCGCCTTACCTTGGACAATAAGAGCATTTGCCTATTCAATTCACTGTTCTAATTCTCACAACGACGGGCGTGGGAGTTGGGTGCTATTATCCCCATTTTGCAGATAAGGAAATTGAGGCACAGAGAAGTTAAATAACTTGCCCAAGGCCACATACCTAGTAGAGTCAGGATCTCCATGGAGGCGGTACCTGAAACTAGTACAGTGGGGCAAATAAGTCTGTGAAACTAAGATGAGTGGCCACTGATGCTGATGGTGGCTGTCTTGCAGCATGGGAGCGAGGCCCTTAGCAGCATGCCCCTGTGTCTTTCTAGCTGCTGTGTGGGTCTCCATGCTGGGTCTGTGTTGGGGGCAGCTGCCACTTTGCTTTGGGTCCCCCCACAGCTGGAGAGCAAGGCAAAGGACCAGGGGAGCCACCAAACCAGGCTTTGCCCCTCAGAGCTGATGGCTCTTGCTGAACGCTGGTGCAGCCTCTTTGCTGCCTCTGGAGCAGAAGAGGGGTGGTCTGGTGCTTCTAGAACTGCTTTCCTAAAGGCTGCGTCTCTGGCGGAGCTGGTGCTCTGCTCAGGAGGTGGCAAAAGCAAAAAGCCAACCAACCAGAAAGTCTGCCTAGGGAGACAACCAAGCCTCTTGCTCCCAGAAATGTTGGGCCCCTTTCAATTTTGTGTTCACCAGTTGCAAAATAAATATTTTGCATTACAAGAAGACAGAGATAGTATCTCATCAGCCCTACCCGTTTAGCACTGCCTCTGCCAACCTCTCACTCTACATTTGGCAGGGGGAAAGAGTGTGGAGAAAAACAGGACCAGACTCTGTTTGCAAAGCATTTTCATCAGTCAAAAAAACTGCCAGGGTTGTGAATATTAAATAAACCCTGACTCATGGAGACATATACCTTGCTTGGCTTTGCTGATCGGTGAAGTAACAGACAGAGTTACGTTACTTTAGAAGTGACAGCTCTAACATTCTGCAGACTTCTTAAAACTGCTCTGGCTTTTTCTGAACAAAGAACAATCCACAAAAACGTCCATGGTTTGCAATGCATAGGAGCCTGTTTACAGGATCACAGACTCGAGCCCTCTCCTCTGTCAAAAGGGACCGGGTGAGATCATCCATTTAATGGCCTTCCACCTCCAGGTGGGGCTGGGTGGCCCGAAGGTCTTCCGCCAGAGGGTTTAGTGAAAGTGTGCCCTACGTCTCAGCTCTGTACAGTGAGTTCCCTAAGGGCCAGCTCCATTTTTTCCATTGCAGAATTTATAAGTAGGATTGAAATGAGAGCATGGTGCTGCTCTGCCAGGAACAAAGATTCTCAGTGTGCTTCAGTCACTGACCTAAGACACTATAATACATACCAGGCTCTCCTTTCCCCTCTCTAGCCAGTCCTGAGCTAACGCAAGCCATCCAAGAACAACACTAGTAAGAACATAGCCAACATGGAGGTCGAGCTTACTACGTGCAAGACACTGTTGTACCTCTCGAAACTATGAAGTAGGTACGGGCTGAGTGTCCCTGATGCCTGGGTCCAGACGTGTTTTGGATTTTGGAATGCCTGCATATACATGATGACATATCTTGGGGGATAGAAGCCAAGTCTAAATTTGAAATTCATTTTTTTTTTTTTTTTTTGCAGTACTGGGGATGAAACCCAGGAGCATTGCACCTCCGAGCTACACCCCCAGGCCTAGGTTTTCTTTTGAAACAGGATCTCACTGAGTTGTGGAGGGCCTCACTAAGTAGCTGAGGCTGTCCGCGAACCATGATCCTCCAGTCTCAGACTCCCGAATGCTATGATTACAAGCATGCACCACAATGCCCGACTTGAAATTCATTTCTATTTCACATGCCTCTTGTACACATAGCCTGAAGATAACGTTATACAATATTTGTGTGTGTGGGGGGGGGCTGGGGATGGAACCCAGGGGCTTTCTACCTTTGGGCTATACTCCCAGACCTATTTTATATTTTATTTGGCAACAGGGTCTCACTAGGTTGTTGAGAGGCTCACTAAGTACCCAAGGCTGGCTTCGAATCTGTATGATCCTCCTGTCTCAGCCTCCCAAGCACTGGGATTACAAGTGTGCACCACCACATTCGGCTTTATATGGTATTTTTAATGTGCTAATGGTTTTCTTTTTTGTTTTGTTTTGCTTTTTTGGTACTTGGAATTGAACCCACTACCTCCAAGCTACTTTTTTATTTTTATTTTGAAACAGGGTCTCACTAGTTGCTGAGGACCTCACTAAGTTGTTGAAGCTGGCCTCAACCTATGATCCTCCTGGCTCAGCTTCCCAAGTATTGAGAGATTACAGGAGTGTGCCATTGTGCTCAGCTTTATGTTTTATTCTTCTTTCTTTACTTTCCTCTTCTCTCCTTACTTCATTCTTCTTTCTCTTTCTCTCCCACCCCCCCACCCCGTTCTTTTGTGGTACTAGAGATGGAACCAAGGGATTTGCACATACTAGTCTACTACTAAGCTACACACCCAGCCCAATAATTCATTATACTCTGGCTATGTGGCCAGGCACTTAAAAAATGAGAAATTATATGCTTTCCTTAATATGTGAAAGCTAAGGAGAAATGGGTCATAGGAGGAACTCTAGATGAAAAAGGAAATCCTATAGAGGAGAAAACAAGACAACCTAAATGAGGAGATGGGAGGGGAGAAGAAGGAAATTCTCTAAAACACGCAATGTACTTAAACATATCGAGGTCAACCACTAAGCCAAGCAAGGGAAGGAGGGATGGGGAGGGAATGGGGTGGGAATTGGGTAGGGGTCAAATCAGTGATGTGTACATGTATGTACACACAGTATTTTACCCCAATATGATATATGAATATAATGCACCAATAAAAATTTTAAAAAAGAGACTATACAACTAATTCACTCTAAGTACCTTTTTGTTTTGGGGAGTTGAGCCTGTGTCACACGAAGTCAGGTGTGGAATTGTCTACTCAACATATCATGCTAACACTCAAAAATTTTGGATTTGGAGCCAGGCATGGTGGTGCACGCTTATTACTTCTAATATTTGGGAGGCTTGAGAAAGGAGGATCTCAGGTTCATGGCCAGCCTCAGCAATTTATGAGGCCCTCCGCAACTTAGTGATAACCTGTTTCAAAATAAAGAATAAAATAGGGCTGGGGGTATAACTCAGAGGTAGAATTTCCCTGGGTTCAATCCCCAGTACTGAAAAAAAAAAATGGATTTGGAAGCATTTCAGATTTGAGAATTAGAGATACGAAGCCACTATTGTTATCATCATTCAATTTTCCTAGTTTATTTATTTTATGGCACTGAGGATTGAACCCATGGGCACCCTTCCTGGTGACATCCTCATGCAGACATGTAGCTGGATTCAAAACAGGAACACAGATGGGATGGACATTCCAAAGAGGTCCTGAGATGTTCCTTGCGTTAGAGGTTGATAGAGTCTGGAAGGGACCCTCAAGATTACATGTCAGGAGAGTCAGACACTGACATGTGAGAGAGAATAACTGAATGAAGGCCTCCCAAAGTGCGGCCAGCTTTCTCTGAGCCACCCGCACACAGTGAGACAGGGGACTGGACCTGACAGCTCAGCAGGCCGCATGGTCCTCAAGGCCAGAGCTCCTGGTATGATCATCTCATTCTGGAAATAAGTCCCTGAGTCCCAACATTTTGTATTGGTTTAGTTTCTTTGGGGCTTAGTTGTCAATGCCCCCACCTCCATTCCTTCCTCCTAAGGCAAGGCCCCACTACAGCCCTCCTCTGGCATTTGTAAAGAATGTTAAGCTCTGTACCTCCTCAGGCGCTGCCCTTTAATCAAGGTGGAAGCCCTTTGTGAAGGAGCCCATGAGAAACCGGGATGCAGGAGGGGCTAATTGGCTCAGTGTTGAGCTTTTGACAAATTCGTGAAAGGAATACAAGAGAGTGTGGAAAGAAGTGTTCCTGAAAGCAGGCAGGGGTCTGGGAAGATGGGAGAAACATATGGGCTGGCCCTTCTACAGGTCTCCTCAGGCCCCCAGTCTGGGACCATTCACACAGGTGGGGTTGATAATCCAAGCCCCTAGAGCATTGCTGGTCGCCAGGCAAATTTCTGGCTTTGGGGCAAGCTGGGAAAGTGCTCAGGGCCTTAAAGTGGTCAGACAGCGCAGAAAGGCAGAGTCTCTGTGATCTGAAAGGTGAAAGGGCAGAGAGTCCCCCATTCCACAAGATTCCACAAGATCTGAAAGCCTGGTCCTGCACAGGGAGCTATGGATCTTGGGAGGACAAATTATAAGGCTGCTAGCTCCTGACACCTTGGGTTGACTTCTCTACCCAAGCTTTTTAAGTCAGGAAACACACTGGAGGGTCCAGGCCAGTTCATAGTGTCCACCTGGAGAAGACTTGAGAACCTCTTTTTTTCTTCCTGTCTTTATTTTTTCCAATATAAGTTTATCAGTGCATTGTAATTATACATCAAAATGAGGTTCTACGAGATACAAACATACATGCACACTTGATGTGCTTCCTTCTGACCCCACCCTGCTCCCTCCCCCTCTCTGCACGTTATTGAGATTGGAATTGATAAATTCATATATGTCCACAGCATTGAGTTGTTTCCTTCGTTGACTCTCCCTTTTCCCCTTCCCATTTTACTCCCCAAAGGAGAACATCTTTCTTGACTTCACTTCCCCCATTAGAGAAGGCAGCCTCTGATGCCAGGGGCTAGGAATGGATTGTAAAAGAAAGAAGGGCAGATGGCCCCCAGTCTAAATTGCTCTCAATCCTTGCCATCCCACTGTAAATACCCCTCAATCAGGTATCCAGCTCCTGTGTGTGTGTGTGTGTGTGTGTGTGTGTGTGTGTGTACGCGTGCACGAGTCTATGAGCACCCGCCCCATATGGTTCCCATCCTTTGCTAGTATAAATGTGAATAGCAAGATGATATCCAAAACTGCTGTGAGAAAGGGTCTTAGTCCATTTGGGCAGAAAACCTTAGAATGGAGAGTTTCCAAACAACAGAAATTTTTACTCACAGTTCTGCATCCTAAGAAGTCCAAGATCACGGTGCCAGGGGATTCGGCATCCAGTAAGGACTTGCTCTCTGCTCCAAAGATGGCACCTTTTGCTGTATCCTTAGGTGGAGGAGGGGCTCTCTCCTACCTCTTTCCTGAGGGTACTAATCTTGTTCTCCAGGGTGGAGTCCCCGTGACCTAATTCCCAAGGCTTCGCCTCTTACTCTTGCTGTGTTGGGTATTCTGGGAGGACACCAGTACTCAGACTGGAGCAGAAGAGCACCCCAAGGAGGAAGCCATGAGCTTCACCAGGTCCTTGTGTCTCCCACCTCTGCCTCTGATGCGAGAGCTCCAGGGTTTTCCCCCCAGTGCCCCCTTGCTGCTGTACCCGGCCCCCACTCTAGGCTCAGGGAACTGTTGCTGCTGAGGCAGAGGGATCCATCCCCAGTACCATAAAAAAATAAAGAAAAGTAAAAAAAAAAGAAAAAAGGATAGGGATATAGCACTGCATCCTTTCCAGTTCTCCCAGGATATTTGGCTCTCAAAACCCCTAAGCCTGAACCCACAGTAACTGGGAACAGGCAGGTGGTAAATAAGCTGGTCAAGGACCTAGTCAAGAGGAGAGAATGGAGCACAGGAGAGGAAAACCTGGGAAGTGTGGGGCTCGAACAAGGGCAGGGTACTGGGGAAGACATGGGGAGCCTGGCTCGCCATTGTTTTTTAAGGGCTGTTCTAAGCGCCAACACTATTTATAAGTACTTTTAACCAACCAAGAAAAGATAAAATACTTGGTTAGGCAACGTAAAAGCAAAACCAATGAAAGATGTTCATGAGATGTATCTCTATGAATACTATTCCAGCTTTCTATGTATGGATGTGTTTATTTTGTTTATTTGTTTCTATGTATGGATGTGTTATTTTGTTTATACATAATGCTTACATGCAGCCAGACATGCTTGTAATGGCACACATTTGTAATCCCAATACTTGGGAGGCTGAGATAGAAGGATCACAGGTTTGAGGCTAGCCTCAGTAACTTAGCAAGACTTTAGCAACTTAGCTAGACCCTGTTTCAAAGTAAAAATACAATAAAATAATGAAAAAGGGCTGGGAGTGTAGCTCAAAGGTAGAATGCCCCTGAGTTCAATTCCCAGTACCAAAATAACAATAATACTGCTTACCATGTGCCAGGTTTATCTAATCCTCTTAACAGGCCTCTTAATTTACGTTATTTATGAATAAGTATCACTATGTAGAGCAAATACTATCCATACTGCTAATATGTAATATACTAACATCATGATGATAGTGATGATGGTAAGTTATAACAATAATTACTTTTTACTTTTATGTCATTGTTATACATATATTAATAAACATCAATTATTTTATTATTGATTATGCATGAATTAAGTACTTCATATGTATTAGTTTACTTAATCCTCAGAACAGTTATAAAAATAGGTACTGTTTCACAGATGAGAAAACAGGTGTGCAAAGCACGTGAAGTAATTTGTCAGAGATGTAAGTTAGTCTAACATTCTTCGTAGCTAATCGAAGTCATGCTTACAAAGGATAAGGAACTGTAGTTGTGCAAAAGAAGCTGATGAGCAATAAAGGCAATCCTGTATGGCATGCCTATTATGGGTCAGGCAACCTACTGTGTGTTTATTTCTATTTTATTGATGAAGAAATATGTCTCAGTTCTACAGGGAACAATGGGACTAATCAGAGAATCTCTGATACCTCCAAAGGCTAGTATGGTCAGAGCTATCTTGGATGTTAGGCATCCTGAGGGGCCTTAAAATTAAATCCTTCCAGGAGAAGCTAAGAAAAAAAGAAAGAAAGAAGAGAAAAGAAAAAGTAGCTAAGGTTGAGTGTGGTGGTGCAAACTACAATCTCAATACTTGGGAGGCTGAGATAGGAAGATTTCAGGTTGAGGCCAGCCTCAATAATTTAGTGAGGTCTTCAGCAGCTTGGTGAAACTCTGTTACCAAATTTAAAAAGGGCTAGGAGCAGGGCATGGTGGCACACGCTTGTAATCCCAGCATTTGGGAGGCTGAGACAAAAGGATCATGGTTCTAGGACAGCCTCAGCTACTTAGTGAGGCCCTCTGCAGCTTAGTGAGACCCTGTTTCAAAATCAAGAATAAAAATAGGGCTGGGGGTGTAGCTCGGAGGTAGAATGCCTCTGAGTTCCATCCCTAGTAACACACACACACACACACACACACACACACACACACACACAAAGGGCTAGGGCTCAAGGGCTAGGGCTCAAAGGTAGAATGCTCCTGGGTTCAACTTCCAATACCTCTCCCACCCCTCCAAAAAAAGGCAGATAAGACATTAAATAAAAATCGTGTTGGTCCAACCTGCACTAGAGCTATTCAAGTTGCCAGAATGTGCTCCAACAATGCCAGCCCCTTAGAGAGACTTTGACATACTATAGCTCATTTTTCTTCTTTGAGTGGGCGGGGGTTGGAGGAGGGAAATCGGGGAAATCCTACCCTGGAGACTGAGGGATTGGCCCTAGTCCACGCAGCGGACAGAGGGATAATGAGGGAGCTGGGAATAAATTACACTGGACAGGTTTCCCAATTCTGAGCTCAGTGATTTTTCTATGAGACCATCCAGTCTCGAATAACTCATTTGTTGGCTGCACACCCTTTGCAGATATTCCCAACTCGCCATTCTCTCGCACACCCTTTGCTGCCTTTCCTATTTCAGACAGGCTCCGTTGCTGCACATCCCTGAGTGACTAAGGAGGCACCCGTGTGTGTTCGGTCCTGGGCTCGGTTAGGGATCTGTCCTTCTCTCTCTTGTAAAATGATCTGCACATTCTTTGTTACTGCAAAGAAGATGTGGAAAGTCATTTTCTCCTGACTTGGTGCAGGGGTAAATTAATCTAGCATTGCAAACCCATAAGAGAGTTAGGTGATCTGTGTGTAATAGGTTTAGTCAGCGCGTCTCCAGAGCTTAGCCTGCTCAGCATAAAAAGGGACATAGAAATCCTCTCTCCGTGAAATCCTCCTGCACACAATTCAGGAAGTGTACAAGACAGTGAGGATACTGTCAACCTATTGGAATTTCTTTTGGAAGAAAAAAAAAAACAGATTGCAGAGGAAAACTGTTGATTGCCAATGTTCTGGCTTTGTTAGGCGGGTGGGTTATCCTGCCTGCAGCCGGTCATTAGACACAAAATTCCGCGGGCTTGAGGACGGGTCGGGTCACTTAATAACATGTCAATATTAAGTTACATCATAAATAATCAGAACTTCCTGCATATTTAATGGTAACTTTGTTGTATAAGTTTGGAAATCATCCAAATGGAGACAAGCGACTTCTGTTATTGTTTAGCCCTCTGGTTCCAACTTGTTGTGGGGGTTTAGCTGTTGTTTTGAACTTTGGAACTTTTAGCAGAAAATAAAAGAAAAGCCATAAACCAATTGACTTGTGGTCATTTTCTCTTCCTTTTTTTTCATCTCTAAATTGATTAATGCCTTTTTCTTATATAAATAAGATCAAATAAAATCCAAAGCCTTGGCCAAGAGCAAAACAGATACACTTGCGTTTAGTTTGCAAACTTTTAGCAGAGCAAGCCAGTCTGGTGGTTATCAACTCCGACTACACTTAGGGTGCTGAGAGGGAGTCATGACATCTGTCCCACCTTTCAGAATATTTCTAGCCCAAGATTATTCTAAAGTTTCATAACATTTATTTGAGTTGGCATCAAATTCAAATTCACAAGATTTGAATTTCTATTAGATAAGGGGAATCTGTAATCAAGATTCCACAATCCATAAGATACAACACAAATGTGAAGATTAATTATTACGAATATGACTCAAGAAATAAAGTCCCAAGTTCCTTATACCCCCGGCCTTTTTAATTTTTTTATTTATGAAACAGGATCTGGCTAAGTTGCTGAGGTGGCCTCAGACCTGAGATCCTCCTTCTTAGCCTCCCAGGTAATGGGATTACAGGCCTGTGCTCTGCTTCCAAGTTCTTTTCCTATTAACTTTTTTTAAAAGTAGTGCTGGGGATGAAACCCAGGGCCTACCCTTGCTAGGTGAGTGCCCTACTACTGAGCTACATCCCCAGCCAAGTCCCAAGTTCTCATCTACTGCTCACTGTCGCCTGGGCCACCGTATCTCCCTTGCTGACTTCGTCTCTCATGCCCCCTGCCCTGAGCGCTTTGCTTTATCCACAGGCCCAAAGCAACAGGACCCAGGGGCCATGGACTAAAACCTCCGGCACTGTGAGCCAAGATAAAGTTTATCCTTTTAAGTTGATTATCTTAGGCATTTTATCACAGTGATGGAAAGCTGACTAATTATCATATTAATATTTGGGTAGGTATTATTTTCATACTACTATTTGGGTTGTTTCATATAAGTAAACCATTTACATGGTTTGAAAATAAAAATTTTATACAAATCTGATACCTTTTATCAATTTTATACCTTTTATTAAAAGGTATCAATCTTACCCCTGTTCCTACCAGTCCTATTATTCATCTTCTACCATATATAATCATCCTAAAATATGTTCTCTGTATCCTTCTAAGGGTTGTTTATGCAGAAGACCCACAAATACAAATATATATTTTTTCTTGATTTCTCCCTCTTAGAAAACAGAACATGATACTGTATATCCTGTCCTATAGTGACACTCTTTTCCTTTTCTCTTTCTTTTCCACTTAACAATATACCCTAGAGTATTTTCCATGCAGTTCTCTGAGAGCTTCTTGTTAGTCAGCTGTATAGTATTTCATTGTGTAGATACAATGCTTTTTTATTTTTTTATTTTTTATTTTTTATTTTTTATTTTTTTTGTGGGTCTGGGGATGGAACCCAGAGGCATTTGACCTCGGAGCTACAACCCCCGCCCAATTTTTTATTCTTAATTTTTGAAACAGGGTCTCACTGAGTTGCAGAGGGCCTAAGTAGCTGAGGCTGTCCGCGAACCGTGATCCTCTGGTCTCAGCCTCCCAAATGCTGGGATTACAAGCGTGCGCCACCACGCCCGGCTCACAATTCTTTTTTAAAAAATATTTTTAACTGATAAATAATAATTGTGCATACTTACAGGGTACATTGTGATATTTTGAGCTATATATACATTGTAGAGTGGTTCAAGTTAATTAACATATCCATCACCTCACCAACTTTTCTTTTCTTTTTTCTTTTTTCTTTTTGATCTAGGACATTATTTTATTTTGTTACAGTCACAATGTCATCATCCATTTAATAAATTAACAATGGTTTATTTGCATTCTCGCATTCTCAAATACCCTGTTTTTTACAAAATTGGTGCATGTAGTCATACATTTTAATGGGGTACAAGATGGTCTTTTTTCATTTTGGTGCTGGAGATTGAACCCTGGAGCATTTTACCTCTGAGCTACATTCCCAGCCCTTTTTAAAAAAATTTTGAAACAGGGTCTCACTAAGTTGCTGAGGCGGTCCTCAAACCTGTTATCCTCCTGTCTCATTCTCCCAAGAACTGGGATCACCAGTGTGTGTCACAGCTCTTGTAACTTATCTTTTTTTTTTTTTTTTTTTTTTTTTTGGTCCTGAGAATATTAAAACTATAGGTGAGAATATCCAAAAATCTTCTCTTGAAACTATTCTGCAATATACAATACCTTATTGCTTATTAGAGTTGCCCTCTTGTGCAACAGAACCCCAGAACTTTTCTCTTCCATCTCACTGTAATTTTGTACCCACTGATCACCCTCTACCCGACCTCCTTTCCCTCTCCTGTCCCCATCTCAGGTAACCACTGCTCAACGCTCTACTTCTATGAAAATGGCTTTATCTAGATTCTACATGTGGATGAAGTCATGCAGTATTTGTCTCTGTGCTTGGCTTATAGAAACCCATTCTTTTTAGAGATCCTGAAATATATAACACCTTAATATTAACTATGGTTACCATGTAATGCTAGAGATCACTAAAAACTACTCTTCCTGTCTAACTAGAACTTTGACTTTGTTTCCCATAATGCCAGTACTAATTTATATCCCCACCAACAACATACATAGGTTCCCTTTTCTTCAAATTCTTGTTAACATTGTTGTCATTTTGAATTGGCATTTTAACAGGTATGAATTGATATTTCAATGTGGTTTTAATTTTCATTTCTCTCTTGATTATAGATGTTGACCTTTTTTCATAAATCTGTTAGCCATTCATATCTCTTCTTATGATAAGTTTCTGTTCAAATCCTTTGCTCATTTTAAAACCAGATTGTTTTCTTGATATGAGTTGTTTGAGTTCCTTATGTGTTTTAGTATTAGCTCCTTATCTGATATAGGGTTTGCAAATATTTTTCTTCTTTTTCTCTCTTTTCTTTTCTTTTTTAAATTTTGGTAGCACTGAAGACCAAACGCAGGGCATTTTACCTTTGAAATACACCCCTATTCTGATTTAATTCTAATCTTGAAACAGGGTTTCACTAAGTTGCAGAGGCTCACTGTGACCTGTGATCCTCTTGTTTTAGCCTCCCGAATACTGAGATTACAAATATGCACCACTATGCTCAGCTGCAAACATTTGTCTTGTTTCTTTTGCTCTGTGGAAGCTGTAAAATTCGATGTCATACCATTTGTCTATTACTGTTTTTGTTGCCTGTGCTTTTGAAATCCTGTCCAAGAAATCAATGTCCAGGTGAAAGTCATGGAGGTTTCTCTGTATGCTTTCTTTATTATTTTCAGCTCTTACATTTAGGTCTTTTATTTGTTTAGAGGTGATTTTTGTGTAGGGTGTGGAATAAGGGCATTTTATCTATTTTGATTGATTTTTGCACGTGGTATGAGATGAGAGTTGGCTCGTTCATCTGCATGCGGCTATCCAGTTTCCCTAATACCATTTATTGAAGAGACTGTCCTTTCCCTATTGTGTCTTCTTGGCACCTTTGTTGAAAATCAATTGACCATAAACACATGGGTCTATTTTGAAGCTTTCTATCCTGTTCCAATGGCCGATGGTCTGTTTCTATGCCAGTATCATGCTGTTTTGGTTACCATAACTAAGTAGCTGAGGCTGGCTTCGAACCTGTGCGATCCTCCTGTCTCAGCCTCCCAAGCGCCTTCCTCCCACGCCCTGCTAACTATATGATACATGTTGAAGTCAGGAAGGACGATGCCTTCAGCTTTGTTCTTTTCGTTCAAGATTTTTTATTGATATTCCAGGATTTTTCTAGCTCCATATGAGTTTTAGAGTTTTTTTTTTCTGTGAAAAATGACATTGGGTAATAAGGACATTTAAACAATATGAATTCTTCCAGTTATTGAGGATGAAATCTCTTTCCATTTCTTTGTGTCTTCTTCAGTTTCCTTCATCAAAGCTTCATAGCTTTCACTGTACAGATCTTTCACCTCCTTGGTTAGATTTACTCTAAAATATTTTATTTTATGCTATTATATACAGGAATTTCTTAAGTTCTTTTCTGATAGTTCATTGTTGGTGTATAAAATACTATTAATTTTTATATATTAATTTTTAACCTATAACTGAATTTATCAGTTCTAAAAGGTGTGTGTGTGTGTGTGTGTGTGTGTGTGTGTGTGTGTGTGTAAAGACTCTCCATAGTTTTCTATATAAGATCAAATCATCAGCAAACAGTTCATTTCCCTTCTTTCCCTATTACACGGTGTGTCTTCCTTCCTTCCTTCCTTCCTTCCTTCCTTCCTTCCTTCCTTCCTTCCTCCCTCCCTCCCTCCCTTCCTTCCTTCCTTCCTTCCTTCCTTCCTTCCTTCCTTCTCTGGCTAGGACTTCCTGTGCCATGTTGAACAGGAGTGGTGAGAGTGAGCATCCATGTCTTGTTCCAGATCTTAGAAAAAATGTTTCAACTTTTTACCATTGAGTATGATGTTAGCTGTGGGTTTGTTATATATGACACTTTTATGGTGAGATACATTTATTTTCTACCTATTTGTGAGTGTGTGTGTGTGTTGCTGGTGATTAAACCCATAGGCATTTTACCTCTGAGCTACATCCTCAGCCCCATTTTATTTTTTACCTGGAAACAGGGTCTCACTTAATTTCAGAAGGCCTCACTAGGTTGCTGAGACTGGCTGCAAACTTGTGATCCTCCTCTCTCAGCCTTCTAAGTACTGGGATTACAGGCATGCACCACCAAGCCCAGCCTTTTATACCTATTTGAGAAATTTTATTGCAAATGTTGAGCTTGTCAAATGCTCTTCCTATATCTATTGAAATGATCGTGTGAGTTTTGTCCTTCATTTTGTTAATATGGTGTGTTACGTTTATTAGTTTACATATGGTAAACCATTCTTGCATCCTTGGCCTACATCTCACTTGGTCATGGTGAATGACTATTTTAATGTTGAATTTAGCTTGCTAGCATTTTTGCGTCTGTGTTCATTGGTTCATCAGGAATATTGGTCTGCAGTTTTTTTTTTTTTTTTCCTTTGTAGTGTCCTTTGTCCTTGTTTGGCTTTGGTGTGGTTTTAATTTTTTTTTTTTGAGGGTCTGGGGGTGAAACCCAGGGGCATTCGACCCCCGAGCTACACCCCCTGCCCTATTTTTTTTTTAATTCTTTACTTTGAAACCAGGTCTCACTGAGTTGCAGAGGGCCTTACTAGGTAGCTGAGGCTGTCCGTGAACTGTGATCCTCTGATCTCAGCCTCCCCAGTGCTGGGATTACAAGCGTGCACCACCATGCCCTGCTAGGTTTTTTTTTTTTTAAATAGTGGACACTTGGATTGTTTCTAATGAACGCATAGTTTCTAATCTAGAAAAAAATATCCAACAGCAGGAATCTGACATTGAAGAAATATGGGCCCATTTTAAGAGAGCTAACCTAAGAATAATTGGAATAGAGGAGGGAAAAGAAAGTGAAACCAAAGGGATCAACAATCTCTTCAAGGAAGTAATAGCAGAAAATTTTCCAAACATAGAGCAAGAGGTTGATATACAGATCCAGGAAACTTATAGAACTCCCTTTAGACAGGATCGGAGAAGAGGATCCCCACGCCACATAATTGTCAAAATGACCAATGTGGAAGCCAAGCAGAGAATCTTAAAGGCAACAAAAACAAAGGGCCAAGTGACATTCAGAGGCAAACCAATTAGAATCACTCCAGACTTCCCAAACCAAGTCATGAGAGCCAGAAGGGCTTGGAGTAACATATTCCAAACTCTGAAAGAAAACAACTTCCAGCCAAAAATTTCCTACCCAGCAAAACTTTCTATCAAATTGGATGGAGAAATAAGAAGCTTCCATGACAAACAGAAACTGAAGGAATTTATGTCTTCAAAACCAGCGCTGAGAAAATACTCAAAGAGATTAACTACAAAGAAGAAATAGGTAACACACACCAGAACCAGAGAAACAAGAGTTTCCATCCAACAGTCAACTAAGATTAGTTATCTGTGGAGATTCATTATTTATGTTAGTCTTTTACCTATCTCTAAATTGTATTGTTTGCCTTTATTGTTGTTAATTTTTAGGATTTCTAGTTGGAATATTAATATACCTTCAGATATAGCATTTGGAAATATTTTATCCCATTCTATTAGTAACTGTTAACTCTGTTTACATTGTCTTTGGATATACAATATTTTTTTATTTTTTAGGGAGTTTGTATACTCTTCTGTTGCCTGTGCCATTGAAATCATATCCAAGAAATCACTGCCAATTTCAATGTTGTGAGGTTTTATGACCCAGATTTTCTTCTAAAAGTTTATAGTCTTAAGATTTATATTTAGGTCTTTTATCTATTTAGAGTTAATACTTGTATATGGGATTAGGTAAGGGTCCAATTTTATTCTTTTCCATGTAATTATTATGTTTCAACAATATTTAGTTAAAAGATTATTATTTCCACCACCAAATGTTCGTGAAAACCTTATCAAAAATAACTTGATAATATAGGGAAGAATTTAGCTCTAGGCTTGTATTTAACTCCAATGGTTTATATATCTGCCTTTAGAACAGTACTACACTGTTTCAATTATTGTAGCTTTATATGGTTTGAAATCAGAAAATATATGTCTTCTAGCTTTGCTCTTTTTCAAGATTGTTTTGGGTATCTAGAGTCCATATTCCATATTAGGATAGATTTTTTTCTGAAAAATAAATATATAAATATATGATAGTTTCACCTAAAAAAATAGAAAAAAAATTCTCTGGTAAGAAAGAAAGCAAAAAGAAATATTGAAATGTTATCTTTAAGTCATCAAAAGCTTGGTATCAGACAAATGAAACTGTTATGTGAGATTATCATTTTTAATTTTGGATAAATTGCTATAATACTAGATGTCAACCACTAAGCCAAGCATGGGAGGGAGGGATGGGGAGAGAATGGGGTGGGGATCGGGTGGGGGCTGACTGGGTGATGTGTGCATGTATGTCTACAAAAGTTTGTATCCCACTATGATGTATGAATACAGTGCACCAATAAAAAAACCAAAAAACTAGAGTGGGAGGTGTACCTCAGAGGTAGAATGTCCCTGGGTTCAATGCCCTGTCCAGCAAAATAAATAAACAAATAAATAAATAAATAAATAAGACCAAAAAAAATGTTGTAGAGAATGGACTTCCCATATAAATGCAAAAGTATCTGTAGGATAAATTAAACTGCAAGATTGCAAGGGGTAAAAGCATGCTGATTTTGGTGAATATTAACAAATTTTCTTCCCTGGAGGTTGCACAATTTTAAAAATTTCTACTAGCAATGTATGAAAGTGCAGTGCAGATATTGCTATGTGTGTGTGTGTGTGTGTGTGTGTGTGTGTGTGTATATATATATATATATATATATATATATATATATATATATATAATTTGCAGTAGCAGGGATGGAACCCAGGGGCATCATACCTCTGAGCCACACCCCCAGTCCTATTATTTAGTCTTTTTATTTATTTTTTAAACAGGGTCTCACTGAGTTGCTAAGTAGCTGAGGCTGTCTGCAAACCGTGATCCTCCAGTCTCCTCCTGCTGAATGCTGGGATTACAAGCGTGTGCCACCACGCCCAGCTGCTATGTATGTTTATAAGCAAGGAAACTGAGGCATAAAAAAATACAAGGTCATGCAGCAGGCGATATTCAGGCTGGGCCTCAAAGCCTACACTCTGCTGCACCTCTGCATTTACCAACAAGTAAATTGTTTTGCTAATTGTTGTATACATACACACAGGCCTAACCTTTCCAAAGCTTTATTTTGAACTCTTTATGATCAACAACTTTCTAATAGCCAGAGACTGAGGCATGACTTAAGTAAATCGCAGGTGGGAGAGAGCACAGAGGGACACAGGGGAGGAACATTTGGGAAACAAATTGCAAGGTGATGTGCTGCCATGCTGGCCAGTGCTCTGACACAGCGGGCCCTCAGCAGCTGCTCCTGCCCAACCATGAGGATGTTTTCAGGCAAGTTGCAAGAAAAACCATGCCATGGAACGGTTCACAGATGGAGAGAGGCAGAAGGAATCTGTTGCCCTTCTCACATTTTATGGGAGAGATGACACACCTGTCAACTGGGACTTACCACTCGGCATTCTCTTAAGCTCTGCGGTGTCTAGAAATGAAAGGGCACAGAGTGGGTTCCTGTAGTAGCTGACAGCCTGGAGAGGCCTCAAGATTTGTTTAACAGTCCAGGTATGGTGGCCCATGCTTGTAATTCCAGTACTTGAAAGGCTGAGACAGGAGGATCATGGTTCAAGGACAGCCTCAGCTACTTAGGCCCTTTGCAACTGAGTGAGACCCTGTTTCAAAATAAAGAATAAAAGATAGGGCTGGGGGTATAGCTCAGAGGTAGAATGTTCCTACATTCTATCCCCAGTTCCTCCCCAAAATGTGTTTAACACAATTGTTCCTCTCTCTCTCTCTCTCTCTTTTTTTTTTTTTTTTTGGTGGTACTGAGGTTTCTGGAAGCCCTTCTACCTCAGGGCTATACTCCCAGACCTATTTTTACATTTTTATTTGGAAACAGGGTCTCCTAAGCCAGCGCACGTGGCTGGCTTCGAACCTGCGTGATCCTTCTGTCTCTGCCTCCCAAGCGCGGGGATTACAAGCATGCGCCACCACGCCCGGCCCTCTATATCTCTTTAATTCAGTGCTTTACACCTAAAAGGTTCTCAAAGTTCTTTAACCGACCAATTTATTTGAACAGTTATTTATTTATTTATTTATTTTTGCTACTGGAGACCGAACATCAGAAGCATTCTACCTCCAAGTTTCATCTCCAGCCCTATTATTTTTTACTTTGAAGCAGGGTCTTGCTAAGTTGCTGAGAGTCTAAGTTGCTGAGGCTGATCACCAACCTGCAATTCTCCCGTCTCAGCCTCCCGAGTACTGGGATTACAGGCGTTTTGCACCATCACACCCGACTATTTGAACTGATATTAATAGAAACACTCTTACTATGGGGAGGCTTTGATGCACAGTAAGTAGAAGTTCAAACTCTATACCTGGACTACCTGGGTTTGAATATCAGCTCTGACACTGACTGGTTACGTAACTCTAGTCAAGGCACTTCTTGTTTCTCTGCCTTGGGTTTCTCATTTGTAACATGGGACTAACACTTAAAACAACACTGGACACCTAGCAAGAACTTTCTGAGCACTGTTGTTACTAGATCTAGATTTTGAATATAATAATAATAATAATAATAATAATAATAATAATACAGTATATGTCTTTATTAGCCACATACTCTATTAAGGGCATTTTGTGTATCGTCTCAGTTAATTTCCCAGCAACCCTCTGAAGTCGGTCATGTCAATATCAGTCCTGTAGGTGAAATGATCATCTCTCTTTTACATGTGATAAAATCAAGACTCCATAAGTTTAAGGGACTTGACCATGGTACATGAGGTACTCAGAATTTGATACAGGTCTCCTTGACTCTACTCACTCATTATGTCATGATGTTATTTTTTAAATTATAAAAGCACCCAGTTCAGACCTAGAACTCACTGGATGTGCGTCCTTGTTACTTGGCTCCCTCCCCACCTAGTCGCTGGGGACTTGGGCTTGGCTCACCGTACTTCTCTTACAGTCTCCTCGGTCTCTTAATGTCTATCCATCTCTTAACCCCCTGCGCCCCTGATCACATGCATTGTGATGGCCTTAAGTCACAAGACCATTTCATCTGCCAGCATCTATTAGCGTACCAAAGCTAGTCATTGCTTGGAGCTGTTGCACTTCAGAAACAGTGAGCTCTGGTCTTGCCAGAAGACCTCTTCATTGTTGTACACTCAATCCCAGAGCAACTGTTCACAGAAATCTCCTTTTCTTGAATCTGTTATTTTCTCCCCATCTCATATTCTTCTGTAACCTTTTCCAGCTCACTGCCTGGATTCTTCAGCTGATGACTTAAGTATTTTCTCAAATTCTTAATAATTCCATGTATTGTTCTCCTGCACTTCTGCCAGCAAAATTCTGAAATTGGGTTGGTGTGCTTTCCTCTGTATACCTGAGTTGTTAACTTTTCTTTTACTTTAGTTTTTATTTTGTACTGGGGATTGAATTGGCTTTCTACCTCTGAGATACACTCCCAGCTATTTAAAAAAAAAGTTTTTTGAAACAGAGTCTCACTAAGTTTCTGGAGCTGGCCTTGAATCTGTGATCCTCCAGTCTCAGCTTCCTAAGTACTGGGATTACAGGTGTGCTCCACCCTACCTGGAGAGTTGTTAAATTTTGATGGAGAAAAACTACATGATTGCGGGGCGTGGTGGCGCATGCTTGTAATCCCAGAATTTGGGAGGCTGAGACTGGAGGATCGTGGTTCTCTAACAGCCTCAGCTATTTAGTGAGGCCCTTTGCAATTCAGTGAGACCTGGTTTCAAAATAAAGTATAAAAAATAGGGCTGGGGGTGTAGCTCAGAGATAAAACGCCCCTCGATTTCATCCCTAGTACCACAAACAAAACAAAACAAAACAAAACAAAACAAAACCACATGATCATAAGGACTCTATCCCTCTAAACTCATTATTTCCGGCCTCAGCATCTCTTTATCAATCTTGTGAAGATCAAATGCTACTTTTCAGCTCTCATTTTCTCCTAATTACTATTCCAAATCTGTGCCACCTTCCTCAACTTCCTCTTCAAGTCCCACAGCTTGAGTTCAGTAAATGACCTTCCATCCAAACACCTCTGGATAGTTGGGGGCTTTAGCTAGTCATCCTTAGCCACAACTTTCTGGAGCTCCAACTTGTTCCTAAAGTGTCGCTTCGACTTTCATGGAAAAACAACAACAACACTACTTTGTGTTTGCTATAGTTTGGGGTATCTCCCAAAGGTCCATGCGTTAAAGACTTGGTTCCCAGAGTGGTGCTATTGAAGGGTGGCAGGGCCTTTAAGAGGCGGAGCCTAGAGAGGTGTGTCCTTAAAGGGGCTTGTGGAAAGCAAGCCCCTTCCTTTTCCTTTGTTTTTGCTCCCTGGCTTGTGAGGTGAGCAGTTTTACTCTACCACGTTTCAACCGTGACTGCTGCCTCACTGAAAGTCCATCCAAACATGGGCTGAAACCTCCAAACCTGTGAGCCGAAATAAACCTTTTTTCTTTTTAAGTTGATCGTCTCGGTTTTTTGTTACAGTGATGGGAGGCCAGCAATGAAAGCAATGCCGATGACTTTTAGATCTTTATCTCCAACTTGGATTTTTCTATCTAGTAGAGATCTGTGCTTGGGGGCTCTGCAGATATCTCACATTCAAAAGGTTAAAAACTGTACACATTGCTGTCTCCTTAAAACATGTACCTTTTGCAGGGCATTACTGTCTTCCCTGGTACCACGGGGGAAGGGGTTGTAATCATTATTCACCACAGGTAGCAGGCTGTTGTCCTCCCTGAGTTTTCTTCTTATTTTTTATCCTCTTGCTCATTCTTTACCTCCCCCTCCTTTTTGTGGTACTGGGGAATGAACTCAGGGGAATTCTCTGAGTTACATCCCCAACGTGATTTTTATTTTATTTTTTAATTTTTAAACAGCGTCTTACTAAGTTACCATGGGCCTTGCTAAGTTGTTGTGGCTGTTCTGAAACCTGTGCTCCTCCTATCTCAGGCTCCCAAGTACTGGGATTACAGGTGTGCACTCCCACACCTGGCTGACTTTCTTTCTTCTTTACCTTCTACATGCATTCAGTTCTCAATCTTGTTTTTGGTATTTATCTTCTCTGCTCTTACTGCTATTTTCCTAGTTTAGTGTCTTGCCTGAATCAGACTGCCTGGAGTGCTTTAAGGAGTTTATTAGTGTACTTTCTGTTAATAACACAAGATGACAGGCTGGGCAACATTTTTGGCTCCCATTTCTGGGGGTGTGAGTCCTAGGCGCCTCATCTGGCAGCAGCCCTCTTGTTGGTAGAGCCCTGCCATAGCACAAGGAATCACATAGCAAAAGACAGGGAGCATACATGTATGTATGTGTGACTCTCTGGGCTTTCTCCCTGTCATAAAGCCATCTGGGTTCAATCATGGGACTCCACTCTAATGACTATCTAATCCTAATCCCTTCCCAAAGGTCCCACTTCCAAATGTCATAGTCGGATTCAGTTTTCACTTAACACCTCACAATAAGGTCTACATTTCAACACATGAAACCTTGGGAGACACGCCCAAACCATATCCAGACCATGTCAAGAAGCTTCCGAACACCTTGAGCTTTGTCTTGGCTCCCTCAATCTCACCATTAATGCTAGGCGATCTTTCTAAACACAAATCTGACTATATTACATTCCTACTCACACCCCTGTGGTCAACTCCCAATTGCCCACAGAATAGGGTTCTCTCTTCTTGGCATGACCTTCCTGGGTACCTATGACCTGACTCCAGCATCTTTCTTGCAAGTGCCTTCACTTATGGATTTCCACAGGCCCCTTGGACTTAGCCAGAAGGAAGAGCCTGGAGTTTTTTGAGCTGCCTTGTTATTTCTTGCCTCCATTCCTTTACTAATACTACCCTCTCTTCCTAGATCACCTTTCTCTTCCTTTGTCTTCATTTGGCCAGCTCCTTAAGATCTAGTTCATGGGTCACTACTTTGAAGAAGCCTTTTTTTGGTCAAGAGCTGCTCCCCAAGTGCAGACAGGGTTGGCTACACTGGCTCTCTGCTCCCATGGCTCCCTGTTCCTCCCACCGAGGATATCTTTGTGTACTTACCCATTTGTATGTCTGCATCACATAACAGACTTTACATGTCAGTATTAGATGGTGAGTCAGGGTGGTACATTATTTCACAATGGACTGTGGCTAGCAGTGGCACAAGAATCACTTTAAACGTAAATGTTGAGCAAATGAATGAATGATTCATTAATAAAGAACTATTTTGCATTGAAAAAGACCTAAACTAAGGGAGGAGAGGAGCAATTGTATGATGACTTCTTGGGTGTGATGGTAACAGTGTTTGTAGTGGTATTTGAAGGGCACTGTGAGATCTGCAGGTGCCCAAGGTCACTGAGTCCCAGGAACAGAACTGGAAGTCTCTGTAGTGGGGCTGTTTTCATAGGGGACAGTTAAGATCCTTATAGAGTGCCACAAGAAACCTTGCAAGACGACTGTCGTGCCAAGTGCAAGAAACTTTCAGTTAAACCTTCTATGTTTATAGAAAGTTTTGTTTGCTGAATGAAAAGTCATTTACTACACCTGGTTAATAACATACAGATTCTTTGTCTGAATAAGATTTAAAAGAAGGAACAATAGAGAACAAGCCAGAGTTAAGAGGTCTTTTTTTTCCTCTCTTATACTTTCTTTCCAGGGGCTTTCACAGAAGACCCTGATTCTAGCTACAGAAGAAAGGTTTAAGGGAGAAGGGCATTATTTCTCTTGAAGTTGTAGTACTGAGTATTTATGAGTATTATTAGGGCTCCCATTGATCGATGATTGCAGCATTGTGTATCAAACCTAAGGGGCGGTTTACTGTGCCTGTTTTTTTTTTTTTTTTTCTTTTTAAATTTTGAAACAGGGCTAAGTTGCCCAGGCTTGCCTCGAACTTGGGATCCTCCTGTCTCAGTCTTCCAGGTAGGGCGATGACGTGTGTGCCACCCCACCCAGCTTTCATTAGGGTGCCTTTCGTAATTAAATTAATAGTACATGATGGTGATGATGGTTCAAAAAGCAAATGAACTAACCGCTAATAATAATTATTATAATGAAACAGAAGTTAGATCTTCAATGCTCACCGAATGAGTGGCAGGTGCTTTGTACAAGGTATATTTATGCTTCACAACAATCTTTTAAATAGAAATTTAAATATAAATTATTTTCTGTTTGCACAATGAAATGAGATCAAATAACTTGGGGCAGATCCTGGAGACTGGGGAGGCTGTGGGGGCCAGAGGCCAGGTTGGTTTTACCACAGCACGGGCCGGGGGGGTCTGCTAGCGCGTTTGGACCGGCAGGAGAGTGTGCTGGGGGATCCGAGGCAGCTGCCTAAGAAATTAAAGGTGGATTTGGGAGGCCGAGACTGGAGGATCGCGGTTCGCGGACAGCCTTAGCTACTTAGTGAGGCCCTCTACAACTTAATGAGACCCTGTTTCAGAATAAAGAATAAAAAACAGGGCAGGGGGTGTAGCTCGGAGGTAGAATGCCCCTGGGTTCCATCCCCAGACCCGCAAAAAAAAAAAAAGAAAGAAAGAAATTAACGGAGGAGCGCGGTGGCGGGGCGGGGCTCGGAGCCCAGGAGGGCGGGCGCTGGGCGGCTCCGCGGGGACCTAGGTAGGAGGGCGCGGGCGGCAGGGCGGGTGAGCGCAGGCATCTCGCCCCGCCCCGCCCCGCCCCCCCCGCCGCGAGGGTACGGCCCGCCCACCTGGCGGCTGCGCGCGCACCCGCGGCCCCGCCCCCGGCCCGGCGCTCGGCGGGGGCTCGCCAGGCCCCGCCCCGCCCGCCCGCGCATGGAGGGCCCGTCCGCGCCGCCGCCGCCCGCGCGCCGGGGGATGACCTGGGGGCGGCTTTCGGAGCCCGCTGCCGCGCAGGAGGTCTGGGGGCTGAGCCGGCCCCGCCGAGAGGTGCGGGTGGGGGTCTCGGGGCGGGGTCCCGGGGGAGGGCGGCCGGGGGGCGCGGGTCCCGCCGGTGCCCGCGGGGAGCCCCGCGCGCGGGGCGGCGGGCCGAGGTGTCAGCGCCCGAGGGTCCGCCGGGGGCCGGGGGCAGGTGGGGCGCCGCGCGGGGTCGGGCGCCGGCGCGTTTTCCCAAGGGAGCCGGGTCCTCGCCCTCTGCATCCCGCAGAGAGCCCGCGGGAGACAGTGATTTATGTGTAGGGAGACGCGGGAGAACTTTCCTGCACAATGTATCTTTCTCAGCCTTCACAGACTCGGTGACTTCCCAGCCCCAGGGAGTGTATTTTTCCTTCTCCTCTGTAAAGCTCTCTGTGGATTGCATTATCATTTGCTAAATACATTACAGCTCGCTATTTATTTCAAGTCTCTGCAGCTTCCAGACCTTTGTTGCTTTCTTTCCACATCTAGGAATTCCAGTAATAAATCACCGAGGGGGATAGATAGACTCCCTTGCCCTTCCCTGCATTGTTCTCCCTAACCCCACCAAGTCAGGTGGAAGTGTCTCCCGAGAGGAGCCCTCCGCAGAACGCCCGGCTCTCCTGCTGGGGACGGCCGAGGGTGGCAGGTGTCTCAAGGGCAGCCTGCTCTTCAGTTTGGATCTGGAATTTAGGGAGCTTCATTAGCAGAAAGTCAACCTTTGTGTCCTAAGTCAGACACCTTGAAAAACAAGAGGTTGACGTAAAAGGTAACGTGAGATTTTTTTTTTTTTTCTTGCCAGTGTAGGGAAAGATGAAAGAGACCAAGTTAGTTAATTTCGACTCCCTGCCTCACTGATACCAGGACCCTCAGATTCCCAACTGACATTTGGCAAGCCTAAGGGGCAGTGTTTGCAAGAAAACGAGGAGGGGCCTGTAGAACCACATGAGTTTATTCCTAGTATTATTCTAGACATTCTTTTACATTTTATAGCTCTTTCTCCTTTTTTTTTTTTCTTTCTGGTAGTCTGTTTTTAGCTGAAAACGCTTGGTGGGGGTAGTTTAACTTTTAGGACAAAATGAAAGAAAACCTTCAGAAAATTTCTGGAAAGTTTAAATTAGTGCTTAACTAGAAAGAATTCTTAGGAACCCAGAGAGGCACCAAATACTGCAGTCTCTGTTATGCACATGTTGAAATAAACTGCCACATACTTTTAAGTTATATGAGAAGGATGGAGAAAACCTGTTTCATTTTGTAAAGACGTGCCCTGGGTGTGTGTTTGGCAGCATGTAGAACAGAAACATTTATATTTCTATAAAACACACGTAGACACAAATGTATATTGTTTAACTTTCATGCAAAAACTCGGATATAGTATTTGGGAAATCTGTCTTTGTTTGAATAGTTTAGTCAACCAGGAAAATCAGTTACTAGAGGTAGTGTGCTGTTGTTTGTGTTGTAAGCCACTTGGGATGCTTTGATTGATTGCTGTGATTCTCATCCACCTCCTCTTCTGTACAAATACTTAAACAGCCCCGGCTCTCAAGTGAGAAGTACAAAGAACCCTTCGGACTTGGAGCCTATGATCTAGTGCATGTAGGGTTGCCTTCCAAATCTGTTGTCTTCTGTGCAGGTGGTTTGACTTTAGTTCACTTTAAGATAGGACCGTCCTCCAGCCCCCTCCCCCCATCAAGGTATATATAGAGGAAGGCAGTGTGTAGAAGTAGGACCGGCTGTCAGTGCTCTGCTCTAAAGAGGTCAGGTAAAATTTAATAACTAGTTCTCATGCTTTCCTAATTTTTCTACTTTGCTTACTTTCATGGCATTCTGATTATTTTATTTCTAGTTTTGTCAAAAATGGAGGTAAAGTTTTTCTTTAGCAGTGCTTTTTTTTGGTGAACATACAGACTGAAATTGGTAACTATTTCTAAGTAAAATGCTAGGGAAGTGATTTCAGGAATGAAACATCTTAGTGAAATCAGGAAAAGGATAGGAAATAAAATAATCCGTTGGAAAATTTGTTGTTTTAATGTGGTAAATGCAGTGGTTGATTCTCTGATCAGCATTGGTAAAACAACGTATTAGATGTGTAGGTAAATTGCCTATCACATAGTCTTTCTTTAGACAAGTGATCTTACAATTTAACACTAATTAGACTAGAAACAGAATTTGGAGCTAACTGTATCTGGTTGCTATTGGTTTGAAGGACTTGCTTGGACAGTATTTTCTGGGTTGGTGCTTTTTTTCCCCGAGAACTTTTCTTAATTTGGATTGGACTAGAAAATGTTCTATTATTTTTATTTAAAATTTTATATTGTATGTAAACATTCCCTGTGATTTTTGTTGTGTATTTGGCAAGAATTCACTAACTCAAGAGCACGGGGAAGAGGGCTTTACTCGCTTGTTCCCTGTTTAAACTAAGGGAGGGTACATGGGATATATTTAATGTCACATTTAACAATATTGGGTTACAATGAAATGAAAACCTTTTTTTTTAATCCTTCAAGTTTTCTCCCATTGTTTGTGCTCCTTCCCTCCATTGTCAGGCTTAAAACATACAGTATCATTGTCATCTGTCTCCTGAATAATGGTCCTGAGGTGATATTATTAATGTGGCTTTTTAAAATCAAACTAATTATACTTGCCTAAAAGAGCCACATGTGTGTGATTCCAGCTGCCTGGTGCCTTTTGAGAGCCCTGGAGACAGGCTGGTGAATAGAGCTGAAAATTCATTCTGTATTTGATTAAATGGAACAGACTCGCTGCTCCTTACCCCAGCAGGGGCTATGAGATCTCTTGATCCCCGAAGCGGCTCCAAGACCCTGGGAATTCCATTAGCGAGCACCTGAGGAATTTCTGCCCTGCAGTGCCTTTTTTGTATGTGTGTATGTGTGTGTGTGTGTGGAGAGGGAGTGGGGCAGAGTGGTGATTGGGGGGGACGCAGGGGGCGGAGAGAAGGCTGCATATTAGAAGGCTCCATATGTTAGCAGATCTAAAATCAAGGCATGACTTAATAGCTTATCGTGTAAGAGAAAAGCCCAACCCAAGGCAGATTTCTAGTGGGAACTTTATTACAAGCAGGACTGTGGTGATATGTTTTAGCACTGAAGTGAACTCCGTGTAAGCACAGGAACACACTTCTCTACCTTTTCTCTGCTCTCTCTCTGCAGCACAAGCATATACACGTTGCAGACTTGGTAAGTTTTCTTTGAATGATCTTTTGATAAATATGCAAAATTGCGTTACAGTTTGGTCTTGTCTCTAAGGGCTGATGTCTTGTGTAATAACTCTTAAAATTTGAGAGCAAAGTCAAGACTTATACGGGATGCAAATTGCTTTGCAGAGATGAATTGCTTGTTTGAATAGACATCTTTTAGTTTATGCTTTCTGTTTTGATATGACTATTATATTGTAAGGGGATTGAAATTCACTTAGGGTGCATCTCTCTTTGTTGGTGTTTATAGAATTCTGTAGGATTTCTAGTATTCTTGAGGCCTTGCGTTGCTGACTTGCTAGCAGTTCCAAGTAAATGAAGATATATCTACCAAGAACATTCTGTAAAATCTTTGGGGCAAAAATTTTGAGAAGTACTAATGTGTCTTCCTTCTCTTGTCACTCCTCCCTTGCCCCAAATAATTTTGGGAAGTGAACACTTTTTTAGAGTATTAGCCCAGTTTATTTCTCATGGACTTTTCAAGGAGGACCAGTTCTGAGTTGTGGGTGGTGTAATTGATTTTGAACGTGAATTCCAATGCTAATAGTTTTTAACTAATGCAGAACACCGTAGCGTGTTTGATGGTTATTTTGACATATTTTTGTTGCCGACTAGAATCCTGTTGTATAGAGCGCAGAGTTCTTTTCATCCTCTTCCCACATAGTCGCGGACTCAGTTCTACTCACAACACAGTGTCTTTAGAAATAAAGGAGCCTTTTTGATAATATGTCTAATTTTTCCTACCTAATCCTGGGCATGCCTCCTGCTAGTGTGGCTAAATTGAAAGGACTCTCGGAATAATTGGAGTGAACACTGAAGTTCATGCCTGTCTCAGTTTACAGTTTTGTTGCTTTGTTGTGTGATATATTTTGAGGGCCAGGGATGATAAAAATAAATAAGTAAAAACTACCCTATAGAATATTTGGTTCTGCTGTCAGTTGGATTCTGAGTAGAAACTTAAATTCTTGGGAGCCAGAGATGTGCTGGTTATATTATTGTACTTAAATTACATGTATTCTCCTCATGTTCTGTTACTTTAACTGTCTGGTTGTTTTTATTTTATATTACCCTAATAACAAACAGAATTAAGAAGTTAACACAGAGCTTGCTTTTCAGCAGTTCTTGTTATGGAACAGCTCTCCTCTTGTTATTTATATTAGCTTGGGCAGTGATCTTGACCTAGCCTTGGATTCTTTATCTGTAAAATGGGGATAAAGTCAACAAATAATGAAAGTAAGGCATTTGGCAGATAATACAAACCTCTACAAATGCTAACTTTTGTTATTTTTATTAGCACCTCCTGTGCCTATTAGTATGTTACTTTGATCTAGAAATGATTACTTTGAAATACTAAATAATGAGAACCTCTTGGAAGTTAGTAACATTGTGGCACAAGTAAGGGCTGCAGTCTTAGTATGTCCAAGTTTCTTAAATCTCCAGTTAACACTTAGAAGGTACTTGGAAACACAATGTTGTATTTGTTCTATACACCAGTGTATAGCTAATAATGGGCTAAGGGAACAGCCAGATGAGTGTGACATAGCACACACCTGTGGGGATAATTGTCTCATTAAGGCAGTGTTTTCTCCACCCCAGAAGGCTCCCTGGTACTGGTCCTCAGCCCTCCCTCCTCCTGGCAGGCAAGGGTTATCCTGACCAGTCTTGCCATAGGTGAGCTTTGCCTGTCTTGAACATCATGAAAACGGACTTCTGCAGTACGTGCTCCTGAGTCTGCTTTCCTGCGCTGCTCATTATGTCAGTGAGATTTATCTTGTTATTGTATGCAGTACTAACTCATGCTTTTTAAGTTGTTATAGTCTTTTGTGTGTTTTGAAATTCATTGTAGTTTACTTTATTGGCATGTTGGGCACACAGTACTTGGGGGGAGAAAATAAACATTTTTCCTAAATTATTAGAAAATCAGATTCGAGTGGCCATATTACAAAAATAACCATAACTTCATTTTTATACATAAAACCAAGTTGAAGGCAATATAATTACCTTCAGTGACAAACCCATAAGCCAGATCCTCTGATAACTGCATTCATTTACTTTTGTATGTTTGTTTTTAGGAGAGCGCCTCAAAATAGGGAAAAAGAATTTACAGTAGGCTTACATCTTCATGCTCAGCAATTAATACCATAATCAATACCTAGAATTGGGCAGGATCCAATCCTGTCCTTTCCTTTCCTTTCTACCAAAAATGGAAGAACATGGAGCTAGGTTGTTGTACTCTGGGAAGATCTTGAAGAACAGGACCACACACTTATGTGGGGGAAACGAGTTTTGGCCACTGTTCTTATTAACACTTGCTGTCAGATTATGTCTTGCACGTTTAGAATTTCTGTTTGTGTTGTTAGAATTCCTTAATATGCGAAATAAAATCAGTTTCAGAAGCAGTGAGCAAGAATACGAAGGGAAAAAGATGAATCAGAAACCCCCCCCCCACACACTCATGTTTTGGGGGGACTGTGGTTGTAGTCTGTAGCTCATATTTGTTATTGGAAATGTTGTTGATTAAGGATTTTCCGGGTGTTCTGCTTGGATGCTAGCCATTTTTCTCTCAAGAGACATTATATTTTTCAGCATTTGTAGATGTATTAAGTCTTACTATTTATTCATAGCTTCTTTTTTTTTTTTGAGATACTGGGGGTTGAACCCAGGGGCATTCTACCTCTGAGCTACACCCCCAGCCCTATTTTTCATTCTTTATTTTGAAACAGGGTCTCACTAAGTTTCAGAGGGGCTCACCAAGTAGCTGAGGTTGGCCATGAACCTGCAATCCTCCTGTCTCGGCCTCCCAGATACTGGGATTAAAAGCATGTGCAGCCACACCCGGTTTATTCATAGCTTCTTGACACATGGTCATTCTTCACACATAGCCATGCAAGGATGGGCTCCAGAGGGGCGCACTGTCCCCTTTTCTCCTTAAACCAGACCACCAGTGGCTAGGAAATCAATGGGGATGGAGAGAGTTGAAGTAGTGATAACGTGATCTTTTGTTTTATTGGGGCACTCAGAGATGGCAGGGTATGCTTCCAAAGAACTAGCGAGTAGAGCAGTCTCACGAGAGTTACCTTTGAAGGGCATGAGCTTACTATTGCTGGAAGTGGTGTAGGGGTGTTTGCAAAGGATCGTGTGAAAATCTTCTGTGGGTAAGAGCCTGGACCAAATGACCTGTAAGGGTCTTTGTAAAAGTACTAAGGTTCCACGAAGTAGGCTTTTACAGTATGGCTAGGCTACATAACCACCATCTACTTATTTCTGGGGGAGAAAATGTATCCAGTTTCTGAACAGTCACCGATAAATATGTTTTTCCAAACCAACCACAGGTTAAAGTTTGTCATGAACAATTAAATGTCAACTATCATTTCTGTTTACTTAAGGAGAAAATAGGGTCATTCCTAATATTCTAAGTATATCAATATGAGAAGCGGTAATACCTTCAAAGTACTTCCAAGTACAGTATTTGCTACTTGGTGATGAAAAAAATCTGAGAATTAAGTAATTTACTTCAAGTAAGGTGAGCTTACTTGAAGCTCACCTGTTAGTCCAATTACTAATTCACTCCAACAACAAATGAGACACAAAGTCAAAATTTATGCTTGTCTCTCCTTTCACCCAGATTTTTCTAAACTTGAGTTTCAAGACAGAAAAGTAACTCAAGTGGGGGGAGAAGGCCAACATCCATGATGTACCCAAGCAACAAAATGATTCAAATAATTTTTTGAGATTCATATATATTCAATCTGTATACATATCTTATAGCTCTAAGATTGGAGGGATTGTAGAATTCTGAATTGCCAAAATAATATTTTTTCTGTTTTATAAAGCAGCAAAGGGCATTAAGTTTTTCGTGTTTTATATTATGTGTGCATGTAAATGCTTCTTCTTCTCCCTGGAACTTATAAGCAGGTCTTTGTTATCGTTTTTGTGTTACCATTATGTTACCTCTCCACCCTTCTTTTCAGAAATTGGGAGAAGGACAAGAGGAGATGCAGAATGTGAGACAAAATAAAAAATGCCTTTGACCTCCCTCCCCCCACTTAAACTGCTAGTAACTCATCATCTTGTCTCCAGGCTTGGCTCCCCCCTTCCTCCCAAGTCATCCATCTTTCTACGTTTTGTCAGAGTAATGATCTCCCTGGAACATAAATCTGATCATGTGTCTGCTCTTCTTAACAACCCTTCAGAGTCCCTGCACTGCTCACTTCTAGAGCGCAGCCCTTGGGTAGGATGCTCAGGTCAGTTACCTGCCTGGAGTTCTGCCTCGCCCAGCTCCTTGCCGGCCTCGCATGCTGTGCCACTGCTCTCTCAGGGCAGGGTGCCATGTCCCAGTTGTGTACATGTCCATCAAACCTGTATTCTTTAAAAACAATGTGACTTTTCCCTACCATCATCCCACTCATCCGATCCTTGCACACTGCCTACCAGTTACTTAACTTAGATTTCCTGGATGGCATTGATGCACGTTTCAGTCAATCAATCAATCAACCAGTCAATCGATTCCTTCCTCCCCTCATCCTCTCCTTCCTTCTACCCAAGGACATTCTACCTCTGAGCCACACCCCCAGGACTCCCAGCACTATTTTATATTTTATTTTATTTTATTTTATTTTTTGTGTTAGTACTGAGATTGAACCCAGGGCCATTCTACCTCTGAGCCATATTTTTTATTCTTTATTTTGAAACAAGGTATCAATAGTTGCAGATGGCCTCACTGAGTAGCTGAGGTTGTCCCTGGGCTCCACTGGCCTGGCTTATATTTTATTTTGAAACAGTCTCACTAAGTTGTGAAGGGCCTTGCCAAGTTGCTGAGGCTGGCTTTGAACCTACAATCCTCCTGTTTGAGCTTCCCAGGTACCGGATTATAGGTACCACACCCAGCTTCACTTGAATCTCTTGGGAGAGGGGGAATGTTAAAGTGCAAGTTCTAATTTATTTCCAAATGATGTTAATGAGCTAGCTGGGTGGAACCCACAGAGTAGCACCATGCCAAGCTCTCTTCTCTAAATCCTTGAATGATTTCACCACTCAGATTTGCTCTTTAAAAAAAAAAATGAAATCAGTGACTCTCAGTATCAAGTTTAGAGAGCAACATCACAGCTTCAAATAATGAACACTAAAGAAACTTTAGAAAACAACAAAAAATAGTTAAAGACAACAGGATATCAGATCTCACAGATTTCTGGAATGCTTGCCAATTATGTTGAATATTTTAGTAATTAAAATGTATATTTTTACTTTGTTCAACATAAATTGTTCTGTTCAACATTATTCTGATGTTGTAACATCAGAAACTGATACTATGTTTTGTTTGTTCATGATTTAAATATTCAGTATTACAGTATAGTGCTAAAAGTACCTTCTGGCTTCTGCATCTTGCCAGGGAAATTTCTGACTTTTTATGGTATAAGAATATAAGTAATCATCATTCTCTATTTTATTACAATTTGGTATTTCATGAGTGCTCATATACATTGCCTAGTTGGAGGTAAAATTGGCAAGGGGAACCAGTGTTTAATGGATAAAATACTAGTTTTATCAGGCCATGAACTTGCTGTAGTGACATCAGAACTTGGCAGCCTTTTTTATTCCAATAAAAAGAAAATAGCATCAGGAGCTGGGGAGGAGACATCTTTCCTGTCCATTTATTTTGGCTTCTTTTCCTGGTTTTGGTTTCAGGGGGTGTGTATAACAAGATAAGATAGTAACAGGCAATAAGCATTAGGGAGTATACATGGTCACAGCCTGAATGGACAGATTGCTTATGATCTCTTTCAGTAACTCAAACGTCTTCATGTGGTGGTGACTTAGTATGAAGATGAGTACAAGGAGGCCTCATTTGTGAATTGGGTTAAACCTCATGACTTGACCTGACATCACACAGCTTGCAGTGTATTGAAAATGTTTTGTGATAGGTTTAGAAAATGATCGTGTGAGGGTGAAGGTATGAATGTGGGTAAGGGTGTCAGTTTTAGATGTTGCTATGACTTACTGACAACCTATATACTGGGATTTCAGTTTGATGTCCTAAGATCTGAGCAGAAGTTGCAGTAGACCTTGGGCTGGTACATCCTGAGGAGATATTTTTATAGTTCTTAATATCTTATGAAGCCCCTAAGTAGAACTGTCTTGCTATTGTATTGTTCCCATGATTTGCCTCATGGTGGATCCTAATGGGTGATCACCGTGTGTGTGTGTGTGTGTGTGTGTGTGTGTGTGTGTGTGTGTGTGTTACTGGGATTGAACCCAAGGGCATTCTACCTGAGTTATACCCCCAGTCCTATTTTGATTTTTATTTTGAAACATTCTTAAGTTATCACATGATGCTGGTCTTGAACACGCGATCCTTCTGTCTCAACTTCCTAACTATTGGGAATGGCACAACCATACCTGGTGGGGGATCACCACTTTAAAGAAGGTCATTTTATTGTTTTTCCCATTAAATCTCGACTGTTCATCCAGAATGGTATGGCAAGATAAGGAGAATCATAGTGAAGACCTGTTGAGTTGGTTCTAATGGGTTAAAGTATTTTTAAACCAAATTTGAAATGTTATTTAACTTATTTTCAAATCACATTATAATCTGATTAGAATTGTTCTGATCACTAAGTATAGTTTGATTCCTGTTTATTGAAAATTAGCCTTTTTTTTTTAATGGTTCAAGTCCCTTTTGAGGTTATAACAAAAATAAACACATCAAACTTCTCCAAGTCCTAATTCCAGGTTCTAGTCACCATGTTTTAAATTATGTTGTATTTTAATTGAATATTTTTTCCTAAAAGACCGCTGACCTATATATGTCTTTTGGGTCTTTTGTATAATTTTCAGCATACATTTGTGCTAAAATTTTTGTTTTTGCGCGCGCTCTCTCTCTCTCTCTCTCTCTCTCTCTCTCTCTCTCTCTCTCCTGTGTGTGTGTGTGTGTGTGTGTGTGTGTGTGTGTGTGTGTGTGTGTTAATTCCCTGGCTAGCTAATGTCAGTTTTGAGTCATTGTAAGACTGGTTGTTAGCTGTGGTCTCCTATTAGGCTAGCATGCACAATTGTCATGATTTGTTATTTCTTTTGTGTCTGAGGGTGCATTTTAAAAGAACTATTGTCATAGTGGTTAGGTCTTAGAATAATTTCACATTTGTTACTATGACAGCAGCCACAGTGGGGTTTTTACTCATACAATACAGCGTGCGCAGAGATTTGATATCAGTGTTTTGCGGCATCAGATAAATTTTAGCTCAGGGATTTGACTGTGGTGCATACTACAAATGTTAAGAAGAATTTTATAGCTAACTCCCAAAGTGGATTTCCGGATGTGAACTCTGGGAAGTCCAGGCTAGTGCATACCCTCCTCCACCCCCCTTGGAAATGATAGTAAAAATTGTTTTAAAGAAACATTCAGTTGTTATTTCTTAGTTTGTAATTTCACTTCCCCTGTAGGTAGATTATTAGGGAAAAGATAAGAAAGTGATGATTCCTGTAGACCAAAACAGTGAGACTTGGTAAAGTTCATGTTTTCCTAGTTAGCTCATATCCATTCAGGATATTTAGTTTTGGGGAGTTGTGGAGATCAAATCAGTATTCACAAGTTATCAAGCACTCCAGTCCCTCAATAACCCAGAAGAAGCAGCTGAGTTTTGAGTGTTCGATTTGTACAAATACAGGTTTCTTTTCCTTCATGCTGCAAAGTGAGTTTCTTAGGGGAAAACAATCCTTTGACATCAAGTAGGCAAACAAAGTCCCCATTTGCTTGTAAGGGTCCTTTCTAATTCATTGAGAAATACTAGCATCTTTTGTGTCTGATTCACCTAGAGTGAATGTATGCTGCGTGTGTACTTGGGGAATTTAACAATAAGTAATATGGTGACAAAGGAGTGAAGTATGGCTTTTGCTGAGCCAGGTCCTCCTCTGTTTGGGTACCCTGCAGACTTACAAGAATGGTGCCTCCGGGGAATAGGGAAAGCAAAGTCTTGACCTCTGGGGGTTTTGCAGAGGCTGGCCTACAAGGAGCCACAGGCCAGCCTCGCCTCAGCCCCGCGCTGTGCAGTCGCAGACTCCTCTATTGTCCTTCTTTTTATTCTCATATAGAGTTTTCTCCTTCCCCGTTTCTGATGGTGAGTATTTTTAAATTAACTTTCCTAAGGACCTTTGTAACTTGGCAGCATATTTTGTAGGGTTTTTTTTCTTTTTTCTTTTTGTTGCTTGCAAGAAATGTATGAGGCTTAAGAAATTTTTTTATAGAATGAAAACCATGAGGACAATAAGTGAAGATTTGTACTGGAAGTACAAGTTTTATACTAGTTCAAAGTCAAATGTCCTCTAAAATCTCTCTGTTAGGTGTTGGAACAGGGTGTTATTTGGAACTTCAGTCTTTCCTTTTAGGCTTATTTTAGGTCGTAACTACTCTTTTGTGCTTTGTAATAGGTGAAATTGTTAAATTATAAGAGTTGATTTTGTCTTTGATGATTCTGAGCCACAAAAGTCTACATTCTAGATTCTGTTGAACTAGTGGGAAATATTGAAGTGAATTTTGAATTTAAGTTAAAATTGAGGTGGGTGTGCTGGCGCATGCTTATATAACCCAGTACTTGGGAGGCTGAGACAGGAGGCTCACACCCAGATTACAGCCAGCCTTAGCTACTTAGGCCCTCTGCAACTTAGTGAGATCCTGTTTCAAAATAAAGCATAAAAAGTAGGGCTGGGGGTCGTATCTTGGAGGTAGAATGCCCCTGGGTTCAATCCTCAGTATCACACACACACACATACACACACACACACACACACACACACACACACACACACAAGTTAAAATTGACTCCTGTGTGTCATTTATTTTTGAACTTTGCTCTAAAGAAGCCACTTCATTTTTCCTTCAGGCACTAGGATCCTAGCCTTCGAACCCCTTTCTAGAGTGGAGGCAGAAAACCTGGTTGCTTAGAAGCTGTTTAACAGTATATTCCCATACGAATATGAAGTTTGAAAGCCTTTTCCAATATATTAAAGACAGGAAATTAGCAAAGAAGACATTTTAGAAGTAAAGCTTATTTTATGGTCATGTCTTTGCTTGTGGAATGACTATAAAATCTAAATTGTATGCTCTTTCTCAGATTTTAATAGTTATCCCATGGTACCCACATATCCAGATGTGTAGCAATGATGTTGGGGCAAAATTTGTTTTTTTTCATTTCTTGCATATGTTAGCATACGAATTCAAATGTTGCAGCATAAATTGATTCTTTCACATTGCTTCTATCAGTCTGTTTTGTTTTTTTGTCCCTGTGTAATGCAAAGCATTTAACCATGGTAGTTTGTGTTGTTTTCGTGTAGATATTTATTAAATGTTTAATGAAATTGCTTAAGAATGGTTTTGATGACTAGACTGAGAAAGAAGGAAAAATAGATATGCTTAGAGTCAGAGTTCGCCCCTCCTCCTTGGTTGGAGGAAACTGAATTGTAATGGCAGCCCAGTGCAGCCACCAGCAGAGGTGTGAGGCTGTTTATTTTCACTCCAGAGATGTATATAGTACGGAAGGAGAACTCTGGCCTGGCTTAACCTAAGCAAGTCATTACTTATCTACGATCTGGCAAGCAATTTGATTAAGGTTGACAGAGCTCATATAATATCAGAACCAGACCCTCTTAGTGATGGATGAGGGTTGTCATTAGTTTTTTTTTTTTTTTTAATTTGAAGAGAGAAAAACTAAGCCAAGCATGGTGGCACACGCTTGTAATCCCATTATTTGGGAGGCTGAGACAGGAGGATTGCAGGTCTGTGGCCAGCCTCTCAGCTACTTAGTGAGGCCCTCTGTAACTTAGTGAGACCCTGTTTCAAAAGAAAGAATGAAAAATAGGGCTGGGAGTGTAGCTCAGAGGTAAAACGCCCCCTGGGTTTAATCTCTAGTACTACCTACACACATACACACACATGCACACGCACACTCACCAAAAAAAAAAAAAAAACCCTGAAAAATGAGTTTTTTTAGGCTTTTAATTGCCAAGTAAAACCAAGTCTAAAGAAACTAAAGGTTTTTAAAAATAATATTTTAGGCCTGCAGGTTAATTTGACTTTTATACATTTTCATTTCTCTTGGTGCTGGGATTTGAATCTAGCACCTCACACATGCTAGGCAAACCCTGTCTACCACTGAGCTGTACCCTCAACCCTTAATTGACTTTTTTGGTCTGGTTTTGTGTAGTGGTATTATTAACCTATAAAAGAATTTCCTTTTCATTTTCTATTGAAATTGAATTTGAAAAGTCTTTGGTTTTAATGTAAGGCATTTCAACCCTCTGTTTTCTGGCTGTAAGACCGTGTCTTGGACATTGTGTAGCATGTCTGGCCACTGAGTGTTGCTGCTGACCTCTGCTAGATTATTTGTTCCTTATCTCATTCTTATTATCACACAGTGTGTGATTGGAATGTGCCAAATGTTCTTGCCAACACTGACTTTAAATCACTATTCTACATACAGTGTTGAGTCAACTGAAGAGGGCCACTTCTTATCATTTGCATATTACTTAGTGGAAATGGATATAGGACTGGAAGACATCCTGCCTTTATTTTGATTAAAGTGTGGGAATAAACCAGGATTTTTTTTTTTTCTGTTTTTGTTCTGGGATTGGTTGAGACTTGGCTCCTAGCAAAGTGAGCAGTTAGGTAAGTGCTATACTATTTCATGATGAAATTTTGGATAAATTCCTGGATCCCCAGACAACTGGACACTATCTTGACTTTCTTTCTTCAGATTTTAAATTCTGTTACTCTCCCTTTCCTTTTTCCATCTCCCCAGACTCAGCATAAACATAATTCAGTATAGTACTGGGAAAATCCAACTTATAAGAGATGTATTTTATGTCTAGCTTTATTGACTTTTTTTTAAAGCAAGGGACAGTTTTTGTTGGAATTCTTTGCTAACTTTTTTGTTAATAGAGTTTCTTTCCTATGAGACTGTGTATAATATTGAATCCCTATGTATAAATGTTTTTTTCCTATGCATACATACCAGTTACACAATTTATAAATCAAGCACAGCAAGAGATGAACAAAACAGCTAAAAGTTAAATTAAAAAATATGATAATATACAGTAATAAAAGTTCTGTGGTTGCGATTTTTCTCTCTCAAAATATGTTATTGTACTGTACTCACCCATGATTTTTTTTCTTATTAAATTGATGACTTCCACCTTTTTACTCAAAGAAAGCACTTTGTAGCCGAGTGTGGTGGCTCACTCTTGTAATCCCAGCATTTGGGAGGCTAAGACAGGAGGATTGCCATTCATGGACAGCCTCAGCTAATTAGTGAAGCCCTTTGCAAATCTCTAGTGAGACCCTGTTTTAAAATAAGAAACAAAAAAATAGGGCTGGGGGTGTAGCTTGGAGGTAGAATGCCCCTGGGTTCCATCCCCAGTACCACACACACACACACACACACACACACACACACACACACACACACACACACACACAGAGAGAGAGAGAGAGAGAGAGAGAGAGAGAGAGAGCGAGCGAGAGAGAGAGAGAAAGTACTTTATAGCTTCTCTTTAGCATGCTTTATGAGCCGGCATCACTACCCTTGTGCTTTGGAGCCACTAAGTACAATATGGACTACTTGAACACAAGTACTGTGCACTGAAAACAGAGCTAAGTAACTGACTGCTGGGTAGCTTATCCAGCAGTGCTGGATAAAGGGAAGAGTCACATCCCGGGCATGACAGAGTGGGACAGAGCTGGACAGTGCAAGATTCCATCTCACTACTTAGAATGGCCTGCAACATAATACTTATAAATTATTTCTGAAATTTTTCATGTAATGTTTTTGTACTGTGAATGGCCACAGGTAATAGAAACTCAAAAGCAAAACCACAGATAAGGGGAATTACTATAATAATTTCCTACCAAAGGTAAGAGTATTGTCAATTGTGGGAAATCCCATTTCTCTCCAGAATTTTTATATGCATATTTAAATACTGAGTGTGATTGTTAGGTCTATTCTTTCAAATTTCTTACTTTTCTTTTGTGCTTAACATATGGTCAGAGCAGATAAGCACTTAACTGTGGTGCGTAGCATTAAAGACCACCAATAAAGTGGCACCCCCAAGTTGTTTCAAAACAAGAACTAGAGTGATGGGGTCCTTGGGTGCTCGGACTTGGTTGGAGACAGACTAGGTGTACAACTGTAGCCTCTCCGCATTTTGTTTCTAGCTGTCCAGAATAAGTATAAGTTGTTCTCAAGTGACTTTTGAAGATTAAGATTTAATATTGGAGGGGGATCCAGAACACCGGAGCCGGAGGCTGTGGAATTGGAACATGACAAGTGGTGGGCCCGGTGCCTGCTTTTCAGCTGGCTCTTGCCTCTTTTGCTGTATTTCTGTCTTCAGCAGTGACAGTAATGATTCTTCAAGAGGGAGATGCTTATCTTAAGATTAAAAAAATTCTTTTGGATCAGAGTCAAGAATCCCATCCTTTTTTTTCTTCCCTACAGATTGGCATAATATTGAATTTTATCACTGATACCCAGGTTTGCAGAGAAGAGAAGCACAGAAACTTTCATAGTGGTATTTAACAAGCTTTCGGGAGAAAACATTGTGCCACAACTCTAGAAATGCAAAGGCTTCTAAAATATTCCATCTGGGGCCTATAAAATAGAGGATAAAGCTAGGCTGTATTGATTTATAGAGTTTCCTTAGGGTGGTAGTCTTGTGGCTGCAGAGTTGGGTAGCATTTATAAGACTTCTTTAACTTTTTTGATTTAGAAAATTGTGTATTCAAAACCACCATTCTTGTTTTATCTCCCAGCACCATTTTCAACACAGAGTTTTGAAGATGTGTGTGTATATATTTAATTAGCTATAATGTCATTTTAGTTGACATTGTTTTAACTGAGACAGTGCCTTGTATTTTACTGAAGAGCACTCACACTAGAAGCATTTGCTTTTTTCAGAAGGAAAAATTCTTATGAAATCTTAATGCTGATTACATAATATTATTAATCTCAATTATGTAGAAAATAAACAAGATTGTGACTTATAAGACCAAGATTAATTTCCAATTCCACTGTTCAATTTGATGGTTTGAAAGATATTTTTGCTTATTGTATGTATCATTCATCTGTTTGATTTGGCTTTTGATTTTCTGCATGATTACCACTGCTTTTCCTTTCTAACAATGCACTTGTATTGAACCACCAATCCATTATTTTGTGGGTCAGTCACTTTAGGAGCATACTCCAATATAATACCCAAACAGTTTTTAATACCATTCAATGAGCCGGGCCTGCTGGCACGTGCTTGTAATTCCAGCATTTGGGAGGCTGAGACAGGAGGATCGAGGCTGGTGTAATACAGCCTCAACTACTACTTAGTGAGGCCATTTGCAACTCAGTGAGACCCTGTTTCAAAATAAAGAATAAAAAACAAAATAGGGCTGGAGGTGTCACTGGGAGGTAGAATGCTCCTGGATTCCATCTCCGGTACTGCATACACACACACACACACACACACACACACACACACACACTAAAAAATACACACACAAACACACACACATACATATACACACACACACACTAAAAAATACCCATTCAATGAAACATTTTTTATTATGTATTAATATTTAGTTTTTGTTGCTGGGCCATATTAATGTGAGACCTGGACAGTATGTGTGTTCCTAATGATGTATATGGCTGTCTGCCCTGTTGTATGCTTTTTGAGTTTGGCGTGCCCGTGCTGCATGAGCTCAGAGATAGTGGACTTTGCCCACTTCTTTTTACCTGGTTAGACTTTCTATGAAAGTTAGTGTCCCATCACCTCATCATTAATATGGCTCAAAACCATAAATACAGTTAGCCACTGAAGTCTTGTGACATGTCTTCTGCTGATGATCAAGAATATGCCACATCAAACTATCAAAATAATTTATCAGTAATGCAGAAACACAGTGACTTTTGTTTTTTCAGTGAACTTTATCCTTCCAAAAATCTGTCTACAGATTAGAATAGAGAAAAATAACCAAACCCTGCTAGATTTGAGAATCCTGTGTAGGATGAGAAGTGGCTGTGGGTTCACACTGAAGCAAGTGGACCTAAGAGCAGACACTTACTAAGCCTTCATTGATAAGAAGGTGGTGTGTGTGACCTGTAAGCTCAGGCCTGGGGTAGTTCTGGGTGCACATCTCACCCCTGTCACTTATTAGCTGTGGACTCTGGGGGAGGCTATCTGAGCTTTCTGAATTTTGGTTTCTTTATTTGTAAAATGGAAATAATACTTATGTAGCTGCTATTATTCTCTGGCATAATTAATCTCATAAGACATATTTACTGATATGTCACTAATACACAACACACACAGAATGTTACACCAACTAATTATTCTCTGCCTAGTGGAAGCAAGAGGCAGAGGTGGAGTAGATCATTAGAATTATTTGGCATGATTGTGCATACCGAGTATATAGCCCCATCCCTTCAGACCATTTCCAGGTGACCCACAATTACCACAGGGAAGGTGTCATAATTCTCTTATGCCAAGGCAAAAAAAAAATGACAAATAACTAGTAACAGAAACGGTTGAGTCTTTCTTAGATCTTTGATCTAAGTACTTGGACAGTATTTTAAAAACCTAACTTAATATGTACTTATAAAGATGATATTGATCTATATAAATAAATCAAGTTGATATTGCTTGTCAATATAGAGAATGCCTATTCTGCCTCAGATATATATGCAAATTAAATTAGCATCATGGCAGATTGCTTTAAAAAGGCACTTGATTTTCCTTTGATATTTATCTACCAAACTCAAGACTTAAAAAAAAAAAAAAGTGAGCCTGGCGTGGTGGCTCACACTTGTAATCCCAGCATTTAGGAGGCTGGGACAGGAGGATTGCGGTTCGAGGACAGCCTTAGCTACTACTTAGTGAGATCCTTTGCAACTTAGTGAGACCCTGTTTCAAAATAAAGACTAAAAATAAAAATAGGGCTGGGGGTGTAGGTTGGAGGTAGAATGCCCCTGGGTTCCATCCTCAGTACCTCAAAAAAGAGAGCTGGGCATGGTGGTGGTGCATGCTTGTAATCCCACTACTCGGGAGCCTGAGACAGGAGGATCGCAGGTTCATGGCCAGCCTCAGCTACTTAGTGAGGCCTTCCGCAACTTAGCGAGACCTTATTTCAAAATAAAGAATAAAAGATAGGACCGGGGCCGTAGCTCAGAGGTAGAATGTCCCTAGGTTCCAGCCCCGATACTGTAATGAAAAAAAAAAAAAAAACCCTAAAAAAAGAAAATAAAGTGTTGGCAAGCAGTAGGACAGATTGACTTGATGATTTTAAGAAGATCTATGTAACTGTTTCTGGTTTGACCCAGTTAATTTGTCCAACACTCCTAAAGTTTATTTAAAGTTTTCCCTAGAGAGTTATCTTCTTATTTAATACTAGCATCATTATGTGGTAGAATTTTAAGAGAGCTTGCTGTTAACATTATTTTGACTATACATAAGTACATACCATGTTGCCAGAAATGTGACTATGTACAATAAAATTCTGATATTTTAGCCTGTAATGCTGATCTCTGTCATAAACATATGAAGAGCGTCTGTTGTATTTGTTTTGGCTACAAATCCTTAGAGCAGTCCCATGCATGGATATTTCCATTTACCCACTGTTGGTCATACACCTTTGGAACTTCTATGGCCATTGTTAAAAGAATATGCATATATTATATGCATGTATGAGATTGTTACAATGAATTCCATTATTTTATACAATTAACATGCACTAACAATAAATTTGAATAATTATGATAAATGAAAGTACAAACAAGTCTTTGGATTCTTTTTTTTTTTTTTTTTTTTTGTGGTGCTGAAGATTGAACCCAGGGGCATTCTACCTCCCAGCTACATCCCCAGCCCAATTTTTTATTCTTTTTATTTAGAAACAGGGTCTCACTTGTGGAGAGCCTCACTAAGTAGCTGAGGTTGGCCGCGAACCTGGATTCTCCTGTCTCAGCCTCCTAGATACTGGGATTACAAGTATGTGCCATCACGCCCGGCTCAGCATGATTTTTTAAAAAATGAAGGTTCTAGCCGGGTGTGGTGGCGCATGCTTGTAATCCCCGCGCTTGGGAGGCTGAGACAGGAGGATAGCACAGGTTCAAAGCCAGCCTCAGCTACTTAGGCTTTCAGCAACTTAGTGAGACCCTGTTTCCAAATAAAATATAAAAAAGGTCTGGGAGTATAGCCCGGAGGTAGAAAGCCTCGGGGTTCCACCCCCAGGACCAAATAAAATAAAATAAAATAAAGGTTCTATATACTTATATTGAGTATGAGAACCAGGCAACCAAATGACATGTAATAATTGCTTCCGAAAGTTAAATTTATTTTGAAATTAGTTCTGTGTACCTTTTCACCTCATTCTAAAGGAACAATGATAGTATATGGCAGTTCTTAATTTTTAAAAATTTTAATATTTTTGCTTGGAAAAGTTTTGGCACTCTTACATAGGACTTATAGGTGTGGCTTTTTGCAGTGCTGGGGTCAAATCTAGGGCCTTGCGCAAGCACCCAGGTGTGTGTGTGTGTGTGTGTGTGTGTGTGTGTGTGTGTGTGTGTGTGTGTGTGTGTGTATTGAACCCAGGGTCATTCTACCTCTGAGCTATACCTGCAGCCCTTTTTTAAAATTTTTAAAATTTTGAAATAGGGTCTTGCTAAGTTATCACATGCCGGTCTTGAACCTAAAATCCTCCTATCTCAGCCTCCTAAGTAGGCGTTTGTTTTTAATTCTTCTGATTGTCAGCACCTGAAGTCTGGGAACCATTGTAGTAGTTTAAAAGTTAATCAGCTATCAACATCCAGTTGCCTGTTTTAGGATGTGGCTTCTTTGCTACTTCTCAGACTAGATGTTTCTCTGTGTGTAAGCTTTATGTCCAGGTATTTATGATATTAAGTACGGTTCTTTCTCTGGCCACAGACTTCAATTATCTTTTGATCCTTCTCCAGCAGGAAGGAGAACACTCATTGTTCTTTATGCCGAGCTTAGGAGGTAAGCACCCTAGAAGCCTCTCTATAAAAGCCGCCTTTTAGATGTTTTATTAGCACCGCTGTTGGTTATTTTAATTAGTAGTATGTTTTATTTGTATCCCAAGGCTGTTCAAACAAAGATTGTAATTCAGATAAGCAAAATAATATCTGATGTTTTGGAACACCCACACCTGCCATCTGGCCTTTGGTCTTCAGGTGCTGACTTAAGTTGGCAGGCAAGTCAGGAAGAGAAAAAGGAGGCAATTATGTGGAGTGATGAAATGTTTTAAACATGAATTCTTGGAAAGCTTTATACCTAAGTAGTTTTCTCTTTTTAATTTTAAAAATGTTTATTTAAAAAAGTACAAACTTGTATTATAACTATTAATGGGGTTCATTGTCATTTTTCTATATGTATATAGTATGCACTGATTAAACTCAACCTCCCCTTTTCCACCTAAGCAGTTTTCAAGTTGGCAATGCTCTTGGGTTCATAATTGATAATTCCTTTAAAAAGATAAAGCCTGAGTCTCCATGAGACAACCTAAGCTTTCCATCGTGTATGCATTTCTGACAGTGTTTCCAGAGTTTTATGAGTACCTCAGTGATGGGTTGAGAATTGGTGGATGTCACTTTCACAAAGCAAGAAAGTTTACTGGGCAAATTCCCCCAGCTTCTTTACAGAGTATAAAGTGAAGGATTTGCCTTTCCAAGTTCTTACAATGAAATTATGAACTTCATGTCTCCTACTTTTATATCTTTTCAATTTAGCTTTTTTTTTTTTGAGTGAACACATATGCTCTTTCTTGCTTATACACTGAAATTCCGAACTTCATTTTCAGAGCTGAAGTTTGTTTATTTTGGATGCCTTTGCTGTTTTGCCCTCTTCTTTCATTTGTGCAGTTTTTGGTCTGCCAAAGAAGTGTAAGAGGTACATACAGACTTTTAAATGTGTGTGTTTCACTTGAATGCAGCAGTTGTAAATATTTGTTATCAAACTCTAAAGCTAAAAAGAGTTGTGAAGTCTTCTGCATGTGGGTATATTATCTGTGTGAAATCAATAAATGTTCTGAGTAACATTATCCAGAAAAAAGAAATGTATCAGTTTAGACCACCAGCTAATAATATATATATATATATATATATATATATATATATATATATATAGTTTTATTTTTGTGGTACTAGGGATGAAACCCAGGAGCATTCTACCTTCAAGCTAATCCCAAGCCCTATTTTTATTATTTATTTTGAAACAAGTTCTCACTAAATTGCAGAAGGCCTCATTGAATAGCTGACACTGTCCACAAACCCAGATTCTCCTGTTCAGCCTCCCAAGTACTGGGATTACAAGTGTGTGCCACCATGCCTAGGTTAAATATATTTTTTAAAAGCATTAGAGATTCTACCCCTTTTTGAAAAAAATTTTATAGCAAGATAACCTTTTAACACCATTATTTGTATATAATACAAGAGTTAAGATGTCAGAGACTTAACATTTTAGGAAATGAGGTCCATGTTTCTATTATTCTACTTTATCTTCCTGCCCCCCTCCCACATCTTTTTTCCCCCCAGGTACCTAGAATATGAGTACTTGCTGTGGTTTAAACTTGCCTCCTAAGGTTAATGTTTTGGAGACTTAATCTCTAGTGCAGCAGTGTTGGGAAGTGGTTCCTTGATAGGTGATTAGGCCAGGAAGACTCTGCCTTCAAAAATGGGTTAAATGGCACTCTCATGGGAGTAGGTTAGTTTTGCCCAGAGAAGCATCCTTGGGATAAGTTTATCTGTCTTCCGGGCTGATCTTTCTGCTGCTGTGGCTTTTCCAGTGGTGTGTACATGTATCCATGCATGCATGTATGCATATGTGTACATTTTCTGTATTAGTTGTCTTTGAATTATTTTTGTTGAGCATTGCGCTTGCTGTTACCCAGTGTAATATTCTAATGCAGCAGCTGCTTGGGGCAGGTTCAACCTAGTGGAGTTGTTCCAGCAAAGTTTGCTTCATTTCTGGAAGACAGGCTGGACCTAATGCCAAAGATAATTTCTCAGGCCCTTCAGACTAGACTTATTCTTCATGCTTGATTTGCTATATTTACAAAGACATTGTGATCTTAATTGGCTTGTTTTTTTCTATCTTCTTGTTTATCAGGGCATTGTGTCCTGATCCTTACTTCAGTTTTAACTGCCTATCACTGATTTTAGGTTTTCTGGAGCACAAGTTTCTTGGTATAGTCTACTGTGTGTTTTTACTTGTTAGGGCTTAGCAGTCAATTTGTGCCCATTATGCACTGACTAGGTAGTAATCCATGATTGACTCATGTGTCAACTCTTCAATGTGCTTGGAGAGTCCCATTATCAATGCATAGCTGCTCTTCCATGGCGGGATAACAGATTTGATGAAGCTGTGTCTGACCTAATTCCCATCACTGATTTGAGCAAGGCAGGAGCTCATAGGAAATCTAGACTTCATTTATTTTATTTAGCCATATTTAAGGATGAATTAAGTGGAAATACCAGTATGTTCCATATTTCTAAAGAAACTCATAACTCAACAGATAACATAAGGAAAAAATTTTCTGACAGAGGTCCAGTGTCCAGCCAGCATGGATTCAGGTTCATTTGCAGCAAAGATACTTTTTCAAGAATTATACATTTTTTCTTATTTGTTCTTTTCCTAAATGCTTGACTGTATATATTAGAATATACTTTGTAGAAATTATTTTTTTCTAAGTTTTTTCCTCCTCTTGTTATTAAAATGAAATCCAAACAACACCCCAGTAGGATGTGTTTTGTGGCTGCCAGGGAAGAACTTGTATTGACATCATTCTGCTGCACCATTTGATGTAAATAAAGCGCTAGACCTTTAACACTGGTATTAATCGATTACATAACACTTCTGCAGAAACCTCTCTCAAATATTCTCATATTCTCCCTTTGCATTTCTAATAAAGAAGGTTAGCCAAATGTCCGATGGCATCTTTACAATATCAGCCTTCTCAAGTGTAGCGAGTTCTCAGCTAACTGAAAATGTTCACTTTTAGCATTTGTTTTGTGGTTACCATCATTGAGTTATTTTTTTTTCCCCATGAAGCCAGTGCCAGCAACAAAGTTGGATCCTACAGTGTGTTGGGTTTGCAGGAAGTGTTGACTCCATAGCACTTGCAGAGGAATCTCCTTGAAATTTACTGTCTTTTATCTTTTCGGTAATCTCCTCCAAGTTGCTTTCTAGCATTTCACCATTTATATGCCGCTGTGCTTTTAAGTAGCCAGGATGCCCCTGTACAATTCCCTGTGGATGCCAGAGTTATCTTATCTGCACACTTCTTGATTTCCTGTGCTCTGGAGGCAGGAAGAAATAGTCTGTTAGAAAGAGTGGAGCAGAACACTTGACTTGTTTTAAACACACAGTTATGGTGTGTAGAACCTCACCCAGCTCCCAGCTCTCTCTTTTGGTGTAATTAGGACCACATTGATTCGGGCGCAGCTGCCAGCCCCTTCTGTTGCCTTTTTCTACTCTGACCCTTGATCCTCGTGACCTTTCCTGGGGTCAGTCCTGGGCCCTTTTCATTGTGTCAGTGCTCAAGTGGCTCATATGGAGTTGATTATTTCTTTGCTCATTTGGCCTCTTTGGTGCCATAGGTCCGCATCACTTCCATTTTCTCCCTCTGCTTTTAGTGGGCCACAGAGAGAGGAAACGCTTGGGCAGGCAGCAGGGTTGTTTTTATGCTTGGCTGATTCCACCGAGACTCCGGAGAAGTTGGGGGAAGGGTTATAAAATCTATAGGTGCCAACCTTTTAAAAAAAAGTTGGTCGCTCTGGGCTTGGCGCACGCTTGTAATCCCCGCACTTGGGAGGCGGAGACGGGAGGATCGCGCAGGTTCAAAGCCAGCTGTGCTGGCTTAAGAGACCCTGTCCCCCCCCCCCAAAAAAAAAAATGGCCTGTGAGTGAAGCCGGGAGGTAGAAGGGCTTCCAGGAACCCCAGTACCACCAAAAAAAAAAAAAAAAAAAAAAAAAGTTGGTCTGAGCAGTGGCAGGGTCATGAGTGAGTGCTTCTAAAGAGGGTAGTGATTCCATTTCCAATCAAGAGGGCGTCACTCTTACCAGAGAGTCTTGCTAGTGAGCTGGGTGTTAAATATCCTGCAGCCCCCCTTTTATAAGATGTATATGTTTCTCCCACTGACTCAGAGCTGTGGCAAGTCAGAGAATGCATCAGTGTTGATTGCATGTAAGCTTATAGGATTTTCTTTTTCTTTTTTCTTTTTTTTTTTTTTTTTTTTTGTGTGTGGTACTAGGGATTGAAACCAGGGGCATTCTACCTTTGAGTTACATCCCAGCCTTTTTTTTTTTTTTTTGGTGTTGGGGGTTGAACCCAGAGACATTTTATCTCTGAGCTATGCCCTCAACCTTATTTTATTTTTATTTTTAAACAGGGTTTTACTAAGTTGCGGAGGGCCTTGCTAAATTGTTGAGACTGGCCTTAAACCTAGCGATCCTCCTATCTCAGCCTCCCATGTACTTAGTACTTAGATTACAAGTATAGTCCCTCTTGCCCAGTATAAAGGATTCTTAAAATAACCCACATAACTTCCAACATGCTATTAGATGGTACATTTGTTGCAGCTAAGGATAACGTTTTCTTTGCCTGGCCTTCCCTCGTCCTCCTCCTGCCCTCCTATAGAGTCACTGGAGGGTGTGTGCCAGCTGTTACTCTCATTATGGGACATCCCATGTGGACAGTATGGAGACAGTCACTGGTCAAAGTCTCTAATAATTACAAAGGAGTGAACAGTTTGGGGACATGTTGATTACCCTAGACAATAGTACCTTTGAAAAATATATCAAAGCCAGGCATGGTGGCGCACGCTTGTAATCCCAGCATTCAGGAGGCTGAGACTGGAGAATCATGGTTCGTGGACAGCCTCAGCTACTTTTGAGGCCCTCCGCAACTTAGTGAGACCCTGTTTCAAAATAAAGAATAAAAATAGGGCAGGGGGTGTAGCTCGGAGGTCAAATGCCCCTGGGTTCCATCCCCAGACCCGCAGAAACAAAACAAAACAAAACAGAAAAGGAAAATATATCAGTGTTAAAATTCATGACATTTCAGAACTCAGTTTTTAAAATGTCTGAGTGTTGATTCCATCCCTGGAATAACAGTTCTTGTTGTTTCCTCTTCTTAAGTTTTTTATTTTTCTGTATAGTATTAGTTAGGGTGACTAATTTTGAAAGAGTTCATCCTACTCCTTCAAATGGAGTATTTTTTAGGATTAAGCCTGAGGCTTCCTGCTTCTAAGGCCAACATTTCTATTTGTCTGCGGTTGTCCTCTCCAGATTTCCATCTGCCACCCTAATCTCTGTGGAGATCTTCCAGTTACTGCCTGTTGGCCTGGTAGATCTCTTAGAGATCCACCTCTGTCCACCTTAACTCATTATCTTTCTACCTCTAGGCACTCTCTCCATTTCCTTCACCACGCTGCACACAGTCACGAAAGACACTGCTGCTTCTCGTGTGTTTCCTGTCTTAGTAAATGTGCGTCATCTGTGCATTCACTGTTCCAAGCCTGGAGTCTGGGTCGCAACCTTGATTCTAAACATACAGTCAAAGCAGCTGGAAATGGAGCAGTGGGTGGTGGTACCTCTGGCTTATTCTTCCCCAGTCTGAACCATTCACTATCTACATCCTACCAATTATACCTCTTCCATTGTTTAAATATGTTAACATCTTAAGTGTTTTTTGAAAACAACTTTTAAATTTAACCTCTGGTATTTCTCTAGTCCAGGTCCCCCATTCTTTTTCATAGCAATCTTCTAACTTGGCTTCAGCCATTCTCCGCATTGCAGTGAAAATGCTTTTTCAGAGGCTCAGGCGCTCACACTTGGCCACATGACTGTTGCTCTCTGTGCTCTGGTTTCTACCCACCTGTGTAGCCTTACCTCTCATGACCTACTGTCTTCTTACTCCTTTCTCTAACCTGTACTTCCTTGCTACCTCTGATCTGCAAACACTCTGTTCCTTCTGCTGGAATCCCTCCCTCCCATCCCTCTTTCTTTTCTTCTTTTTTTTTTTATTAGTACTGGTGATGGAACCGAGGGGCATTAGACCTTCAAGCTATACCCCCAGCTTTATATTTTAGTCTTTTTTTTTTTTAGTTTTTGGAACAGAGTCTCACTGACTTGTGAAGTGCCTCACTAAGTAGCTGAGGGTGTCCCTGAACCGTGATCCTCCAGTCTCTCCCTCCCGAATGCTGGGATTACAAGCATGCACCACCACCACTACGACCGGCTCCCGGCTCCCATCTCTCTCTCTCTTTCCTTCCTTCCTTCCTTCCTTCCTTCCTTCCTTCCTTCCTTCCTTCCACTGTCCCCTGAACTTGTTCATCCAGTCTCACGTCGTCAGAGTTTTCTCTGAGAAGCCTTCAACTCCAAATCCAGAGAGAGCGAGTCTTCCCTTTTTCCTACAGCACCTGTATTTGCTTTTTTTTTTTTCTGGCTGACCCATTTCTCCTTTACTTAACTACTTTCATTCATGAAAACTTTTTTTTTCTTTTCTTTTCTTTTCTCTTTTTTTTTTTTTGATGGTTCTGGGGATGGAACCCAGGGGCTTTCTACCTCCAGGCTACACTCCAGACCTAATTTATATTTTATTTGGAAACAGGGTCTCTTAAGCCAGCTGAGGCTGTCTTCGAACTGGCACAATCCTCCTGTCTCCGCTCCCAAGCTCAGGGATTACAAGCGTGTGCCACCATGCCCAGCTTGAAAACTTTTATTTATTAAAAAGTCTGCCTCTTAGTGAAAATTATGCTTGTTGATTTGTCATTTTATTTATTTTGCAGTGCTGAGGATCAAACCCTGGGGCTTTGTGTATTCTTTGCAAGTAGTCTACCATGTTTCTTGATTTTGATGGGAAAAAAATGATGAATGTATCCCATTCCAATTCAAGATACCCAGTTTCCACAGATATATACAAATATACCCACTGGGCAGTGAAATCAAATTTGTAGAGGTGATAAACAGTATTTTGGTGGTACTGGGGATGGAACCCTTCTACTTCCGGGCTACACTCCCAGACCTATTTTTTTTAATATATTTTTTATTTGGAAACAGGGTCTCTTAAGCCAGAGAGGCTGGCTTTGAACCTGCACGTTTCCTCCATCTCCGCCTGCCAAGCCCTGCCAAGCGCAGGGATTACAAGGTGCTCCACCAGCCACCACGCCCGGCTGGCGATAAACAATCTTTTGGAAGTCACTTAGAAAACGTTGGTCTTGATTAAGCAACCAAGCATCTAGCTAATTATGCTTGTCAAAGGAGAAAAAGAAGACCGGAGGGCAGTGGCTGGTGGAGGAGGGTGGAACCCAGAGGCTTTCTACCTCCAGGCTATACTCCCAGACCTATTTTTATTTTATTTGGAAATGGGGTCTTACTAAGTTGCCTAGAGCCTAAGTAGCTGAGGCTGGCTTTGAACCTGTGCTATCCTCCTGTCTCAGCCTCCCAAGTGCTGGGATTACAAGCATGCGCCACCACACCTGGTTACATATATATATATATATATATATATATATATATATATGTATTTTGGTGGTGGTACTGGGGTTCCTGAAAGCCCTTCTACCTCCGGGCTACACTCCCAGACCTATTTTTTATATATATTTTTATTTTGAAACAGGATCTCTTAAGCCAGTTGCAGCTGGCTTCGAACCTGCGCCATCCTTCTGTCTCTGCCTCCCAAGCAGTGTGTGTGTGTGTGTGTGGGTTATTACAAGCATGTGCCACCACGCCAGGCTTGAAATGGACTTTTAGATAGGAAGTCTTTTAAAAGGTTCTTATCTATCTTGCATTCAAACTGTACTTAAAAATAAAGTTAGCACGGAGAAAAACATCTTGCAGCAAAATAAAAGGCTAAACAGTTGAGAGGTTCATGACCTGTGGAAATGGTGGCTACTACTGGACAGGAGAGAAAGCTCTCACTGTCCTTTCTCTCATTTGGGGTCTGTGCACAAAGCAGCCTCTTCTGGGGACATCTAAATATAGCCCCACCTGTGCAATTCTGCTTTGTCTGCCTGATGTTGTTGGACTAAAAACCATAGTGTTATATAACTGGCGAGTGTATCTTTGCCTGAAGCTGTAATACCAAAGTAGACTTTGTGGACTGTTTTTTGGTGTGTGTTTTGTTGTTATAGCTCTTTGATTGAAAAAGTTGTAGTTGTTACACTGAATCAAAAGAAGCCGTCCAGAAAGTGGAATGGCTTTTCAGCGACCATTGAGACCATGTTCCAATTGCTTTTCCACTTGTCCCTTCTCTCACCTGGTCGTGAGCCCAGGGGCAGACACTGCACCTCATTAGTTCATGACTGAGTTCCCAGGACCACACAGTGCCTGACACATAGTAGCCATACATCTAGAATTTGTTGATAGAAAAAAAGATGAATCCTCTTGCTCTGAAATCTTTCAGTAATTTTTACTCTTCCTTATACTTACAACTCTTTATATTGTAGCTGTGTTCAGGCCTTCTGTTATCAGTTGGGCTGCAGTTTCCTTTAGCTCAGAAATTTTGCCTTCCTCGTCTTTGAATTCCTTACAAAGCTCATCCAAAGTAGATGTCCTGTGTGTCAAATGAATTCATTGAAAGAAGAGTACCTTAAAACGTAGCATTCTTTGAGAAGTTTGTGTAGGAAATGTTAGCTTCTTAGCTAAATTATTTAAATATCCCAAATGAAAAGAATTTTTTTTGACATCAGACTTGGAATAATTAAGGTCTAAGGATTAAAAAGGTATATTATTGTATTTGGTGTTCCTAATTGCAGCCATACTGAATTAATCTAGATCATATTTAATCAAGAACTTTTAAGTAGATAGAGTTTAGTTACTGCAGAAAACTCATTTCCCCATCAACAGTTAATAAATAGCATTTTTGGAGATAGATTATTTGAAAATAAGGGGCAGTTCTTTTTAAGAGAATGAAATCACTGTTTCATGCTGAATAAGATTGCTTTACAAAGGAGATTACAATAATTTTTTATTTTCAAGAACTATACTGATCACAAAGCCAAGCTTTTATTCACAAATGAATCATATTTATTTCCTAAATAAAAAAAGAAAACGATGACAAAGTGTAGTGTAGGAGTCTGGGGAGCGGGATAATTCAGAAAGATAGGCTTGATTATTCTAAGGAAAGCAAAGGCCAATGCTTCAAAAACAAAGTAATCAAATCTAAAAATCCAGGAAGGGCTTTCCCCAAAGGGTTATTCTGGCAGCATGTTGGAGAGGGGTTATAAAAGCAGTAAGTTCACAACCTGAACAATAAGTTAAGTAAACGTGAGGGAAGTATTTCCTTTCTTATTCTAAGACGAGGCTTACTTTTCCCTGCCCTTCACCAGCAGAAAAGCTCTTCTGCCTGGGATGGCGTATCAATTATGGTTTGTTATACACAACAGCCTGCCTCCTCTGTCGACTTGAGGGGAATGCTTCAAGCGCTGTAACTCAGGAAATACCAGCTCTTCTTTGTAACCTCAGGATTCCAGGAGCAGCACTGCCAAGACAGGATTGGCAAGCTCTCCGAAGATCTCCGCACCTTGGGAGAAGAGTTGATCTGATTTGTAGGTGTGGTGGGATGCTACAATTAGCTACTTGCACACACACACCATAAAATCTTTTTTCCTGGAGGGACTGTTCAACTGGGGACTTTCACAAGCATGAAGTGACGATTAAGCATCTTCTCAGGTGTTTAAATAAGCTAGTCAAGACGGCAGTGGAAAGCCTGGGATTATGTTGGCCATTAATTTCATCTGGAGACAAGAAGGACACAGAAGGACTTTCTTACGGTCTTGTTAGTTTCTTTTCTGACCAGCAAGTTAGATAAACCTTAACAGTTCTAGGTTTTACATAGGGAATTCAACCCAACTTAAAATCCAACCCTTGAATAATTTTACTACCTTTAGAAGTTAGATAAAAAGAGGTGTATATATGTTACAGCAATAGGGAAGGGGAAATTCAGCCTTGAAATGGATGGCAATTTAGTTTTTGAATGCCAGCAGATTTTCCCATAACATGCCAGCAGTTTTTGCATACAAATTTATTTTTTAGAGAACTGCATGTTATAAATTAAAACCACGTGGTGTATCAACAATGAGTCACACATATCCTACTTGGTAATGGATTTTGGTAAAAAGCAGCGGTTTTATGTCCATGGTGTTCTTCATTGGTGGAAGGTCAGAGATTGACTATGTTTGATAATTGTGGTCTGCATTGCCCATCCATTCCTTTTTTTTTTTTTTTTTTTTTGGTACTGGGGATTGAACCCAGGGGAGTTCTGCCTCTGAGCTACATTCCCAAAAACTATCTTAGTTTCACAGTACTAGGGATTGAACCCAGGGCATTTTATCTTCGAGCTACACCTCCAGGCCTATTTTATTTTTTATTTTGAAATAGGGCCTCACTAAGTAGCTGAGGCTGGCTAAGAACCCGTGATCCTCCTGTCTCAGCCTCCCAAGTGCTGGGATTACAAGCATGTGCCACCAAACCCAGCTTATTATTTTGAAACAGGTCTCACTAGGTTGCTGAGAGTCTCTTAAGTTTTTTTTTTTTTTTGGTGGTACTGGGGTTCCTAGAAGCCCTTCTACCTCCGGGCTACACTCCCAGACCTATTTTATATTTTTGAAACAGGGTCTCTTACGCCAGCGCGGCTGGCTTCGAACCTGCGCGATCCTCCTGTCTCCGCCTCCCAAGCGCGGGGATTACAAGCGTGCGCCACCACGCCCGGCGAGTCTCTTAAGTTTTCAAGGCTATCCTCGAACCTGTGATCCTCCAGTCTCAACCTCCTAAGTACTGGGATTACAAGCTTGCACCAAGCCTGGCTGCCGCCGCCGCCTCCTCCTCCTCCTCCTCCTCCTCCTTCTTTTTTGCAGTTACTTTTATGTAAATTCAGAACACTGGTAGTAAAATTTCTAATAGATTAGACAGTAGACATTGCTTCGTGCCCTATCAAATATTTTAGTTAATTGTTCAAGCATTTTAAGACCACATTTGACTTACTACAGTATAAGGATTCAGACCATAGGCACATGGGAGGGGTGTTACCTTCATATTCTGATGGTGATTTGAGGAGATTATTGGGAATAATGTTGTACACCAATGGCTTCTCTTTGAAAAACAACTTTATGATACATACTAAAGAATTTTAAAAAGGTTTGTTTCCTTTACCCAGTAATACCACTTCTAAAACTCTATCCTAAGGATATAGTTTAAAGAGTGGCTAATGATTTATGGACAGTGATATTCATGGCAGCACTATCTGTTAATAGCAAAAAAGGTTCTTCTCTCTCTCTCTCTCTCTCTCTCTCTCTCTCTCTCTCTCTCTCAGATTAAAATATATCCTTCCAGTGAAGTATCTGCAGCTGTTGCAAATAGTGTTCTGAAGGATTTTAATAAAAAGATAAGTGATTAAAAGGGTTTAAAACTATTATTTTATCTCTGCTATGTAAATATACACATATATGAAGATTAGAGAAAATACATAGAATATTAATATGTTATCCGTCAGTGGTGCAGTGGTCATGTTTACTTCCTTTTTATATATTTATATATTTTCTTCACATTATATATATATGTATATATACATATACATATATGATATATATACATATATATGTATATATATTTTTTTGTGGCACTGGGGATGGAACCCAGGGGCATTCTATCTCCAGGCTGAAAACCCAGCCCTATTTTTTATTCTTTATTTTGAAACAGGGTCTCACTGAGTTGCAAAAGGCCTCACTAAGTAGCTGAGGCTGTCTGCAAACCACGATCCTCCTGTCTTAGCCTCCTGTCTCAGCGTGCACCACCATACCCGGCCTCACATAATATATTGAATGTTTAAGGGTTTTGGGGGTTTTTTGGGGGTCAATGAATATTTGTGGAAACTTTCTGTTAACAGTTTCTTACTTATAAAAGTAACATATTCATTGTTAAAAATAAGTGAAAAATTTGTTTAAAATAACACCAGGCATTATGTCAACAACACTGGGTGTTTTTTTTTTTTTAATGTTCTAAACTAGAGAAACACTGAAGTCTAAAAAATGACAATGTGATTTCAATTAATTGTGTTCCATCTGATATGATTTAAGTTGGAATTCCACTTTTATTTTTTACACAAGAACATTAGAATGTGATATGTGCTAGAACAGAGGTCAGACGACCTTTGGTGAGTGAATCTGTGGAGTGCCAAGTGGGATCTTCCCAGGGACGTTTTCTCTGCTAGTCACTCTTGCTGGCTCAGAAAAGTAGACAACAGGAAGATGAGATTATAACTAGGTTGAGGAAATGAAGATTGTTGTCTCCTCAAGGTAAATTTTATGGGAGCGATACTGTGTGTTAAGGCCTCTGATCTGTGTATTAGATGGTAGGAGCTCTGTTTAGTTATGGTAAATTTGGCCTAACAAAATTGTTCATTTGCCAAGCAATATGGGAGGAATTACATGTATATCTATTTTTTCTTAATAACTTAATAGCCAAATAGCAAGGGTGTCCTCTTTTGAAAAAGGTAGTCCTTTTGAAAATGATAGGATATCCAATGACTCTCCAGAGGTGCTGATGGATCTATTCTGCTTGGCTCTCAGTGTCCACTGGTGAGATTCCATGTGAGGCTCTGTTAGTGGCTGTTAAATATAATTTTAAGGTGCCTGATCCCTAACAACAGAACTCAGCTCCTTGTTCTTTTATCACAATTCTGTAGCAACCCGAGCATGCTTGCTATGGATAAACACAAGCCAAGTCAACAAATATTTAGTAAATGCTTTTTGTGTCCATAGGTTCTTTTCAGCTTCCAAAATCAAATGAGAACATGTTAAGGGTAACTGAATAAAAAGATAGTCTTCATAAAGGAGGGTCCTGTGTGATAATACTTGAATAGCAGTAATGAGCGAGGGAACTTTAAGGGACAACTATGAAGTAGGTCATATACTAGGGTTAAAGTGGACTCTGAAATTTGTTTCATTGCCTTTTCATAAATAAATATTTGAGGAAAGATTTGGCAAAAGGAAGAAACAATCCTCCTTGTCTTCATTCTCTTAGGAAAGCAGCTTCTGTTAACAAGTCATTGAATGTTTACTTTCCTGGATTGCCTACCAGTGGTGTGTCAGTTCTTATCCTTGAACCAAGTGAGAGTTCAAATAAACCAAGAACGTTTTCACACAGCTGGACCCTCTACCAATGAGTGATGCCAATGTGTCTTCCGCTTTTAAAAAGTGGTCAGCATGAAAAAACTTAACAGTCTGTGACTCACTATCAGTGGCCTAGATCAAGTTGAGTTTGTAACTTTGAGATTTTGTAGTACCTGGTATAGACAAGATGAGCAGATCCTGGGAGATACTATTGTACTCACTAAGAGTCATGCCTAAGGTACCTTGCTTTGTATTACTTCCCAGTATTATCCGTGGTGAACATGAACCTTTCTTTGCTTAAATAGATATGCATGTAAAGTTTTCATTTCTAAAATGTCATCCATGTAGCACTGTCATTACATTTTGTTATATTCCATAGTCTTAGGTTCTGTGTCCAGCTCTGCCCAAATAGGAACCTGGGGCAGAATTTGCAGATACAGTGGCTTAGTCTTGCAGGGTGCCTAGCATATGGTAAGCACTTAAGGTACTTTTGCTGATTTTTAAAGTTATACATAGGGATGAATAAGTACAGGAATAAAAATATGCTAATTGCAGATGAGATGGCAGCTTTCATTGAATACTCTTTAAGGTGTACCAAGAATTGCATTCTACTAAGGTATTCTCTTTGTTTTAAGAAATACTTGGGAGTCTTTACTTTCTTCTAGGCATCAGAATTTTACATGTTGAATATGATGTCATTCTTATCTTCAAAGAAAACATAGGTATACAACAGCATAATGAGTGCAGTGGTGGACATGTGTCTAAGGCATTGAGGAGCAAGAATTAGCCATATATGAATGATGTGTGAACACTATTAATTTTACAAATTCTATTTGTTTACCTTCTTCATCATTCATCTCTCCCACTAGACTATATGGTATAAACTTTTGTTTGTGTTACTTTTTAAAATTTGTGTAATGAAATTTGCCATATCCCTAGCTCTTGAGATAGTATCTAGCATGCAATACATATTCTGTAAATATTTGTCTAATGAATAAGCCATTTTTTATAGATCCCACCAAATTGCTTCTAAAAAGAAGTTACTGATTTTATTTTCACCAACAGCATAGGGCAGTGATTTGTCCCCCATCCTTGCTGGTGCTGGGCTTTGTGAAGCTTTGTAAAGTTCTGCTAAGTGTCCTGTAATCTCCACGTTAAAGCAAAAAGCCATGCCTTCCTTGACTGCCATCATCTCTAGCCATTCTACCTGTCTTTCTGCTTCCCTTGCATAACAAAGATCCTGCTTTCAGGATATAAGCTGAATCCATAGCTCTCTCCACTTTTGTAGTTGACGACTCATCTAACCCTCCCTAGCCTCAAGTGTCTCTTGGGGGATTGGAGTCTGCTAGTCCTCTTCCATGCCTGTCCCACTTGGGTGTATTCTCCGCCAGCCGGTGATCTTGTAAAAGTATAAATGAGGTCACATCATGCTGCTCTCAGTCCAGGGGTCTTGCTACTGCATTTAGAACAAGTCCCCACATCTTTACCGTGACCTTCCATGCTGATGTGATCTGACCTCGCCTGGCCTCCTTCTCTGCTCTCGTCTCTTACTGAGCTTCTCCTGGCTTATCCCACTCTTACCACTGAGTGCCAGGTTCAGTCCCAACACAGGCCTACACTTGGTGTTCTTTCTAAACAATCTGTGAACCGTCTCCACTTCTGCTGTGGAGTTCTTGTGAAGGTTAAATTAGTACATTGAAAGCACTGAAATAGTACTGGTGCCTAGCACATACTATGTAAGCGTCAGCTATGGTTCGGTTGGTTTTGTTACTTTTTGGGGAATGTGGAGGAGGAATACATGTTGGTTCTATTTAGATGTTTGTGTGATGTATACATAGAAAGGCACTAGAGGCAGTTGAATGTATTCTAACTCTATTTCAGTGTCTAGAGATCTGTTTGTGAATTGGGAGGGTGTGAATCATTAGATGCCTAGGACTTGGCTTAGGCCAAACAGAGCTTTTAAAGTAGAAGGCATCTGAGATCAGATGAGATCAGACACGGAATTGGGTGATGTGTGCACATATGTCTCCACAAGTCTTTTATCCCACTAAGATGTATGACTACAATGTACCAATTAAAACTGTATAAAAATAAACTACCTTCTTCTGCAAAAATATAAATAAATAAATAAATAAATAAATAAATATTAGAAGGCGGCCCTAAAGGTGTCCATGAGTTTTGTGTTTTAGATGTTCTTTCTTTTTTTTCTTTCTGGATGTTTTCCAGTGAGCCAAGGCCTGGGTTTTCTCTGCAAGTCTGTCCTGCCGGCTCTGGCTTAGGCGCTATGCATCCAGACCTCAGACCCTTCCAGACACTGCTGTACATTATCCTGGTGACTCTGTGTTCTTCTGTGAGGCCAGGTAAGAGGAGACGGGTGGGGTTTTGGCTGAAGCTGTTCCTCAGCTTCATCCTGTAAAAAACAAATGTCAATACTTTGCTGATAATGGCAGTTTGTAAAGATGTTTCTAAGACTTGCTTGACCCGCTATGTGATTTAAAAATTTGATTCATTAGAGAGAGAGAGAGAGAGAGAGAGAGAGTGTGTGTGTGTGTGTGTGTCTGTGTGTGTGTCTGTGTGTGTGTGTGTGTGTGTGTTTTACCCAGGGGCATTCTATCTGAGTTACATCTCCAGCCCTATTTTGTTCTTTATTCTGAAACAAGGTCTTGCTAATTTGCTGAGGGCCTAAATTGCTGAGGCTGGCCGTGAACCTGTGATTCTCCTGTCTCAGCCTCCTTTGTACTGGGATTATAGGCATGCACCACCACAGCTGGCTCATTAAGCAATTTTAAGGTTCTCTTAGTGTTCCTTTGGGCATGAATAGGTTCTGTTCTTGTCCTTTAAAAATATTTTCTAGTTGTGTTTTTTTTTTTTCAGTAAGAGGATATATCACAACTCTCAGAATTTGGAAATGGTGGGGGAATAAAATACTGGCTACATTCCTCAAGATAGAAGTTTCAGAATCAACGTTCTGTACTGTCCAGTTAGAGAGAGAGAACGCACTTGCTTCCAACTCCCAGGGCTGCTTTCTCTCATGACCTTGCCTACTTTACTGTCTGTTTCTTTGGGTCACCAAAAAGCTTAAACATGTTTGCTGTTAAATATATATGAGCCCCAAGCCTAATTCATGCATTTCTTTTTCTTTTAAACTTATGTAAATATACATAAGTACATACAAATATAGTGATGTTTACTCATTCAGTAGTGTTTATTTATTAACAGTACTGTATAACAGGTGAACATGGTGGTACACACCTGTGATCCCAGTACTTGGTAGGCTGAGACAGGATCATAGGTTCAATGCCATTCTCAGTATCTTAACAAGATCCTCAGCAACGTAGAAAGACCTGTTTCAAAATAAATAAATAAATAAGTAAAAAGAGCTAGGGGTTTAGCTTGGAGGTAGAATGCCACTAGATGCAATCCCTAGTGCCTCCCAATATAATAAAATAAAAATACTATAAAACTAAGATTTCTGAGGTAAAATTTTATTGTTTTCATTTCTGTTTATGTTTTGATAAACAATTGCCCCAGTTAATAATCTTCGCTTTTTATTAAATATCCTGTTAAAAGCAGATTTAGTAACTTACTGATTTTTTTCTTTTAAGTATTTTATTCCGTCAGATTAACAATATTCCTGCTTTTCCCCCCTTTTGAGAGAGAGGGAAGAAGATCAGTATTAATATTTTAGTGCGGGAATTGCCCCACCTTACCCATATTCTTGGAGGAATAGATATAATACATGGAACCATTTCAGATACCAAATAAAACATTAATTCTTCTGTTCACAAAAGGATAGAATTTATATTTTAGTTGAGGCTTCCTAACTTTGTTTTCTTAAAAGTTGAACATTATTTTGTACTAAAATAATGAAGTGGTAAAGAAATGCCACAGAGTTTATTTGCAGCAAAACTCCCCCTAAGTCAAGTCCTATTGGTAAAATAAGAGAGAATTTCATTGATTGTGAAAGTTCTTTTTGCTTGTTCAGGTTTTTAACTTCCCATTTCTTACAATTTGCTTATTAAAAGAGCAGTTTGCTATTTTTCATTAATGGATTGATACTATATCTGATTTATATCATAATGTCCTTGTCTGTTATGCCTTAAGTACTAGGCTAACACATTGCTCTTGTTTTTCTCCAAAAGAGAGTTGTATAAGAATTTTGCTAGAACTTTTACAAGCATCCTGACTCCGCACATATGTCAGTGTGCAAGAGATTGCCTTAGTTATGAAGATTCAGATGGGCTGTGTTTAACATGCTCTTCTGTCTTTCTTTTCTTACCTCCCCACCCTGCCCCTTCCTCTGCTTTGCACATGGGAATGAATGTTCCTCCAGACCTGGCACCTTATTTTATCTCTGAGCCACTCTCTGCCGTCCAGAAGCTGGGTAGACCTGTGGTACTACACTGCTCTGCTAAACCCGTGACCGCTCACATCTCCTGGTTGCATAATGGACAAAGACTGGATAGAAGCATGGAGCGGATTAAGATTCATCAGGGGACTTTGACGATTCTCGCGCTTGACCCCTCCCTGTCAGGTTACTACCAGTGCATTGCCAACAGCAGCCTTGGTGCTGTGGTGAGCGGCCCTGCGACAGTATCCGTGGCAGGTGGGTTTAGTCTGGTCCTTGTTATCCATGGATTTTCTTGAAAGGACTGTTCATATTTGTGTTTTGAAGAGTGGGAGGAGTGTGGGCTTTGGTGTGAGACATATAGGAGTTTTAGGAGTTCCTGACCATACGTGTGGCTTGGGGAAATGTACTTGAGCCTCTGCAACCTAGCCTAGTATCTGCATTTGTAACAGTGATGTGGAAATGATTTTTTTTTAAAAAGGTACACAGGACAAATTTGTTTGTTTGTTTGTTTGTTTGTTTGTTTTTGGCAGTATTGGGGTGGAAGCATTCTGAGCTATACCCCCAGCCCTATTTTTTTTCTTTATTTTGAAACAAAGTCTCACTAAGTTGCAGAGGGCCTCACTAAGTAGTTGAGGATGTCCTGGAACCCATGATCCTCTTATCTCAGCCTCCCAAATACTGGGATTACAAGCCTGCACCACCACGTTCAGCTAGGACAGGTTTTTAATGTGAATTCTGAACAATCTATTTGTGAATCCTTAATCTTAATATCAACAATAACAAAAAAGCTGTTGTCTTTTTTTCCCCCCGGTATATGTTTGTGGTACTGGGGATTGAACCTAGGAGGAAACAGGGTCTTGCTAGGTTGCTGAGAGTCGTGCTGTCTTACTGAGGCTGGCCTCAAACCTGCAATTCCTCTATAGTCTCCCAAGCACTGGGATTATAAGCGTGCACCACCATGCTTGGCTGTGGTTGTCTTTTTTGCCACTTGGTTATTTTATGCAGTCCTTTATCTTTCTTTAGCATATAATTGTTTTATTTGCCTTGATTACTGAGTGATTTTAATTTATTTAATTGGAACCAGGCTAAAGAAGCAGGAAAAAATAACTGGCTATAAAGACAGGAATGTTGAGTATTGAACTTATGGAAAATCTGGAATGCATGGTTTTTCTTAGTAAGTTTGAGCCATCTGCCTTTCAAATGGTGATGGCTTCCAGTAATGGAAAACGTCTTTGTAAGGGCACCCCTATTTACAGAACAAATCTGGATTCCCCAGGAGTAGTGAGTTTGTCATAACTGAGAAGAGTAAATGTTTTTATAGAGCTGTGACCCATGGACAGCTCCAAGACACACACTGGAGTGCCGGATTCCTAGCGGCAGGCTGTGGAATTCTTTGCACATTGGAGATAATAAAGAGTCCTTCTATGCCAGCTGTCTGGAGTGAACTTAAACAGGAGTCCAGACTGAGTTGGTGTATTCGGATAGCTTAGATGATACACTGCTTTGTTTTTGATGTCCTAGCTTCCTTCCCAGAAGCACTTTCAAACGGGGAAAGTGAACTTGATGGGGGCCTTCACTGAAAGGGATTTATCTTTAGGGAATGGGAATAATTATGTTTTATAGCTCTCCTTGGTGTTTTATGAGCAGTTTGTTTTTCTTATAGCCCCCGGAAATCAACGACTTCTACAAAAAGGGTGCCGTGAGTTAGCTGTCAGCCCTCAACCAGGCACCTCTGTCCTGGCTACTTCCTCAGCCAGAAAGTTCACGCCACCCCAGGACTGGAACTGTTTGTGACAAAAGGCCATGCTGCAGATGTTTCTAAATTCTAAATGTCCTCTGAGAAATAAAATACAATTTTGCATCCATTTATTCATTGGTCTATTTATTTATTTCAGTTCTTGGTGATTTTGATTCTTCAACAAAACCTGTTATTACTGCAGAAGAAAAAGGCACTGGTTTCATTGGCTGCAGGTTACCAGAGAGTAACCCCAAAGCCGAGGTGCGCTATAAGATCCGGGGGAAATGGCTGACACATTCTGCAGGTGAGTCCTTTTATGAAAAGCCAATGGGAGAGCTGGGCGTGGTGGCTCACGCTTGTAATACCAGCATTTGGGAGGCCGAGAAAGGAGGATCGCAGTTCGCAGACAGCTTCCGCTACTTACTTTGCGGACAGCCTCAGCTACTTAGGGAGGCCCTCTGCAACTCAGTGAGACCCTGTTTCAATATAAAGAGTTAAAATAGGGCTGGGGGTGTAGCTCAAAGGTAGAATGCCCCTAGGTTCCATTTCCAGTACCATTAAAAAAAAAAAAAAGCCAATGGCACACGGGGACCAAAAGTTCATTGCATATCCTGCTAGTTAGTGTCGTGTGTGCTAGGGACTGTGGACACAGAAATACATAGTGTATTGCCTGTCCTTTCAGAGGTCAGGAGGACACCGAGGTACATGGCTGATTACAGCCCCATACCCCAAGAGCTTCTCTCCCAATTCATTCCAGTCCCCACCCATATAGTACTTCCTTGGAGAAGCCCACATGCCACGCTAATAAAGTACTTTGCCACTCTGTTCCCTTTATTTCCTTTGTAGAATTTATCACTCCTGGTAGGTATTCTTGTTTCTTGTTTGTTATTTCTCTTTCTCTGCCGCCCTCACCCTCTAATGGAATGTTAGCTGCACGCACACAGGACCTTTGTCTGCTTTCTCTACTGCTGTGTCACGTGTGCCTGGGCCACGATGGGCAGAAAATAGCCACCCGATGTGTACTTAGGAAAAAAAACCTAGACAGTGAATGGATGCCCTGTCACCAGTGCTTTGGGCAGAGGTTTGTAGGGTGGTAGCAGTGCTGTCTCTGCCCAAATGTACTGCTTGTACTTTCGTACTTGGGACCCACTCAGATGTTTCCGATGAGTTAGGTTTTGTTACCCCAGTGCTGTTGACTTGTCTTTTTCTTTTCTGCCTTGACTTTCTCTTTCTTTCACTTAATGAATTTTCCTCAATTGCTTGTTTGCTGCGAGTCCTCTGTGTAAACCTAAAGCACAACTGGGAACCTTCGTTAGTTTTCATCGTGTTGTCCTGGTCTTCAGAGAGAGAGAGGCCTAACTATACTTCTTTCTTCTCCAGGGAATTACATAATTCTTCCATCAGGAAATCTCCAGATTTTGAATGTATCCTCAGAGGACAAGGGTTCATACAAATGCGCAGTTTATAATCCTGTCACCCAGGAATTAAAAGTTGAGCCCATTGGCCAAAAGCTCCTTGTGAGTCGTAAGTATTTGGGAGAGCAATGGTAACTAGCAAAGGAAGAGTCCTCACTAGTGTTGCTTCTAGCCTGGCATAGTAGCACACGTCTCTAATACCAGCCACGTAGGAGGATTACAAGCTGGAGACCAGCCTGGGCAATTTAGCGAGACTGTCTCAGAACAAGAGAATAAAGTACAAAAGGCTGGGGAGGTATCACTACTGGGGACAATCCTCAGTACTGCCAAAAAAAAAAAAAAAAAAGAAATACACACACACAGAGAGAGAGAGAGAGAGAGAGAGAGAGAGAGAGAGAGAGAGAGAGAGAGCGCGCGAGAGCGAGCGAGCGAGCGAGCTCATAAAAGGTTGAGGAAGAAGAGCTCTTTTTTTTTCAGATGTGTTTATCCTAAGAAAATCTTAGGAAAAAAGTAAAGTCATTCATGCTTTATAGTAGGACTGCACATGGTTTAAAATAGAATGTTTTAAAAGGGAACTTTTGCTCAGGGTGGCAAAGTAAATACATGTGGACAATTTCACCCTTTGCTCAAATAAAAAGAACCTATAGAGGAAATATAACCTTATAGTAGTGGTAATCAAATTGGTGGCTAAATACAAAGTATGGGGAAAAAGGAGCTATATCTGTTCTTTTTCAGATATGCTAAAAATGATGGCTGATTTTAGATGATAGTTGTGAGTTGTAGTACCAGTAGGCAGAGCACAGTGGTTTCTAGGTGTGCTGAGAGTTCTGTTTCTTAAAGTGCTAATTCAGAAATGGCACTAAAGGGACACAGAATCTTTTCATTTGAATCCTGAATTAAAAATGATTTGCTGACCAAATGCAACCTCCTTGTAGAAAGAAGACTGATTAGGAGTGTGCAGGTGCTCACAGCTTTGCTGAGGAAGAAATTGGGTAGGAATCCTTACTGATGACATTTGCCTTCCCTTCCTTTTCCAGGCTCCTCCTCAGATGGGTTTCACATTCTTCACCCTGCCCTCCCGCAGACACTGGCTGTCCTTTCTCATACCCCCGTGACCCTGGAGTGTGTGGTGAGTGGGGTCCTGACCACCCAGGTGTATTGGCTGAAGGACGGGCAGGACCCTATGCCAGGAAGCAACTGGAAAAGGCTGTCTTCTCACCTCACCACAGCCAGCATTGACCCAGCTGACTCTGGAAACTATTCCTGTGTGGTGGGCAACAAGTCTGGGGATGTCAAACATGTCACTTACACGGTTAATGTACTTGGTAAGATGTGACTCAGTCAGCTTTTTTTTTTTTTTTTTTTTTTTTTTTGCTTTAAAAATCAGTCTATTTCCTGGTCTGATGTGTGAAAGTGTTTGTGAGCTAAAACTGAAACGGTATATCTGGAGTTCTGCCCCAGTAGCCAGAATAAGCTTCATTCTTCTCAAGGACTGCTGGGTTTGGCGTTATTTCTGGGTGGCATAGGATGTTCCCCATGTGATGCTCATGGGAAGCCCTCCCTGCGTCATGGCTTAACATGAGCTTGTTCTCCCTTCTTCATGACTCTGAGGGAAGAAACTAGAGTTCAGTGGAATGGAGGATTCTGGTGTGTATCTGGTGTGCCAAGACAGACTACTGACTAGAAATTGACATCTCAAAATATAAATAATTCTGTTTAATTTCTTTTCCTTTCTGGCACACTTATACACTATCTGACTCATGAAATTTGCATGATTTCTACCTGCATTTCTATACTCTTTATCTCAAAGCAATTTCTTTCTTACCAGCTAACTCTCTCAATGACATGTGTAGCAACAAAAAATGTTTTCCTGTATTAAATGGGGTTACATGAAAACTAGAAAAATAAAGTGAATAGGAAGTGGTTTCATAGTAAACAATTTTTGTAAATCTTAAGTGTGTTATTTATTTAGACCATAGGTTCCCAAAGTGGGCAATACCATTCTCCAGAAGGTGCTAGAATGAAATACAGAGACATAAAAGAATGCAAATTGGTCACCACATTGCGTATTTCTGTTTATTTGCTTGAAGAATACAGATTTCTAGGGAAATCTGAGAATTTTTTTTCTTTTTTAAAAAAGAGAACAGTAAGCCAGATAAGTTTGGGAATCTATGACTTAGATCTATGGACAATTGTAGATTAGGAGCTCTGGATTTATGTAAGTGTATGATGAGAGGACTGTAAAATTCAGTGATAGGGCTCGGGGCGTAGTTCAGTGGTAGACTGCCTGCTCACCATATGTGAGGCCCTGGTATAAGAATTGACTTATATAAGAACTGACTTATATAAGAACTGACTTATAAGAACTTTTCTTGGTATAAGAACTGACTTCATGGGTTCTAAAGAAAAGGTTTTGTGTTTTTGTTTTTCCCCCGTAATACACCTAATCTCAAAGTACACTGGGTCATAAAAAGAATTTAAAATTATAAAAGATTTTTCTTTTTTGTCTCTTGTTCAGTGTGAAATTAACTACTTCAGAGAAATAGTTAATTTATTTTAAACTAATCACCTGAAGTAAATGCTAAGAGAAGCCCATAATTAGAGACTATTGTGTTTGGATATATAATGGGTGTTGGAGGAGTTGAGTGCATGGATCAGTCTAAACAAAAGAGACAATAACTTATTAGTAACATACAGTTCATCTTATTAGTAAAAAGTTAAAATATATTTCTGATTTTTTATTGATGACCACAGCAGATGGAAGAATGTAAATAAAGAATATAATTTGTTTTCAACTAGATATTGGTAGAGAGATTTTATGACTTGTGTGATAATTTATAAAGTGCATCTTGAAGGCTAGAGTTTAACTTGCATGCTTTATTTTCAGAACATGCTTCAATTTCTAAAGGACTGCAGGATCAGAAAGTATCACTGGGTGCCACAGTGCATTTTGCCTGTGATATTCGTGGGAACCCAGCCCCCAACTGTACATGGTTTCATAATGCACAACCTATTCATCCTTCCCCACGACATCTAACTTCAGGGAACACACTGAAAATCACTGGGGTTACAATGGAAGATTCTGGACTGTATCAGTGTGTAGCAGATAATGGGATTGGATTTATGCAGTCTACTGGAAGACTTCAGGTAGAAAAAGGTGAGCTTTTAGGTCATGTAATCATACCAAATTTTACTTCTTAAATAGGCTTTTATATAGTTATTAAAAACTAGGTCATTTTTACTAAAAGAATAATTCTATCACCATACCAGAACTGTACTCATTTTCTATGTTCTTTTCTAGTGATAGACATTTCCATGAAGAAACCACCTTATTTGATCAAGTTCATTATAAAACTGTTTTTAGGCCAGGATGTGTTTAATTCATCATTCTCACTGCTGTGACCCAAAACACCTGACTACAGCAACTTAGAAGAAGGAGCTCTATTTGCTCACGGGCCTAGAGATTTCAGAGGTTCAGTTCATGTAAGGCCTATTACATCTGTGGAGCTCAATGCATGGCAGAGGAGGCAGAGAGAGGGAGGAAGTGCTCTGCTCTCACACCACAAGGCAGGAAGCAAGAGAGCAATCAAGGGCATTCAAAGACACAAGCATAGTCTCCGGGGTCACACCCCCAGTGACCTACCTCCTCCAGCCACAGCCTGACTGCCTAGCTTACTACTCATTAAACCCATTAAAATGAATTTACTCACTAATGAGATTGCAGCCCTCATGATTTAATTATATCAACTCTCAACATTAATACATGAGTTCTTTCAGGAGACATTCTGTATCTAACCATAACAGGGTGGAGTTCAGTGGTAGAGACCTTGCTTTGCATGCCTGAGGCCCTGGATTCCACTCTCAGCACCAGAAGAAAAGTAAAGCAGGAGAAATTCATTTTAATAAAATGTATTTTCAACAGTACTATATAGTTTAAAAGGTATATGGTAAAATATCTTACTTCTGTTCCATAGCCAGTCAGGTTCCTTTTTAGATCTAACTGGTTTTATCAGTTTCTGAAATATCCTTGTATACAAGCAGTTACATACCACACTTGCACATGCGTGCACATGTGTGTGCGTATACATTTTATAACAGTGTCTGTTTTTTACCTAAGCTGTAGTTGCATTCTTTACCCTAATTTTTTTTCTTAACACTTATTTTGGATATCTTCCACGTAGTACACAAAAGAGTATTTTCATTCCTTTTTTGAAAATGGCTGCTTAGTATTTCAATGTACAGTTGTAACAATTTGACTGGTACCTTATTGATATGTTTTTAGTTTTTGCTATTACAACTAGTTTTGTAATGAATGTACTTCAAAGATTTTTTTGCATATATGTGAGTATACATGGAAGAAATTCCCAAAAATGAGTTCAAAGAATAAAACCACATCTATATTGAAAATTGTAATAAATATTACTGATTTGATCTCTATAATTGTTACGAGTTTATACTCTCATGAGTAATGTATAACTCTGCCTGTTTCCCCATAATCATCACCAAGCAGAGTGTTATTAATTTTATTTTTATCCTTGCCAATCTAGTTACTTAAAAAAATACCTTGTAGGCTGGGCGTGGTGGCGCACACTTGTAATCCCTGCACTTAGGAGGCGGAGACAGGAGAATCGTGCAGGTTCGAAGCCAGCCTCGCTGGCTTAAGAGTCCCTGTTTCCAAATAAAAATACAAAATAGGTCTGGGAGTGTAGCCCGGAGGTAGAAGGGTTACCACCACCAAACAAAACAAAACAAAACAAAAACCTTGTAGTATGTATTTTATTATAAATGAAGCCAAGCATCTTTACTTTTCACATGTTTGAGAGCACTTTGAACTTACTTCCCTGTATATTGACTGTCTGTTGTTGTTTTGCCCATTTAAAAATTTAGATTTGGGGTGTTAACCTCATTGCCTTATAAAAAATTTTTATGTTAGGGAAATTGATTAATGATATGAGTTACAACATTTCAAATTTCAGAGAGTCAGTATTGAAAAGATATTTTTAATCTTAGTATAATTAATTTAGAGAGTTAATATGAAAGATATTTTTTTAAAAAAATTGCATGTATGTGGAAACTTTAAATTATACTTCCCAATAATGGAATCAAAAAAAGAAATCACAGTGGAAATTTAAATTACTTCAAACTGAATGGTGATGCCACAATCCCACAGATTGTGTTCTATGGGAGGTCATCAAAAGAATTCAGAAGGAAACATGTAATCCTATATGCTTATAAAAGAAAACTAATAAGGCCTAAAATTAGTAAGTAAAAGAAGAACAATAGATTCAAAGAAAGCATGTGAAAGGTAATAAAAATTAGAGCATAAAGAAATTAAATGGAAAAGAAATATAAAAACAGAACAAATAAACCAGGTGTGGTGGTACATACCTGTAATCCCAGTATTTGGGGGACTGGGATGGGAGGATCACAGGTTTGAAGACAGCTTCGGCAAGTAGTAAGACTCATCAACCTAGCGAGATGCTGTTTCAAAATAAAATAATAAAATCCAGGCGTGGTGGCATATGCCAGTACTTGGGAGGCTGAGATAGGAGGATCACAGGTTTGTGGCCAGCCTCAGCTACTTAGGTCCTCAGCAATTTTTTTTTTTTTTTTTTTTTTGGTGGTACTGGGGGTGGAACCCAGGGGCTTTCTGCCTCTGGGCTCTATTCCCAGCCCTATTTTTTAATATTTTATTTGGAAACAGGGTCTCACTAAGTTGCTGAGAGCCTCACTAAGTAGCTGAGGCTGGCTTGGAACCTGTACGATCCTCCTGACTCAGCCTTCCAAGCGCGGGGATTACAAGCATGCGCCACCATGCCTGGTGGTCCTCAGCGATTTAATGAGACCCAGTTTCAAAATAAAAAAATAAAAAATAGGGCTAAGGGCGTAGCTCTGAGGTAGACTGCCCCTGGGTTCCATCCCCAGTAACACACACACACACACACACACACACACACACACACACACACACGATAAAAGTTGATTCTTTGATCAGTTGAAATGATCTAATGAAATTAGAAAGTCAGCTTTTAAAAACATCACTGTGACTAAAATACCTAGCAAGAACAACTTAGAGGAGGAAAGGTTTATTTTGGCTCAGGGTTTCAGAGGTTCAATCCATGGCCCACTGGCCTCAAGGCAGAAACATCGTGGTGACAGGATGTTGTGGAGGGAAGCTGCTTAGAGCACTTGGGAAGCAGAGAAAGCAAGAGAAAGGGGCCAGGGACACATATTCCTTAAGGTGTCCCCTCCAAGTGCATGCCCCCAATGACCCAGCTTCCTTTCACTAGGCTCTGCCTCCTAAAGGTTCTCCCACCTCCCAGCAGTGCCATAGGCTGGGGACCAAGTCTTTAGTACTTGGGCATTTGGGGGGCATTTAAGATCAACACTATAGCAAGGACAAGTTTTGAGGAAACATATAACTTAGCAAGTCCGACTTAAATAAAAAGCCTGACTAGTCCTACAAATATGAAAGAAATTGAGTAAGTTAAAATATCTTCCCACAAAGAAAACACCAGACCAGATGGTTTTATGGAAGCTCTACCAAGCTTGCAAGTAACAGATCATTCCAAATATTACACAGCTCTCCCAGAGAAAGATGAAAATTTTCCAGGCAGCACAGTCTTGATTGCAGAATCACAGAAGGATGGTACAAGAAAAGAAAATCAAAGGTCAGTCTTTTTTATGAGTAGAGGTATAAAATTCCTAAGTAAAGTATTAGCAAGCCAGGAATGTATAAAAAATAAAGTGCTTCTTGATCAAGCAGAAATCTATCAGAAATTTAAATGATCTTTCACCCTATTGTTTTGAATCAAGGAGAAAAACAGTGATTATGTGACTAGAGGTTGGAGATATTGGGCATAATTCAGTATCCATGTTAAATACTCTGAAAAATGAAATAGAAGGAAGCTTTCTTAATTTGAAAAAAAGCTATCTAACAAGAACTTGCATGAAACATCACCTTTTGTGGGTTTTTTTTTTTTTTTTGCGGTTCTGGAGATTAAACTCAGGCATTCTACCTCCAAGTTATACCCTAGCCCTATTTTTTAATTTTTTAATTTTTATGTTCAAACAATGTCTCACTAAGTTGCAGAGGCCTCACTAAGTAGCTGCGGCTGGCTGTGAACCTGGGATCCTCTTGTCTCAGCCTCCCAAGTACTGGAATTACAAGTGTGTGCCATCATACCCGGCTGAAACGTCACTTTTAATGGTGAAATATAAGAAGCACTCCCTTTAAAATCTATTTAAGTCATCATTATATTGGAGATCTTAACCAGAATAGAAAGAAATAAAAAGAAGTAAGAAAGAACCCAAACTGTTACTAATTTACAACTGACATGATTGCCATCACAGACTTCCAAATAATTTGCTAGATGTTGTTATTATTACAAATAATAACATTTAGCCAGGTGCTTCTTGGGAGGCTCTGGCAGGAGCATCACAAGTTTGAGGCCAGACTCAGCAATGTAAATAGACCCTGCCTCAAAATGAAATATAAAAAGGTCTGGGGGAATATCTTGGTGGTAAGACACCTTTAATTCAATCCCAGGTGGAGGCATCTCCTCCACCCCGTGCTTCTTCTTGATGTACCATCCATCACAGGCCCAAGGAACAGGGCCAATACACCCGAACCAGTTTCCTTTTTATATGCAAATAATAAGCAGAAAATGCCATTTAAAATCATTTTTAAAAAATAAAAATTAAGCCGGGCGTGGTGGCGCATGCTTGTAATTCCCGCTCTTGGGAGGTGGAGACAGGAGGATCGCGCTGGTTCGGAGCCAGCCTCTCTGGCTTAAGAGACCCTGTTTTCACATAAAAAGCAAAAAAATAGGTCTGGGAGTGTAGCCCGTGGGAGTGTATCCCAGAGGTAGAAGGGCTTCCAGGAACCCCAGTACCACCAAATAAATAAATAAATAAAAATCACACACACACACACACACACACACACACACACACACACACACATACGTGTGTGTGTGTGTGTGTGTGTGTATATATATGAATGAATAATTGGTGGTACTGGGGTTCCTGGAAACCCTTCTACCTCCAGGCTATACTCCCAGACCGATTTTGTATTTTTATTTGGAAACAGGGTCTCTTAAGCCAGTAAGGCTGGCTTTGAACCTGCGCGATCCTCCTGTCTCCGCCTCCCAAGAGTGGGGATTACAAATGTGCACCACCACACCTGGCAAAAAAATTGTATTTTATATTAGCAACATTAAAGCAGATACAACTATATAGAAAGACATACCACTTCCTGTCTGGTATTTCAGAAAAATTTCTGTAGATTCATGTTATTCCAATTAAAATATCAGAATAGTTTGAGGACTTTTAGAAACTGATTCTAAAATGTATACAGTCAGAAAACCTAGAATAGCTTAGGCACTCTAAAGAAGAGAAGGAACATAGAAGACTTCCTTTAAACTTAATAGTAACTTAAAAAGTGTTGTATTAGTGCAGGAACAAATAGACTCTGCCAGAAACATGTTTGCATATAGTAGTTGACTGAGCTGCCATGTATATCAGCAGGATATACACGGGGGAGGATATCTGTTTCAAGTTTTGATGTGGGATCAGTGGTTATCAAAATGAAGAAAAATTAAATTAAATTTAACCCACATGGTATACAAAGGTAAATTCCCATTGTGTTAAAGACCTAAATATGAAAGCTAAATTGAAAATATTTTTGAAGAATATGTTAGAGAATTTCTGTATGCTTAATATTGATTTTAACAAGACATTATAAAAAGGAAATTACAAAGATATGACTACATTGAAATGAAATCATCCTCATTATTAAAAGATACTTTAAAATGTAAAGAGAAGTAATAAACTAGGGAAAGATAATAGCAACATACATAACTTTGCAAAACAACCGTACTTATTATATACAAAGAACTCTGAACCATTTTACAAAAAAGATAAATGACCTAGGAAATTTGAAAAAAGGCGTATCACAGGAAAAGAAAATAGGATTGGCACATAAACATATAAAAAAGATGTTCAATTTAATTAGTACTCAGGGAAACACAGGTTTTCACTAGTGAGGTAGCATTTTACACTCATGTGCCAAAAATTTAGAAACCTGATAAGATCAAGTCCAGTGTGGGTTGGTTTTATCAGGCCTGAGAAATTAGTCTAAAGAAAAAAGATAAACACGTGTTAATCAATATTCCATGGTGTTCGACTTCCATAGGAAACTAGGACCAAAAGAAGACTTGGTGACACTTTAGCAACAAAGTGTTGTTCATGTGAATGATAAGGGATAGTGTATTAATTTTTATTTAAAACAGTCCCTCCAAGCTTTTTATAGTCAGATCCCCTCCAGAACTCACATTTCTTGAAGGAATATTATTTAGTGTTATATACTTCTTTACATTTTTTTCATGTTAAGGTCGAAGATTTTATCTGGTCAGATAGGTATAGTGGTCAGATAGGTACAGTATACCTATTGGAAAGTGCTCAGTAGACTTCTTTGCATGTTTTTTTTTTTTCTTTCTGAAGGACAGGAAAATCTATGTAGGTATTGTCTAGGAGCCCAAAACTATGAAAAACGCTACTATTTATTGACAGTTTTACTTGTCGAAAATTAAGAAAGGAATTAGCAAGAAGGGAGGTGTCTTCTAACCCCTTACTTCTTTAGTAGGATGAAATTATTTTGCAGCATGGAGACTAGCAATGTTTCTAATCTTTGGTATGTGAATGGCTTTTGTTTTTAATAGACCAAGGATTTAAGCCAGTCATAATCACAGCACCAGCAAGTGCAAAGGTGGTCGGTGGAGACTTTGTTACTTTGTCCTGCAATGCTACTGGAGTGCCAGTTCCTGTCATTCGCTGGTATGGCGGCCAAGGATTGATAACCAGCCACCCATCTCAAGTCCTTCGGTCTAAATCCCGGAAGTCACACTTACTAAGACCTGGGGGCCTTGACTTGGATCCTGTCTATTTCATCATGTCCCGAGCTGGCTCCAGCTCTCTCTCTATTCAGGCCGTTTCTGAGAAACATGCTGGGAAATACATCTGTGAAGCTCTGAACGATCATGGCACTGCACAGGCAGAAGCATTTCTCACAGTTGGTGAGTTGGCATTTGTATGTCTCCTCAGTTGCATAATGTCCTTTTCTAGTCAGAGAATAGGTGATTTAAGAAGTTATTTTAGCCGAGTGTGGTGGCGCACACTTGTAATCCCCGCGCTTGGGAGGCTGAGACAGGAGGATTGCGCAGGTTCGAAGCCAGCCTCAGCTACTGAGTGAGACCCTGTTTCCAAAAAAATTATAAAATAGGTCTGGGAGTATAGCCCCGAGGTAGAAAAGCTCCTGTGTTCCTACCCCCAGTACCACAAATAAATAAACAAACAAACAAGTAAATGTTATTTTAATGAATGCTGCAATTTCCAAATGCCTGTATTTTTTCCCATGATAGTGTAATATAGATCTGCATTTTGCAATATATGAATCAGACAAACCTTTGTGTTCATTTCTGATGCGTTGTTTAAGGGTATGCTTGTCAAATAGAAGGTTCTTATTTGGGAGCAAACTCAAAGTATAATTTGACTTTGGGAGTAATGCTTTTGGTTTTCTAAGATACTGAAATTGTTACTGCAGGCATTTTTTTTTTTTTTTTTTAGCCCTTGATAAGTATGGGATTCAAAGTCTATGGTTTTGGTTTTCACTGAGAATGCAGACTTATGGTTCCATTGGATAATATCTGTATGTGTTTATTTTCTTTAACCTAATCAAAATTTTTTCTAGTGAGATGTGTAATAATTGCTTATATTCTACTGATTTTTGTGGTGATAACTATATGATTTTTAAATATAGGCATATAGAATATCAATTTTATTGAAAATTAAAGTTGACTTAATTCAAACTCAGATCTTAGATCAGTGGGCATTTAGAGTAGCATTCCCGCACAACTGGTCATTTGGGTGGATTGTTGCTGTATTTGTTTTGTGAGAGGCACACTGGATAGTTCTGCCTTTAGTGGTAGGCGACTGGGGTCCCTGCCCTAGGCCTCTGAGTTGGAGGGCTCACGTGGCCCTTTGTCTGGATCCTCAGGGCCCATGGACAAAGAGCCCATGGGGTCAAGGTCCGTGCTTATCATGATCCTGCTGTTCACATTCTTCCCCTGGATAACAGGTCTCCAGCTCTAGAATTCCTGCTTTAATTAGTTCACAGCCTGGTTCCACATGGGTGTTTCTGGTTATCCGCCACAGCAGAGACCACACTATCAGAATGTAGGCACCCTTGCGCCACAAGAGGGGCCCGTGAGTGTGGTCTTTGGAAGAAGAGTAATGTGTGTGGTAGACAGAGTTGGATGTTTGCAATCCTGTTTCTTTTCACATGCAAGCAAGGACCTTCTAACTCTTGATGGAGCTAGGGGTTGGAAGAGAAGTGGGAAGGCCAAGGACTACCTTGGGCTGCTTCATGAATGTGAGAGGGAGCAGTCGTGGGAGGAGGAGCATGCAGGCTGTGTTGGAATCCTGGCTTTGCTGTCCAGAGCTCTATGCTCCTGTTTCTTCCTCTGTGCAACAAGTATAGTGAAGATGCCATGCTTACAGGGGAGAAGTGAAAATTACAGGAGCCAATCCATGTAAAATACTTAGAATCGTGTCTGATAATAGAAAATTTCCATAAATACCTAGATTTAGGTTATGTCTCTTTCAATTTAATTATTAAATTATAGATATCCATTGTTGTGGTTTTACAGTGATGGAAGGAATAGTTATGATTTTATTAACCATAA